>NC_067405.1:1485780-1788280 GCF_009764475.1 Pristis pectinata | reverse complement strand
GGTTTTTCTCTGCACAGATGTTGCCTGACCTACTTCAATGAGATCACCTGCTATTCTTTTAAACTCTGGAAGGTTAAATTCCCATCCGTTTAACCCCTCTTTGTGGGACAAACCTGCCATCCTAGGAGTGGATCTGGTAAACCCTCACTGCACTGCCTTCCATGCACGTTTATCCTCCGTTCTGCAGAGAGACCAGACCTGCAAATAGTATTCCAGCTGCAGTCTCACCTTGTCCAAAGGAGCTTTTATTCCGTGATTACGGCATCGCATCATTACAATACTGCAATTCTCCACGATTCACACTACTTACAGTCAATAGCTTCAAGTTACTGCACAGTCGTCACTATCCAGAATGCACTCAAACCCCTGAGGTGCCCATCTGTCCCAGAAACTCCCCAAGGTACCCGTGGATACCGTGTGCTCCTTCTCCAGGGACACACAGGCACGGGCGTAACCCCGGTAGAGGGGTGGGCAATCGGCTTGGGCAGAACCCTCAACTGCCCGCTGCCTGACCAGTGAATGGCCACCCTGGCCAGGACCAAGAGGTAAATGGAGTTTAACAAGGGAAAGTGTCATCAGCACGTCGTCTGAATAATGAGAGACGGCAGTGCTCAGAGACACCACGGATCTGGGGGTCTTGGTGCTCACAGACGCAGTGGATCTGGGGGTCCTGGTGCGTGATTCGCTGAAGATGTGTGTGTCGACACAGCAAGTGGATAGGAAAACTCACAGTTATTGTTTCTTGCTGGGAGAATTGAATACAAAAGGAGAGAGGTTATGCTTCAGTTACACAGGGCAGTGGTGAAACCACATCTGGAGGCCACCGGACAGGATCAGTCTCTTTGTTTAAGGAAGGGCTTTGTTGTGTTGAAATCAGTTCAGAGAAGCTTTCCCAGACTGATACCTGGAATCGGTGGGGCTTTAATGAGGGGAGTTGGACAGGATGGCCTGTATCTGCTGGGGTCTGGAAGGGAACCAATCAATCCCGTCAGTTCCTGAGTGGTGGGAGAGGTGGGTGGGAGGGAGGGGGTTGATGGGGGGATGGATGGATGGATGGATGGATGGGTGGGTTGGGGGTTGATGGGGTGGGTCTGGATGGGTGGGGAGATGGCGGGGAGGGGGTTGATGGGGGTGTGGATGGAAGGGGAGGGAATTGATGGGGCAGGCCTGAGTGCCCTGGGCAGGAGCAGTGGGTTTCCCTGCGGTGGGGACGATGCCCGGTGACTGCGGTCCGCATTGATCCTTTCCCTCTCTCCCCTCAGCTCTTCAACCTGTCAGAGAAACGGCACGACATCGGTAAACTCAACCCCAAGGTACGGCCCTGGGAGAGGGGAGAGGGGAGGGGGAGTTGTGGGAGGGGGGGCGGGGGGCGGGAGGGGCAGAGGGGATCGGGGAGAGGCAGGGGGCAGAGGGGTAGGTGGGGAGGGGAGTGGACCTAGGGGGAGGGCTGGTATTGGGGAAGACAGAAAGGGTGGTGTAAGAGCATGAGGGTGGGGAGGAGAATGGTGGGAGGTCGGGGGCAGTAGGGAGGAGGAGCTGGGGGTGGAGTTGAGGGAAGAGTTGAGGTTGGGGTGAGGTAGGATGGAAGGAGAGGGTGGGGTTTGGTATTGAGGGAAGGGTGTGGGAAGGGTGGTTAGTTTGGGGGTGTGTGGGGGTCAGGGTGGGGGGGAGCAGCCCTGCCCCCCCCACAGGGAGGGTCTGGGTCTCACAGTTTGTCACTGTGGGGCTTTGTTGACCACAGGTGGAAGACTTTGGATGGCCTGACCTTCACGCACCCCCACTGGACAAGATCTGCAGCGTCTGCAAGGCCATGGACACCTGGCTCAACTCTGACCCCCAGCACGTTGTCGTCATCCACAACAAGGTGAGGCCTCGCTACCACTCACTCTTCCCCTGTGTCTCTGAACTGCTCCATGTGCCACCACCCTGGGGAAGCTCAGGGTCACTCCTGGCTGTGGTGTTGGCCAATGCCGGCCTAACTCAGGCTCCATCTTTGGCCTGTGGAGGTGGCCGATGTCGGCCTAACTCAGGCTCTGTCCCATCCTGTGGTTTTGGCCTAAGGTGACATTTCTCAAACCCGCAGACTCTGCCACTGAGGCGGCCTGCGGTAGGTTATGGAGGCCCAGCTAAAGTCTGGACCATTGGGCGATAGGAATGATTGGGTTCCCCAAACGGCAGCTGCAAACTTAAAATCAAATGATGAAATAAATCTGGAGTAAAATTTAATTAGAAAAACATTCGTCTTAGTGACAGTAACACTGTGCCCAGACGGAAGATGTGCTGCTCCTCAGGTTTGCGTTGAACCTTGCTGTAACAGTGCAGGAGGCCACAGACCGACGGTCAGAGTGGGAGTGGGAAGGAGAATTAAATTGGCAGCAACAGGGAAGCTGAGGGTAGTCCTTGCGGACTGAACACAGGTGGTGCGCGGTGCGGTCACTCGCTCTGGGCTTGGGTTCTCGGTGGGGTGGGTCAGAGGGGCTGGTGCTGGGGTAGTGCTCCAGCCTTCTGGGACCCCATCCATCCACGATTCTAGTGTGGTCAGACTTGTGTTAAACCCCTGCCTCAACCTCCTCTGAGATGGGCAGGCCAGTCTCTTTAGCCTGTTGACGGTGCTGGAGCCTCTCCCATCGGGAATGCCGGGATCCTTTCCTTTCCCTGGTGTGGTCCTGTGGTTCCCCAGCCCCGCCGTCAGATCCAGAGTCAGATCAGTTTATTGCCACACACACCAGGGTGCAATGAACTTCCCTGCTCACGTGAAACTTACAGAGTCAACAGTGTACACGGTGATGATAAGTACGGCAGTAATACACTGAGGGCTGCAGAACAACAGAAGGGTGCAAGGTACAGCAGTGAAAACTGAGGTGGTGCAGGAGGAAATGCTAAAGGGACGGTAACGGAAGAAGTAGAATTAAGGTTTCGAGAATGCGGCAGCCCCACTGGGAAGGGGGTGTGGGGGAGGTGACTGGTTCAGGAGTCTGACAGCAGTGGGGAAGAACCTGTTCCTGAGTCTGGATGACCGGGCTTTCAATCTCCTGTGTCTTCTCCCAGAAGGTAGAAGAGAGAGAAGGGAATGGCCAGGGTAGCAGGTATCCCTGACAATACCGTTAGCCTCCTTGATCAACGTACCATGAAGGTGGACCGGATGGAAGGAGATGACGGGCCTGTGACAGACTGGACAGTGTTTGTCTGCAGGTTCTGTCAGTCCAGAGCAGTTGCTGTCCAGGCTGAGACGCAGCCCGTCAGGATACCTTTGCCTTGCCTTGCCTCACAGGTCTGAGTGAAAGCCCTGCCCCCAGGGAGGACCTCTCTGGCACTGCCCAGGGACCCAGTCCGATGGACTCAGGGTTCAGGAGATCCTCCAACACCTCGGGACCAGATCTCAGCACAGATCCCAGGGGCAGACTGAAGAGGGCACCAGAGGGCTGGCGTGGCAGGTTTTATTATTTATTAAAGGGACGTGGGCTTCGCAGGCTGAGCCAGACTTAATTGCCCATCCCCAGTTACCCTGAGAGGGTGGTGGTGAGCTGCCTTCTTGAAGTGCTGCAGTCCCTGAGGTGTGGGTACACCCACAGTGCTTGTCAGGGAGGGAATTCCAGGACTTTGACCCAGCGACGGTGAAGGAACGGCGAGATATTTCCAAGTCAGGATGGTGTGTGGGTTGGGGAGCAACTTCCAGGGGGTGGGCTTCCCTGTGCTGATGCTGCCCTTGTCCTTCTAGCTGGTAGGGGGGTGGGTTTGGGGGGGTTACAGTCCCGCACCTGGAAATTCTGCTACAGACTGCAAGCTGCTGATTGGGTCCCGGGGAGGAGAATCCTGCTGCTGATTGGGTCCCGGGGAGGGGGATGCAGATGCTGACTCGAGCTGGGACTCTGAGCATCAGCTGTCTGGAACAGTCACAGAGTCATACAGAACAGAAACAGGCCCTTCGGCCCAACTCATCCATGCTAACCAAGATGCCCACCTAAGCCAGTCCCATTTCCCCACGTTTGGCAAAACCTTTCCTAACCAAAAACCTGTCCATGACCCTGGAAAGTGAAGTCATTTCCTCCAGGACAAGGTAGCTTCGTGTGCGCACGTCTCTGGAATCGCCTCCTTCCAGTTCTCCTTTGTTGGGACCAGGGCACCTTGTAGCGGAGAACCAGGTACTTTCTCTGTACCCGCAGGGTTCGGGTACATCCACACCTCTCTGGCCTGGTCTGGTTGAATGGGGCCTTGCACTGGGAAACCTGGCACTCACTCCCCACTAGATCAACACTGTGTGGCCCGGGTTAACACCCGGGGTGCCTGTGTTTCTTCTGGGACTCGAGCTGTCCGCTCAGACAGAGCCCAAGGAGACACAAGAGGTTAATGAACAGTTATTCTGACACCAGAGGATGAGGGACTAAAGATCACTGTCAACAGCTAAATAGCTCAATACAGGTGAGCCCCCAGATTACAATCGCTCAGGGAAGGGAAACCCTCCCCCCTTTCAGAATTCACAGATCACTCCCCAGAAATTTAAGATACGGAATAAAATTTGCTCTTACAGAATTCATGTGAATGAATAAATAAATAAATGTCAGTTTTATTTTCTTTCAACTCGCGTTTCTTGGCACGTGCGTAGGTGACGCAACTTAACGTTATGGAAAATCATGACTGGGGCCACCTTCCAGGGACGCACTCCCCTGTAACGCGGAGGTCGCCTGTAATTGGATTGCATTTAATTCCCCACTGTTGGTTAGCTGAGATTCAGAACTCAGAAGATGTCAGATCTCCCCTCCGCACCGGTGCACAGTGGCTGCAGTTACTCACCCAGGCTCCTCCAACAGCACCTCCCAAGCCCGGGACTTCTACCACCAAGGACAAGGGCAGGGCAACACCACAACCTATAGGGTCCCCTTCACGCCCACACCATGGGACTTCATCCTCACTGGGTCTAAATCCTAAACCTCTATCCACTAAGGACCCTCACCAGCCAGGTCATGCCCTCGTTACTACCATCGGGGAGGAGGTACAGGAGGCTGAAGACCCACACTCAGCATTTGAGGAACAGCTTCTTCCCCTCCGCCATCAGATTTCTGAACGGTCCATGAACCCATGAACACGACCTCGTTATTCCTTTTTTTTTGAACTAATTATTTATTTTGTAATTTACAGTAATTTCACGTCTTGCACTGCACTGCTGCCGCAAAACAGCACATTTCACGTCATATGTCAGTGATAATAACCCTGATTCAGAACACAGACCAGCACAGGAACAGGCCCTTCGGCCCACCATGTCTGTGCTGAAAAGTTTGGAACATCCCCCCACAACCTTGATACTTGTTCCCTCTTCCTATTCCCCTGAACCACAGGTAGGGCACTGTGTGTGTTGGAAGCACTAACTCCTTCATATGTTTTACTGCAGGGGAACTGTGGTCGGACAGGAGTGGTTATCGCCGCCTACATGCATTACAGCAACATATCCGCAAGGTAGGAGTACCACTGCTTGCATTCCATGCAATCCACTTGTTCCAAACTGCAGCAAGGAGCAGGTGACTCCAACTTCACAAACTTCAGAAGGTTTACTTTTTATTACTGACTTGTTCACAGGATGAGAGACTTGCTGACAAGGATAACAGTTATTGCCCATTCCTCGCTGCCCTTTTACTTAATGCCTCACTGAGACATTTCAGAGTCTGGAGCATTGCTGGAGCAGGGTACAGGCTGGTGTGAAGGAGATCTCCTTCCCTGCAGGATGCCAGGGAACTGAGTGGGCTTTCACAACAGTCACCATTATGAGACAAAAATATTCAGCAGATGGAAGGTTTAGTCAAGGGGAAGAAGGAAGCATATTTAAGGTTTAGGAAGTAAAAATCAGGCAGGGCTCTTGTGAGTTAAGGTAGCCAGGAAGGAGCTTAAGAAGGGAGTTTGGAAAGCTAGAAGGGGGCATGAGAAAGCCTTGGTGAGTAGGGTCAAGGAAAACCCTAAGATGTTCTACAGGTATGTGAGGAACAAGAGGATGACTAGGGTGAGGGTAGGACCACTCAGGGATAAGGGGGGGAAATGTGTCTGGAGGCGGAGGAGGTAGGGGAGGTCCTGAGTGAATATTTTGCTTCAGTGTTCACCAGGCAGAGGGACTTAGACAAATGTGAGGTCAGCGTAGAACAGGCACACAAGAAATTCTGCAGATGCTGGATGTATCTGGAACAATACACAAGAAGTGCTGGAGGAACTCAGCAGGTCAGGCAGCATCCATGGAGGGAAATAAACAGTCGGCCTTTCGGGCCGAGACCCTTCATCAGGACTGAACAGGCAACTGTACTGGAGCATGTCGAGGTTAATTGTTGGAGCTAATAAAAAGCATTAGGATAGTTAAGTCCCCCGGGTCGGATAGGATTTACCCCAGGTTACTATGGGAAGTGAGGGTAGAGATTGCTGGAGTGTTAGTGATGATCTTTGAGGCCTCCCTGGCCACAGGAGTGGTACCGGAGGACTGGAGGATGGCAAATGTTGTTCCCTTGTTCAAAAAAGGTAAAAGGGATAATCCTGGGAATTATAGACCAGTGAGTCTGACATCAGTGGTGGGCAAACTATCAGAGAGGATTCTTCGGGACAGGATTTAGAGAAGCAGAGTCTTATTAGGGTTAGACAGCATGGCTTTGTGACGGTAGGTCGTTCCTCATGAGCCTAATTGAGTTTTTTGAGAAAGTGACAAGACAAATTCATGAAGGTAGTGTGGCGAATGTGGTATATATGGATATTAGCAAGGCTTTGGACAAGGTTCCATGGTAGGCTCATGAAGAAAGTCATGAGGTATGGGATCCATGGAAAATTGGATCCATGGAATTGGATTGCCCAGAGAAGACAGAGGGTGGTTGTTGAAGGGGAGTATTTGGCCTGGAGGTCGGTGACCAGTGGTGTTCCGCAGGGATCTGTTCTGGAACCCCTGCTCTTTGTGATTTTTGTAAATGACTTGGATGAAGAAGTGGAAGGGTAGTTTGGTAAGTTTACGGATGACACAAAGGTTGGTGGCGTAGTCAATAGTGCAAAAGGTTGTTGTAGGTTGCAACGGGACGTAGACAGGATGCAGAGCTGGGCAGACAAGTGGCAGGTGGAGTTCAGCCTGGAGAAATGTGTAAGGATACAATTTGGAAGATCAAACTGGTGAATGGCAGGATTCTGAGCAGTGTGGAGGAACAGAGGGATCTTGGGGTCCACGTCCATAGATCCCTCAAAGTTGCTGCACAAGTTGATAGGGTGGTTAGAAGGCGTATGGAGTGTTGGCCTTCATTAGTCAGGAGTGAGTTCAAGAGCCACGAGGCAATGTTGCAGCTCTATAGGACTCTGATATTCCTCCATATTCCTCTGATCGTGAATATTGGAGCATTTTTACTCCAAGGGCAGAGAATAAACTGAGTTATTTGAAGCTAAAATCAATTGGCCCTTGGACCCTGGGCTAATCCAAAGATGCAGGGTTAAGAGAGACAATGGATTTGATCACCACATTCCCTTCAGTGCCTGAATGACCACAGAGTTATTTCATAGCTTGTTCCTGTGTCCCTTAGCTGAACATACAGTGTGTCTCCCTATAATTCTGTACGGAGCAAAGTGTCTCTGGATTACTCTGTTCTGACCTTTATTGTACACACAGTACTGTGTGTCTGTGTCTCGTGGGGTCAGTTCTGTGTCACTGTAGTGAAAGGGGAGAGTGTAGTGTGCCGCCTCTGCATTTATAAAGTCAGAGTGATACAGCACAGATACAGGCCCTCTGGCCGAACTCCTCCAAGCCGACCAAAGTGCCCACTGAGTGAGTCCCATTTGCCTGGGGTTAGCCCGAATCCCTTGAAACCTTTCCTATCCATGTACTTGTCCAAGTGCTTCTCAGATGATCCTGTTGTACCTGCCTCAATCACATCCTCTGGCAGCTCCTTTCATATACTCACCACCCTCTGCGTGAAAGACGTTTGAGGTGGTGAGTGTGTGGAATGAGCTGCCAGAGGAAGTGGGTGAAGCAGGTACAACAGGATCATTTAAGAAGCACTTGGATAGGTACATGGAGGGGCGGGGCTTGGAGGGATATGGGCTGAACGCAGGAAATTGGGACTAGCTGGGTGGGCCCCGTGGTCGGCATGGACTGGTTGGGCCGAAGGGCCTGTATCCGTGCTGTATTGCTCTGTGACTCTATGACTTTATCTAAGCCCCTCATGATTTTATAAACCTCTATAAGGTCACCCCTCAGCCTCCTTCGCTCCAGGGAAAACAATCCCAGCCTGTCTAGCCTCTCCTTGTAACTCAGTTCCTCCATTCTGTACAAGCTGTTAGTGCTGAGCATGCCCATCCTGTCCCCCAGCGTGAGTCAGGTTCTCGAGCTTATTGCCACGGGCACAAATACGGGGAGGTACAGGTACGGTGAAAGGCTTGCTTGCAGCAACATCACAGGCACGTGGGTCCAGACAACACACAGAACATAAGTTATACATAAATTATACCAGACAGCAAAGAGAAGATAATGACCATGAAAACAAGACCTCAGTATAATAAACCACACTCAGCAACAAGCCCACTGTAGTGCGAGAGGTGGTCTGTAGTGTTCCGTTGCTGAGGTGGGGTTAGGGTTTTGCAGGTCAGTTCAGGAACCTGATGGTTGAAGGGAAGTCGTTGTTCCTGAACCTGGTGGTGTGGGACTTCAGGGACCTCCTGCCCGATGGGAGCAGCGAGCAGATGGCACGGCCCAGATGGTGGGGATCTTTGATGGTAGATGGTGCCTTCTTGAGGCAGCGCCTCCTGTAGATGCTGTCGGTGGTGGGGAGGGCTGTGCCCATGATGGACCGGGCTGTGTCCACCACTCTCTGCAGCCTCTGTGTGTTGTTGTGGTACCAGGCCGTGATGGTGGACGGGTACCCCTCACTCAGCTCATAATTCCCTATGGTAATATTTGTTCCTCCTCCCCCTCCCCAGTGCTGACCAGGCATTGGACAGATTCGCCATGAAGAAGTTCTACGAGGACAAAATATCATCGGTGATCCAACCCTCGCAGAGGAGGTGGGTGTCCTGTCTGGGACTTGTGTCTCTTGCTGCAAGGCGGACAATGAAGCTACTTAACGGTCCTGCTGTTACAGTGTCTGTCCAACTCGAGAATGGGGCATCAACAACAACAGTGTAGTGGGAGCTTCACTCTGTGTCTGACCTCGGGAGTGTGTGATGGGACGGTGTAGAGGGAGCTTCACCCTGTGTCTGACCCTGGAAGTGTGTAATGGGACGGTGTGCAGGGAGCTTCACTCTGTGTCTGACCCCAGGAGTGTGTGATGGGACGGTGTGCAGGGAGCTTCACTCTGTGTCTGACCCCGGGAGTGTGTGATGGGACGGTGTAGAGGGAGCTTCACCCTGTATCTGATCCCCAAGTGTGTGTGATGGGACAGTGTAGAGGGAGCTTCACTCTGTGTCTGACCCCAGGAGTGTGTGATGGGACGGTGTAGAGGGGGCTTCACTCTGTGTCAGACCTGGGCAGTCCTGTGTTGTACCTCTCTCTCCGGACACTGCCTGTATGATCGTGTAACATTCACACATTGCTCTGATGCAGGTACGTCCACTATTTCAGTGGACTTCTCTCCGGAACCATCAAGATGAACAGCAAACCTCTGTTTCTGCATCATGTCATCGTGCATGGCATCCCCAACTTCGAGTCCAAGAGTGGTAAGTTTACCAAGGCCCAGTGTTTCTGAGTTCTCCTGGCATTTCTGATTGTTCCCGAGTGTTCCCAGTATTGCTAAGGTTCCTGGTATTCTTTGAGAGTGTCCCTGTTTTCCCAAGAGCTGCTATTCCACGATAGAATTGCCTTCATCGATTTGCTTCCTCCTCTGACCCTCATCCATCTGCTGCCTCCTGCCCGGGCATTGGCAGGTGGGGGGAGGGGGATCTTCAGCTGCCTGCCCCCACTCTCCCCGACATGTCCAGGCAACTCAATCCTGCTCACAGCTAATTCAGGATGGACAACAACTAAAAACAGAAAACACTGGGAACACTAAGCAGGTGCAGAGTCAGCGGCCCAGAACTCCAGTCTCCAGAGAGTCTGGGAATGGGACTCAGCCCCGGCTGTGAGGGCCAGAGTTTCAGGAACAATGTTGGGAAGCATCCCATGCGTGGAGGGCAGGAATATCGGAACGCTGTTCTGGAAGTGATAATTGATGCCAACTTGAATGTCAATTTTAAATTTGAAAGTGGTGCACTTTAGGAAGTTAAACCAGGGCAGGACGTACGCAGTGAATGAGAGGGCTGTGGAGAGTTGAAGAACAGAGGTACCGAGGGGTTGAGGAACACAGTTCCCTGAATGCGGAGACACAGGTAGACAGGGTGCTGAAGCTATGGTACGCTTACCTTCATCGTCAGGGCACTGAGTACAGGAGTTGGAACATCATGTTACAGCTGTATAAAATGTTGCTGAGACCACAGAATATTGTGCACAGTTCTGCTCACCACACGATAGGAAGGATGTGATTAAGCAGGAGAGGGGGCAGAAATGATTCACAAGGATGTTGCCAGGACTGGAGGGCTTGAGTTATGAAGAGAGACTGGACAGGATGGGCCAGTTTTCCCCGGAGTGAAGGAGGCCGAGAGGTGACAGGATAGAGGAATCATGAAGGGCAGAGATAAGATGGATGGTCACAGTTTTTTCCAGCTGTAGGCAGGTCTAAAACCAGAAGGCATAAATTTAAGGGCACAGATTTTTGAGAGACCTTTGGACAGGTACATGGATAAGATAAGATAAGATATCTTTATTAGTCACATGTACATCGAAACACACAGTGAGATGCATCTTTTGCGTAGAGTGTTCTGGGGGCAGCCCGCAAGTGTTGCCACACTTCTGGCACCAACATGGCATGTCCACAAATTCCTAACCCGTACGTCTTTGGAATGTGGGAGGAAACCGGAGCACCCGGAGGAAACCCACGCAGACACGGGGAGAATGTACAAACTCCTTACAGACAGCGGCCGGATTTGAACCCGGGGTCGCTGGCGCTGTAAAGCGTTACGCTAACCGCTACACTACCATGCCACGGATAGGAAAGGTTTAGAGGGATGTGGGCCACACGCAGCAAATGGGACTGGCTCATGTGGGCATCTTGGTCAGCATGGACAAGTTGGGCCAAAGGGCATGTTTCCATGTCATGGGAGTCTAAAGGGGCAGATTTTTGATAACCAGGGATTTAGGAATATCGGGGAACAGGGGAAGAAGAGGTTGGATCACAGAGTAGCCAGGATCTCATGGAATGGCAGGAGGTGGGCAATAACCTTTGGCGGATGTTCCTCCGGCAGGTGTGGCCCACGCACCTTCTGGAACTGAGGGTCATCGAGGCTTCTCCTTTCCTGCAGGATGTCGACCATTCCTGAAGATTTACCAGAGCATGCAGCCTGTCTACACCTCAGGAATCTAGTGAGTGACATCCCAACACCCAGATGCCTGACGTTCTGCGTCTCTTGTACACGTTATCACGCGAGCTTTGTCTTACTTTATGTTATCAAATGTTTCAGCGATATTCCGGGAGATGGTCAGACCAGCATCTGTATCACAATCGAGCCAGGACTCATGCTGAAGGGAGACATTTTGGTAAGAGATTGTTTAATAAAACCCAAATCTCAATTTTCTTAATATTACACCCAACCATGAATAAACGGACCTTCACAGTGGGACAGTCCCACACACTGACCCTCACTGGGGGACGGTCCCACACACACTGACCCTCACTGTGGGATGGATCCCACACACACTGACCCTCACTGGGGGACGGTCCCACACACACTGACCCTCACTGGGGGATAGTCCCACACACACTGACCCTCACTGTGGGATGGATCCCACACACACTGACCCTCACTGTGGGATGGGTCCCACACACACTGACCCTCACTGGGGGACGGGTCCCACACACACTGACCCTCACTGGGGGATAGTCCCACACACACTGACCCTCACTGTGGGATGGGTCCCACACATCCTGACCCTCACTGGGGGACGGTCCCACACACACTGACCCTCACTGGGGGATAGTCCCACACACACACACACACTCACCCTCACCGGGGGATGGTCCCACACACACTGACCCTCACTGTGGGATGGGTCCCACACACACTGACCCTCACTGGGGGTCAGGTCCCACACACACACTCACCCTCACTGGGGGATGGTCCCACACACACTGACCCTCACCGGGGGATGGTCCCACACACACTGACCCTCACTGCGCAGTTCCTATACACTGCCCCTCAAGAGGTTTATCAGGAAACATTGAGCTGGGTGGTGGTGACTTCCCCTCCCTCTGTTCCCCGGATTGACCAGCGGATTCCCCTGACGAGCATGTGTGGAGGAATCTCTGTTTCTGTTCTTTACAGCTGAAGTGTTATCATAAGAGGTACCAGAGTCCAGCACGGGAGATTGTGTTCCGTGTGCAGTTCCACACATGTGCAATCCATGACCTTGGTGTTGTGTTTGGAAAAGAGGACCTCGATGATGCCTTTAAAGGTGATGCCATTGTTTTATGAAAGGTGATATTCTTTAGTTAATACTTTTAGCTCTTAAACTTTATTTATACAGCACGGTAACAGGCCCTTCTGGCCCAGCGAGCCACGCCGCCCAGTTACACCCATGTTAACCTACTAACCCGTACGTCTTTGGAATGTGGGAGGAAACCAGAGCACCCAGAGGAAATGCACACAGTCACGGGGAGAACGTACAAACTCCATTTGTATTTTCATTGATGAGCAGAATGCCTGATCCAATTCAGTGGCCATCTGGGTTGTAGTTCGAGCTGAGAAGGTTCCTCGCTTCTGCCAGCTGGGTTCTTGGCCCGTGATCAGGAGCTGGAACTCCTGCTGTCTTCTCATCCTTCCCTTGAGCTGATGGCACCCTGGAGGAGACCGGAGCCAGGGCTCGCTGGTTCCTTTCTGTTTAACCCAGGGAACACTGCGCAGTGATTTGGGGCAGGAAGATCTGCCTGATTTCCCCACCCTCTCTCCCAGGGCACATGTGACAGTTTGTTCTTCTTTTGGGATCTGGGCATCACTGGCAAGGCCAGCATTTATTGCCATCCCTAATTGCCCTTGAGAAGGTGGTGGCGATTATGCACTTGCTATAGAAAGGGTGTATCACACGTTCCCCAGTCATGTTCTGGTGGGACAGGTCAGTCAGCTGATCGGGCAATCTGGTTGCACTTCACTGGAATCGAAACAGGGAGTGCCGGAAACACTCAGCAGGTCAGGCAGCATCTGTGGAGAGATGGGTTTTAGTCTGATGTACTTTTGTCACAATTAAGTTAGAGTTTCATACAGCACGGAAACAGGTCATTCGGCCCACTCAATCCACCAGTGGGCACCCATACATATTAATCCCACCTTCTCGCTGTCTGCACCTCGGTGATCCAAGTGCTTGTCTTGACACTTCTTAACTGAAATGGCCATAGAGCCTACAGCACAGAATCAGGCCCTTTGGCTCATTGTGTCATGCTGGCCATCGAGTATGAATCAGAAAGTGAAAGAACAGGCTGTTTTTAGTTACAGAGAAGGTGGACAAGGGGTGGATAGGACAAAGGGAATGTCTGTGACGGGTGAGGCCAGGGTTGCCGAAGGAATAAGTTGTTGGTGAAGCCACCTAACTACCTGATTTGCTCTTCTGCTCTCTTGTATTGGGAAGAGTGGGATGTGACCTCACTGAGACACAACATCCTCAGCGGATTCGACAGGGGAAGGGTGGGGAGAACATTTTCTGGCAGAGGAGTCTTGAACCAGAGAGCAGACTCTCGAAATAAGGGCTGGGCCAGTTGGGAGGGAATGAGGAAAATTCCTTCACTTGGAGGGTGGTGAATCTTTGGAATTCTGTCCCCAGAGCGCTGTGCATACCAGGTCATTGAGTTTAATTGAAATAGAGATTGATAGATTTCTGGACATTATGGGAATGAAGCGATGGGGCAGGAAAACAGAGCAGAGGTAGAAGAATAGCCACCATCGTGGTGAAGGGGGCAGCAGGCTCGAAGGGCCAAACGGCCTCCTCCTGCTCCTATTTCTGAAGCTCTCGTTTGGCGTTAAGCCTGGAACCCAGCCAACGTTCCCGCTCCTGGACCCCGTCCAGTGCAGACAGACCTGTCTATCTGTGACAGACCCGGCTCAGTAACTCCCCGGGAACACCTCGGGCAGACGTTACTGGGGATAGGGGGCAGAGGGGTTGCTGCACCCATGCCCCCTGCAGCCTCCACTCTGAAGGGAGTTGCTCCCCCCAGGAGGAGGGGGGAGTTGCCAGGACAGATCACTGGTTGTGTTGATGGAGTCAGCCTGTGTCACTGTCAGTCTGACAGTCCCACACTCTGGGTTAACTGCCCAGATTACTCCCAGCGCCCTCCGTCACTGCAGAATAACAATCCATCTCTCTCCTGTCACAGAGTCACACAGCACGGTAACAGGTCCTTTGGCCCAACTCGTCCATGCTGACTGTGTTGCCCAGCGAGCTGGTCCCATCTGCCCACGTTTGGCCCGTAGCCCTCTAAACCTCTCCTATCCATGGACTTATCTAGATGGCTTTTAAATGTTGCTGATGTGCCCGCCTCAACCACTATTTCTGGCAGCTCGTTCCAAATACGCACCACCCTTTGTGTGAAGAAGCTGCCCCTGATGTCCCTTTGAAATCGCTCACCTCTGATCTTAAACCTGTGCCCTCTTGTTTTTAGCTCCCCCTCCCTGGGAAAAAGACTGTGTGCTTTCACCCTGTCTATGCCCCTCATGATCTTATACATCTCGATCAGGTCACCCCTCAATCTCCTACATTCCAGGGAATAAAGTCCTAGTCAATGCAACCTCTCCTTGTAACTCAGGCCCCCGAGTCCAGGCAACATCCTGGTAAATCTTCTTTGCACTCTTTCCTGTAGATGACAGATTCCCCGAGTACTTCAAGGTCGAGTTCATTTTCTCCTTTGGTCCGGAAAAGATACAAGGTAAGGCTTCAACCGCAGACACCTCTACACCGCGCGCACAGGATCACTCAGTGATGACAGCAGGCAAGAGACCACTCTGCCCACTGTGTCTGTACCAGGTCTGTGTGGGACTGATCCAGCCTGTCCCACTCCCCAGCCTCTGCCCACAGCTCAGCTCGTTCCCTCCTTCCACACGATGACCCCCTTCCCTTCTGAACCCTACAGTTGAATCTGCCTCTGCCCCTCCCCTGGCCGTACATTCCCAATCCCGACCCCTCACTGTGGGAGAATGGGTCCCTGTATCTCACTCTTGGTTTTTCAACCAATCACCTTCACCCTCCGTCACCCCTCCACCAATGGTCCGTACCCTTCCTGATGTTAGATCCCTCCCTCAGAGCCCCTCACAACCTCCTACACTGATCGAGAGACTGCGGAGCTCGGAGGCCCAAGTGTTGACAGAGGTCAGTCAGACAGAAAAGCTAAAGTGGGAAAGTAGGAGATGTGAGGAGATGCGAATGAAAGTTTGGACAAATTGGCTGGTGCACAAGGGTGCTGAAGGGAGGCGAAGGGGTTTGGGTAGATTCCAGAGCTCAGGGCCTCAGCAAGTGAAGACACAGGCACACAGCCAATGCAGATCCTTCCTTCATCAACTTGATCTCCTGTGTTGAATACTTTGGTTGGCCAGTCCAGAAAGTTAGATCACCTGGGGTCCAGGGTGATTGGATACAAAATTGGTTTGGTGGTAGGAGCCAGAGAGTGGTGGTAGAGGGTTGCTTTTCAGACGGGAGGCCTGTAACCAGTGGTGTGCCGCAGGGGTCGGTGCTGGGTCCCCTGCTATTTGTCATCTATGTTAACAATCTGGATGAGCATGGAGGTGGCCTGGTCAGTAAGTTTGCAGATGACACCAATATTGGTGGTGCGGACAGTGAAGCAGGTTGTCTGAGATTACAACAGGATCTGCATCAACTGGGCAGTGGGCCGAGGAATGGGAGAGGGAGTTCAATTCAGGTAAATGTGAGGGGTTGCATTTTGGCAAGACAAACCAGGGCAGGACACACAGTAAATGGCAGGGCCCTGGGGAATGTTGTAGGACGGAGAGGACCAGGAGTGTAGGTACCTGGCTCCTTGAAAGTGGTGACACAGGTAGACAGGGTGGTGAAGAAGGTGTTTGGCACGCTGGCCTTCGTCGGTCAGGGCACTGAGTACAGGAGTTGGGACGTCACGTTACAGCTGTACCACATGTTGGTAAGGCCACACTTGGAATCATGGAGTCATGGAGCTATACAGCACAGAAAGCGGCCCTTTGGCTCAACCGGTCCATACCAACCAAGATTTCCACCTAAGCTCGAACTTTTGGCCCGTGTTTGGCCCATATCCCTCTAAACCTTTCCTGTCCATGGACCTGTCCAAGTGTCTTTTAAATGTTGTTATTGTACCTGCCTCAACCAGATACAATCACTACGTTTCAGAGACACTTAGAGAGACGGTCCCACACACACTGACCCTCACTGGGGGACGGTCCCACACACACTGACCCTCACTGGGGGACGGTCCCACACGCACTGACCCTCACTGGGGGACGGTCCCACACACACTGACCCTCAATGGGGGAACTGTCCCACACACACTGACCCTCACTGGGGGACAGGTCCCACACACACTGACCCTCACTGGGGGACAGGTCCCACACACACTGACCCTCACTGGGGGATGGTCCCATACACACTGACCCTCACTGGGGGACGGTCCCACACACACTGACCCTCACTGGGGGACGCTCCCACACACACTGACCCTCACTGGGGGACAGTCCCAGACACTGACCCTCACTGGGGGACGGTCCCACACAGACCTGCCCCATCCTATGTGGGTTGTCGCGCCTGTGGGTGTGGTGTTTGGGGGACAGCTGTTGTTCCTGTCTCACGGAATCTTTCTCCGTCCGAGTCAGGGATGGAACACCTGGAGAACGGGCCAAGCGCGTCGGTCGATTACGACACTGCCGATCCACTCGTCCGCTGGGACTCGTACGAGAACTTCAATACTGAGGTGGAGCAGAGTGGAGAGGGTAAGGGTAAGGGGGGCTGGAACCAAGGGGGGTCTGACAGTTGGGGGGGGGGGTGGTGTGTTGGAGAGGCGGGGAGTGGTCCTACGCTCTCCCTGAGCTCCCCAGATCTCACCCAGCAGCGAGCGCCCCCGGGACCTGCCCCAGAGTCAGGCACATGGAGCAGGGAGGGGGATTCATGTGTTGTTGCTGATCCGAGGTTGGAGGCACAGCTGGTGGGTAACACAGTGCCCCCCACACCCAACCCCTGACCCTGCACCCCTGCCACTCCTTCCTCAGGGCTCGGGATATGGGGTCAGGGCTCAGGTCACCTTCCTCACGGCACAGAGTGAACAACACCGTACCGAGGGAGTGACGCTGGGTGGACTGTGGGCCCTGCCCTCAGCCACCTTCCTCCCATCCCTCCCCCTCCGCCTAACGCTGCCCCTCCCCTCCCCTTCCCCTCCCCTGTCTCCACCCCTCATCGCCTCCCCTTCCCCTCCCTGTCCCCCCTCCCCCTCATCCCCTCCACTCCCCCTGCCTGTGCCCCTCTGTGTGCTGCCACAGGCAGAGACCCCAACCCCTCCCGTCCCCTCTTTCCCTCCTGCCCCCCACCAACCCCACCCCCACCCTTTCCCCCGCTTCCACCCCTCCTGCCCCCCTGTACCCCCCCCACAGGCTGCTGGTCTCTCCTGTCCCCCTCACCCCTCCTGCCCTCACCACTCCCTCCACAGTGGTGTGGAGCTCTCGGGTGGTGCAGTGCCTGGGGGGGTTGGGGTGGGTGTCAGCTGCCATCAGGACGGTGTCTGCCGCCCTCCCGATTTACACCGGGGTGGGGAGGGATGTCGGGGGCTGTCGGGCTGGGTGCTGACGTCACCCTCCACCACTCGGGGTCCATGGGCGACGGCCACGGGTGTCCCAGGACGGGTCTCCCTCGCACGGGACATGTCCCATCCCAGGACGGGTCTCCCTCGCACGGGACATGTCCCATCCCAGGACGGGTCTCCCTCGCACGGGACATGTCCCATCCCAGGACGGGTCTCCCTCGCACGGGACATGTCCCATCCCAGGACGGGTCTCCCTCGCACGGGACATGTCTCATCCCAGGACGGGTCTCCCTCGCACGGGACATGTCCCGTCCTCCCTCCAGCAGTGGGACACCAGTTGGAGCTGAGAGCGGAGCAGACACCATGTTTGGCCCCAGCTCTGCCCCCTGATCCGGGGGTGGGGGGGGGGGGCGGGAAGCATTGGAATGGTCCTGGGGTGAGGGACCCCCATCCGTGGGGGTCGGGGCTGGTCCCTCAGAGGGTTGGGGGAGGGAGTCAATGGGAGGAGGGAACCAGGAGGGGGTGACAGAGGGGCTGAAGGTGGGGTGGGGACTGTCCCTGGGGCAGGAGGGTCGGGGGGCAGAGGGCATGGAATGAGGGTGGGGTGGGAAGAGGAGGACCTGGGGGGATGTTTCTCTGCAGTGATCGGGACCGAGTTTCCTGAGGGGTGGGAGGTCAGTGGGAGGTTGCAGAGGGGGCTGGGGAACGGTGGGGTGGGGGGAGGTGTCCCAGGCAGGAGGGGAGGAGAAGGGCGGAGGGGTTAACTGGGGACTGACGGACCACGTACCTGCACCTCTACAGGTGGCCTATCGGATTCCAGCAACTGCTGCATCCGGCTCACCCCTCCCTGGGTCTCTGCTTCACTGACATGATGCAGGGAGGGTCCACAACAACCCCCCCCCCCCACCCCACCAGGGGCAGAGCAACAAGAGCTGACTGACTCCTGCCATTTACAGGGGACCTGAGGGGCAACTTTTTCCACACAGAGGGTGGTGGGTACATGGAATGGGCTGCCAGAGGAGGGGCTAGAGGGGGGTACAGTCACAATGTTTAAAAGACACTTGTGGGTAAGAAAGGTTCATTGGGACTTGGGCCAACCATAGGCATCAGGCATGGACGAGTTGGGCCGAAGGGCCTGTCTCTGCGCTGTACGGTTCTGTAGCTCCATCCACAGTGGATTGAAACACCCTTACACAGAGGCACCACGGCACTCCCACAGTACCACCCCTCCCACAGTACCACCCCTCCCACAGTACCACCCCTCCCACAGTACCACCCCTCCCACAGTATCACCCCTCCCACAGTACCACCCCTCCCACAGTATCACCCCTCCCACAGTACCACCCCTCCCACAGTACCACCCCTCCCACAGTATCACCCCTCCCACAGTACCACCCCTCCCACAGTATCACCCCTCCCACAGTACCACCCCTCCCACAGTACCACCCCTCCCACAGTATCACCCCTTTTTTTTTACAAAATGTTTATTCACTAAAAGCACTACAAAAAACAACCAATATCAATTACATTACAGCTAATACAGAAAGAAACAACTAAGCAAAACTAACACCCGTGAAACACACACGCAGCACTA
The DNA here is from genome assembly GCF_009764475.1 of Pristis pectinata. Taxonomy (NCBI): domain Eukaryota; kingdom Metazoa; phylum Chordata; class Chondrichthyes; order Rhinopristiformes; family Pristidae; genus Pristis; species Pristis pectinata. The sequence goes on along the minus strand of NC_067405.1, from coordinate 1,768,900 downwards.
CACCCGCTACCGCAACACACACTTCAGATCAGAATCACATTGGAACTGTCCACGACACATGTGATCCCCTGAAGGGCCCACCGAGCGTGAAACTCAGCCAGGGCGCCTGCAGAGACAGCGTGCTCCCTTTCCAAAGACACCCGCGCGTGCACGTAAGCACGGAAGACGGGCAGGCAGGCAGACTGGCCGGGACCCTCGGCCACCCGCCGACGCGTCCCGTGGATGGCCAGCTTGGCCAGGCCCAGCAGGAGACCCACCAGGAGATCCGCCGCGCGGCCCTCCCCGCGCCGCACCGGGTGCCCGTAGACCAACAGCGCCGGGCTGAAGTGCAACCAGAACTTCAGCAGCAGCCCCCGCAGATACTCGAAGAGGGGCTGCAACCTCTCACACTCCGCATACACGTGGTACACCGTCTCCTCCCGGCCGCAGAAGCGACAGGCGGCCGGAGTGTCGGTGAACCGGCTCAAGAATCGGTTGCACGGCACGGCCCGGTGCAACACCCTCCACCCCAGGTCCCCGACGTACAGCGGGAGGACTCCCGCGTAGAGAGACCTCTACCAGGGACCCTCAGTACCACCCCTCCCACAGTGTGACCCTCCCTTAGTACTGCCCCTCCCACAGTGAGGCCACCACAGTACCCCCCCCCCCCCCCGCCCCACAGCACCATGACAATGTACTGACGGACTGGGAGTTGGTTATGGGATGGAGAGCAGAGAGTGGGAATGGACTCAGGGTGCCGGGCTGTGACTGGTGGTACGGCAGGGACCTGTGTCTGTGACCCAGCGGATCAGACGTCATGATTGGAAAGTAAATAAAAACATGGTGGAAATTTGAAATTGAAACATGAAATGTTGTAAATCCTCCACAGGTGAGGGAGCGCCCATGGAGAGAGAAGCAGACTTCACGTTGCAGAATGGAGACCCTTTGGCAGAACTGGGGAAGAAAGCTAAAAAAGGTAATTTTGTGTTGAAGAGAAGGTGCTGGGGAGGATGGGCAGCACGGTGACGGACAGGTTTAACAGAATATGGGGCAAATGTGGGCAAATGGGACTAGCTTAGATGAGCAGCATGGTCGGTCTGGACGAGTTGGGCCGAAGGGCCTGTTTCTGAGCGCAGACTCCATGAGGATTGGTGCCTTGTTTAACAGAATAGAGGGGTTGAATGGCTTTCCCTCTGTGACACCTCACCGTGGGACAGAAGGCCTTGAGCCATCTCACCTGCAGAAAGACTCGTGCTTTCGAACAGCTGCTGGACTTCAGAATATCTCACTCAGGGAGATCGGTTCCTGGGGGAAGAGGTGTCCACGCTGCCTCTTCCATAAATCAGGAATGTACATTGCAGGAAATCAGGTTCACTTAAGCAAGGAGAAAACAGATTATCTCAGAGCCACAGGTACAGACGGTATCGAGGCAGGCAATTCCTCTCTGTAATGAGAAGGTGCACACCGTTATAACTGGGGCAGTGAGGGGTAAGTGGTGGAGAATATTTTCTCTGGAATGAGAATAAATTTAGCAAAAATAATTTAAAGGTCAGAGCGAGGAGGAGTGGGTAGAACAGGGAGCAGGTGGACAGATGAGGTGGTGAAATAGGGAGAGGAGACGGGCAGAGAAAGAGAGAGTGGGGGAGAGAGAAAGACAGACAGAGAGGGCTCCAGGCAGATGTTGTGAGACTCTCTGCCTCCACCACCCCCATCCTCTGGATGAAAAGGTTCTTCCTCACATCCCCTCTCTGCCTCAGAACCGTCACAATAATCACCCTCACCCTTCAGTTTTAGACCCCTCTGCTACAGGAGAACATTTCCTATCGAGCCTCACCGTTCTGTACATCTTTGTCAGGTCTCCCATCAGCCAAGCCATAACTGAGATGTTCCGTCCCCGGTGAATCTCCCCTCCCTCCACACCTTCTCCAATCTACCACATTGTTTGTGTAACGTGGTGAGCAGGTGGGGGGGGGGGGGGGGAAGGGAAAGTGAAGAGAGGCTCAGATGCAAGGAGAAACAGGTAGAGGAAGATGGAAAGGAAAAGGGAGATAGAAATTGAGCCAGCACACGTGGTTGGAGAACAGGGCAAATGGCAGAGTGAATGGAGAAAGAGGAGAGAGAGAGAGAGGTGGAGACAGAGAGTGAGAGAGAGCAGGGCAAAGAAAGAGAGAGAGAGACAGAGAGGGGGCAGAGACAGAGAAGGCAGAAAGAGAGACAGAGTGAGAGAGAGTGGGGGGTAAGGAAAGAGAGAGACATAGGGAGTGAGAGAGAGAGAGGTGGGGGGGAAGGCAGAGACAGAAAGAGAGGACAGAGAGGGAGACAGATGAATAGATAGAGAGATAGAGAGAGAGAGGGGGGCAGAGAAAAAGGCAGAGAGAAAAAGAGAGGGCAGAGAGAGGGGGGGAGACAGACAGAGAGACAGAGAGGGAGAGGGGGACAGAGAAAGGGGTGGGATGGCGGAGAGTGGATGTTGTTGGAGGTTCTGTTCCCATTTTCTCTTCCAGTCCAAGCACAAGGCGGTGAACTAACTGGAAACAGACTTCCTTTCAATTTGATTCAGTCAAAGGCTGGGGTGTGTTCCAGATCTGACTCCAATTAGCCAGCCTGTAATTCAATCTGCCTCCAACTGATGACTTCACTTGCTGTTTGAGTCTGCCTCGTAGTCAGCAGCCCACTGATGTGACGGCAGTGTCCTACAGAGCTCTGGTCAATGACACCAGCCCCCAGGGACTGCCAGCCCTCACTTTCTCTGACAGCCACCTCAGCAGGTGCTGCCCGGACGTGGCTGGGACACAGGCAGAGAGCTGCGAGAGTGACTGTGATGGGGACGGGTCCTGCCCGCTCCTATCTTGGCACCAACAAATACCGCCTGTGGCATTCTTCTGCTCTGTACAAATCTGCCAACTTCAGTGGGAGGTCCCAGAAGAGAAGTTCAGGCACAACTCTGGTAGCTGGCGAGCTCTCCTGAAGGCTACAAGGAAGACTTCCCACGTCAGATAAGCTGCAGGTACGGAGTGTGGTGGGAGGGCAATGTGGAGAGGTTGTGAGGCAACAAAACAGGTGCAGTGGGAAGGGAAAGGTGGGAGACGGGGTCTACATAGACGGGCTGATGGGTCACGGTGGGACCTGATGTGTGATGGTTCCTGCCAGCAATGTTTCACGCTGTGACGGTTGGCACCGTGCTGTGTGTAGGAAGGTTGTGGAAGATATGCTGTGTGAGTAACAACACGTGAATGCTCGGTACATGTGAGACACGGAATGCTGGAGAGACAGGCAGAGTTGTGGAGAGAGACGAGGGGAAACAGTAGTTCGGTGGTATCTCATCAAAGGTTTTAACTTTGACCCTCACTGGGGGACGGTCCCACACACACTGACCCTCACTGGGGGACAGTCCCACACACACTGACCCTCACTGGGGGACGGTCCCACACACACTGACCCTCACTGGGGGACGGTCCCACACACACTGACCCTCACTGGGGGACGGTCCCACACACACTGACCCTCACTGGGGGACGGTCCCACACACACTGACCCTCACTGGGGGACGGGTCCCACACACACTGACCCTCACTGGGGGATGGTCCCACACACACTGACCCTCACTGGGGGACGGTCCCACACACACTGACCCTCACTGGGGGATGGTCCCCGACACACTGACCCTCTGGGGGACGGTCCACACACACTGACCCTCACTGGGGGACAGTCCCACACACACTGACCCTCACTGGGGGACAGTCCCACACACACTGACCCTCACTGGGGGACGGTCCACACACACACTGACCCTCACTGGGGGACGGGTCCCACACACACTGACCCTCACTGGGGGACGGTCCACACACACTGACCCTCACTGGGGGACAGTCCCACACACACTGACCCTCACTGGGGGACGGGTCCCACACACACACTGACCCTCACTGGGGGACGGGTCCCACACACACTGACCCTCACTGGGGGACGGGTCCCACACACACCCTCACTGGGGGACGGTCCCACACACACTGACCCTCACTGGGGGACGGGTCCCACACACACTGACCCTCACTGGGGGACGGGTCCCACACACACCCTCACTGGGGGACGGTCCCACACACACACTGACCCTCACTGGGGGACGGGTCCCACACACACTGACCCTCACTGGGGGACGGGTCCCACACACACCCTCACTGGGGGACGGTCCCACACACACTGACCCTCACTGGGGGACAGTCCCGCACACACTGACCCTCACTGAGGGTCGGTCCCACACACACTGACCCTCACTGGGGGACGGTCCCACACACACTGACCCTCACTGAGGGTCGGTCCCACACACACTGACCCTCACTGGGGGACAGTCCCGCACACACTGACCCTCACTGAGGGTCGGTCCCAGACATACTCTGGTCAGACTACACTTAGGGTACTGTGTCCAGTTCTGGTCACCTCATTATAGGAAGGATGTGGAGGCGTTGGAGAGGGTGCAGAGGAGATTTACCAGGATGCTGCCTGGATTAGAGAGTATGGATTATGAGGAGAGACTAAGGGAGCTAGGGCTGTTCTCATTAGAGAGGAGGAGGATGAGAGGAGACATGATAGAGGTGTACAAGATATTGAGAGGAATAGATAGAGTGGACAGCCAGCACCTCTTTCCCAGGGCACCAATGCTCAATACAAGAGGGCATGGCTTTAAGGTAATGGGTGGGAAGTTCAAGGGAGATATCAGAGGAAGGTTTTTTACCCAGAGAGTGGTTGGGGCATGGAATGCGCTGCCTGGGGCGGTGGTGGAGGCAGGTACATGGGTCAAGTTTAAGAGATTACTAGATAAGTATAGGGAGGAGTTTAAAATAGAGGGATATGTGGGAAGAAGGGGTTAGATAGTCTTAGGTGAGGTTTAAATGTCGGCACAACATTGTGGGCCGAAGGGCCTGTATTGTGCTGTACTGTTCTATGATTCTATGATTCTATATACTGACCCTCACTGGGGGAGGGGTCCCACACACACTGACCCTCACTGGGGGAGGGGTCCCACACACACTGACCCTCACTGGGGGATAATTGCTCTCATTCCTGGTCCACCATTCAATCAGACCCTCTCTGTTCTTTCCCTCACCGTGACCTGCACTAATCCCATGTCCTTTGATTCCATTTTATATCTAAAAAGCTATCGATCTCTGTTCAGACTGCACCCATCAACCCGGTCTGCCCAGCCTCCTGTGTACAGAGCTCTGGAGATTCATTACCCTCTTGAAATAATTTCTTCTAATCTCTGCAGCCTATAACAAGGGTCTCGACCAGAAACATCAACTGTCCGTTTGCCCCCACAGACGCTGCTCAACCCGCTGTTCCTCCAGCACTTTGTGTGTTGCTCCAGATCCCAACATCTGCAGTCTCTCATGTCTCCTCTTGTGGTCTCTGTCCTGAATGGCTGAACCCTCTGAGACTGGCACCCTGGTTTTCAGCTCCCCAGCCAGGGGACGTTTCAGCCTCTGTTCAATGAAATCACTGCTCACTCCTCAAAACTCCAGCGAGTATGAACTTTGTCTGCTTCATCTCTCTGGACAACCCCCCTCCCCCCCCCCATCCCATGAATAAATCTTGGTGAACCTCTGCTGCACTCCCTCAGTTACAAGTACGTACCTCCTTAGATTGGGAGACCAATCCTGGGCACAGCATTCCAGAGGTGGCCCCGCCAGCACTCTGTGGCATTTCACTAAGATGCCTTCATTCCTGTACTCAGTTAGGCACCTCGATGGACATGGACAGGTTGGGCCGAAGGGCCTGTTTCAATGCTGTATCATTGTATCTAGATCCACTTGCAATAAAGGCCCACATACCATTCGCCTTCCCAACTGCTTTGCTGTACCCGTACGTTAACTTTCAGAGATCGGTGTATGAGGTCCCTCCGAACACCAACACCCTTTCGTTTCTCCCCTTTTCAAAATCACTCTTTTTCTGTTACTTTTCCACTGGTGGATGACTATTTTTCTGTGTTGTATTCTACATCCTTGCCCATCCTTTAGCCTGTTCATATCCCCCTCTCTGCAGGCCCCTCATATCCACATTCCACCCAGCTCGGTATCATCTGCAAACCTGGATATATCACGTACAGAGGCAGAACTTGCTGGAAACACTCAGCAGGTCAGGCAACATCCGCGATGAGAGAAAACTATTAATGTTTCAGGCCCAGGACCCTTTGTTGCTCTTTCCTCAGGTGCTGTCTGACCCGCTGAATGTTTCCAGTATTTTGTTTTTAATTCAGATTTTGATTTTAAGGATATATTACACTTGTTTCCCACATCCACATCATTGCTCGCTGGTGGTCACTGGGCTGCAGACAACCACCGGGGGACTGCTCCACAACGGGCTCCACACTTGAAGGGTGTTGTAGAACAGAGGGACCCAGGAGTACAAGTACGTGGCTCACTGAAAGTGGCATCACAGGTAGACGGGGAGGTGAAGAAGGCACTTGGCACATTGGCCTTCATCAGTCAGGGCACTGAGGAAAGAAGTTGGGAGGTTACATTGCAGTTGTGCAAGAGGTTGGTGAGGTTGCATTTGGGATATTGTGTTCAGTTTTGGTCACCCTGCTAGAGGAAGATGCCATTAAGCTGGAAAGAGTGCAGAGGAGATTTACGAGGATGTTGTCAGGACTCGAGGGACTGAGTCATGCAGAGGTTGAGCAGGTTGGGACGTTTTTCATTGGAGTGTAGCAGACTGAGTGGTGATCTTATGGAGGTGTATAAAATCATGAGGGGCGTAGATAGGCTGAATGCATGCAGTCTTTTTCCCAGGATGGAGGAATCAAGAACTGGAGGGCACAGGTTTAAGGTGAGAGGGGAGAGACTTAATAGGAACCTGAGGGGCAACTTCTTCACCCAGAGGGTGGTCCGTATATGGAACGAGCTGCCAGAGGAAGTGGGTGAGGCAGGTACATTAACAACATTTAAAAGGCACTTGGATAGGTCTGTGGATAGGAAAGGTTTAAAGGGATATGGGCCAAACATGGCCAAATGGAACTAATTTAGATGTGAATCTTGGTCGGCACAGACCGGTTGGGCTGAAGGGCCTGTTTCCGTGCTATGTGACTCTGTGACTCTAAGTATGGGATCTTCCTCTGTAAACATGGAACATAAAACGGTATAGCACAATACAGGCCCTACAGCCCACCATGTTATGCCGACCTTTAAACCTCGCCTAAGACTATCTAACCCCTTCCTCCCACATATCCCTCTAACTTAAATTCCTCCATATGCTTATCTAACAATCTCTCGAACTTGACCAATGTATCAGCCTCCACCACCACCCCAGGCAGCGCATTCCATGCACCAACCACTCTCTGGGTGAAAAACCTCCCTCTGACATCTCCCTTGAACTTCCCACCCATTACCTTAAAGCCGTGTCCTCTTGTATTGAATTCTGGCTGATTATTCAACCATAGAAGGATCCCAATCAATTAAGATCCAGGTGTGTCTCCGTGTCCTGTGGCAAATATGTGTGTCCGTGTGTGTGCGTGTCTGTGTGTGTTTGTATGTGTGTGTGTGTGTGCGCGTGTGCGTGTGTGCATGTGTGTGTGTGCGCGTGTGTGTGTTTGCGTGTGCGTGTGCATGTGTGCATGTGTGTGTGTGCGTGTGTGTGTGTTTGCATGTGTGTGTGTGCGTGTGTGTGCGTGTGTTTGCATGTGTGTGTGTGTGTGCGTGTGTTTGCATGTGTGTGTGTGCGTGTGCGTGCGCGCGTGTGCGTGTTTGCGTGTGCGTGTGCATGTGTGCGTGTGCATGTGTGTGTGTGCGCGTGTGTGTGTTTGCATGTGTGTGTGTGTGTGTGTGTGTGTGTGTGTGCGTGTGTTTGCATGTGTGTGTGTGTGTGCGTGCGTGTGTGTGTGTGTGTGCGTGTGTTTGCATGTGTGTGTGTGCGTGTGCGTGCGCGCGTGTGCGTGTTTGCGTGTGCGTGTGCATGTGTGCGTGTGCATGTGTGTGTGTGCGCGTGTGTGTGTTTGCATGTGTGTGTGTGTGTGTGTGTGTGTGTGTGTGCGTGTGTTTGCATGTGTGTGTGTGTGTGCGTGCGTGTGTGTGTGTGTGTGCGTGTGTTTGCATGTGTGTGTGTGTGTGCGTGCGTGTGTGTGTGTTTGTGCGTGTGTGCCAGATTTTTTTTTCCATTGGAGCTTTGCCTGGTGTTGATCAGTGGAGGAAGGAACAGACAGCAGATTAAACGGACAATTTTTAATTCCTGGATCTTTCACTCCTTCCACAGAACACAACCCATAGTATCACTCCCCTCTAATCTCCGTGCATTCCTGCCTCCATCAGCGTCTCGCTCTCCCTCTCTGAGAGGGGCACTGGGAACACAGTGTAATGTTTGAACTGATATGGTGCCTTTTGCAGTCTCAGCTTTTGTTGAGCATTTGACAGTCACATACTTCAGCGACCAAATTGAGTGCAGGAAGTTCTCACACTGAGCAACCTGATATCGGGTCCATGCCATGATGACTGATGTTGGCTGAGTGTTAGGTATTGGCCTGGAGACTGAGGATCAGACCCTGTGGGATTCTGAATGTTCAGATGTCTTGGACAGTGTAATGTTCCGTTCGGAAAATGGCCCCGTCATCAGTGAGGAGCTCCCTCAGTATCGCCCTCCCACAGTGAGGAGCTCCCTCAGTATCGCCCTCCCACAGTGAGGAGCTCCCTCAGTATCGCCCTCCCACAGTGAGGAGCTCCCTCAGTACCACCCCTCCCACAGTGAGGAGCTCCCTCAGTATCGCCCTCCCACAGTAAGGAGCTCCCTCAGTATCGCCCTCCCACAGTGAGGAGCTCCCTCAGTATCGCCCTCCCACAGTGAGGAGCTCCCTCAGTATCGCCCTCCCACAGTAAGGAGCTCCCTCAGTATCGCCCTCCCACAGTGAGGAGCTCCCTCAGTATCGCCCTCCCACAGTGAGGAGCTCCCTCAGTATCGCCCTCCCACAGTGAGGAGCTCCCTCAGTATCGCCCTCCCATAGTGAGGAGCTCCCTCAGTACCACCCCTCCCACAGTGAGGAGCTCCCTCAGTACCACCCCTCCCACAGTGAGGAGCTCCTTCAGTATCGCCCTCCCACAGTGAGGAGCTCCCTCAGTACCACCCCTCCCACAGTGAGGAGCTCCCTCAATACCACCCCTCCCACAGTGAGGAGCTCCCTCAGTATCACCCTCCCACAGTGAGGAGCTCCCTCAGTACCACCCCTCCCACAGTGAGGAGCTCCCTCAGTACCACCCCTCCCACAGTGAGGAGCTCCCTCAGTATCGCCCTCCCACAGTAAGGAGCTCCCTCAGTATCGCCCTCCCACAGTGAGGAGCTCCCTCAGTATCGCCCTCCCACAGTGAGGAGCTCCCTCAGTATCGCCCTCCCATAGTGAGGAGCTCCCTCAGTACCACCCCTCCCACAGTGAGGAGCTCCCTCAGTACCACCCCTCCCGCAGTGAGGAGCTCCCTCAATACCACCCCTCCCACAGTGAGGAGCTCCCTCAGTATCGCCCTCCCACAGTGAGGAGCTCCCTCAGTATCGCCCTCCCACAGTGAGGAGCTCCCTCAGTACCACCCCTCCCACAGTGAGGAGCTCCCTCAGTACCACCCCTCCCACAGTGAGGAGCTCCCTCAGTATCGCCCTCCCACAGTGAGGAGCTCCCTCAGTATCGCCCTCCCACAGTGAGGAGCTCCCTCAGTACCACCCCTCCCACAGTGAGGAGCTCCCTCAGTATCGCCTTCCCACAGTGAGGAGCTCCTTCAATACCACCCCTCCCACAGTGAGGAGCTCCCTCAGTATCGCCCTCCCACAGTGAGGAGCTCCCTCAGTACCACCCCTCCCACAGTGAGGAGCTCCCTCAATACCACCCCTCCCACAGTGTGGAGCTCCCTCAGTACCACCCCTCCCACAGTGAGGAGCTCCCTCAGTATCGCCCTCCCACAGTGAGGAGCTCCCTCAGTATCGCCCTCCCACAGTGAGGAGCTCCCTCAGTACCACCCCTCCCACAGTGAGGAGCTCCCTCAGTACCACCCCTCCCACAGTGAGGAGCTCCCTCAGTATCGCCCTCCCACAGTGAGGAGCTCCCTCAGTATCGCCCTCCCACAGTGAGGAGCTCCCTCAGTATCGCCCTCCCACAGTGAGGAGCTCCCTCAGTACCACCCCTCCCACAGTGAGGAGCTCCCTCAGTACCACCCCTCCCACAGTGAGGAGCTCCCTCAGTATCGCCCTCCCACAGTGAGGAGCTCCCTCAGTATCGCCCTCCCACAGTGAGGAGCTCCCTCAGTATCGCCCTCCCACAGTGAGGAGCTCCCTCAGTATCGCCCTCCCACAGTGAGGAGCTCCCTCAATACCACCCCTCCCACAGTGAGGAGCTCCCTCAGTATCGCCCTCCCACAGTGAGGAGCTCCCTCAGTACCACCCCTCCCACAGAGGAGCTCCCTCAGTACCGCTCTTCCACAGTCCAGCAGGTCCTCAGCTCTGCTCCTCTGACAGTGAAGCATTTCCTCAGAACCACACGGGGTGTGTGACCCTAACTCTGTTCTGGAATGTTTGGAATGGGATGTGTCTAACGATGGCAGTTCAGTGAAGTGAGCCCTGTGTTCAGGTTGGGAAGCTGGCTGTGAATTATGGCAGGTTCGTCATTCACTCTGTGTAATGTTCCCAAGGTCTCACACCTTGATTGTTCCCTGTCTATATCAGCTGTTACGTAGCCCTAATTCACAACAGTGACTGGGTCCGAAGCACTCTGTGGGCAGTGGATTGCTTTGTCTGTGTGGTGAGGTGTTGTGGGCAATAAACCCAGATCACAGCTTCATCCGCAGCCCCCTTGTAGTTAACAGTCCATCTTATCGCACTAGGGGACCGTTCAATAGTCTAATAACAGTGGGATAGAAGCTGTCCTTGAGCCTGGTGGTACATGCTTTCAGGCTTCTGCCCAATGGGAGGGGGGAGAAGGGAGAATGTCCGGGGTAGAAGGGGTCTTTGATTATGTTGTCTGCTTTACCGAGGCAGCGAGAAGTGTAGACAGAGTCCATGAAGGGGAGGCTGGTTTCCGTGACGCGCTGGGCTGTGTCCACAACTGCAGTTTCTTGCAGTCTCGGGCAGAGCAGTTGCCGTACCAAGCCAGAATGCATCAAGATAGGATGCTTTCTATTGTGCATCAGTAAAAGTTGGCGAGTGTCAATGGAGACATGCCGAATTTCTTTAGCCTCCTGAAGAAGTAGAGGTGCCAGTGAGCTTTCTTGGCTGTGGACCAGGATAGGCTATTGGTGATGTTCACTCCTGGGAACTTGAAGCTTTCAACCCTCGACCTCAGCACCGATGAGGTAGACAGGAGCGTGTACACCGCCCTGTGACTGACATCAGTGACCTGACTGGCGGAGTAGAATCAGTGGGGAGGCTCTCTCACCCTCTGCTGGAGCCATTTCTGATATTGTCACTGCTTTTCTCCTCATAACTTATATGACTGCGTTTGCGGATCAGCTTCATGTGCCTAGTTTCCAGGTGTGGCGTGGTTTGATAAGCTTTTTCCTTCTGGACATTTTCACCTGTATACTTCCATCCCCTCTCACACCTGAGCAAGGGGCACCTCACGGAGGAAGGGGAACCTCTGGAATTCCCTTCCCTGGACTGTTGTGGAGGCCGGATCACTGGGGAGGGAGATAAATGTTTGAATGATCAGGGATTGAGGGTGATGGGGAACTGGCACAGAAGAGGAGATGAGGCCTGCGGCAGATCAGTCATGAAGATGTTGTATGGTGGGGCAGGGTTGAGGGGCCGAGTGGCCTCCTCCTGCTGTTTACTTGTGTTCTCCTGCTTTCCCCATGTTGAGCGGAGATGTACGTCAGACATTTCCACCGGATTGTCACTCCATAGTCCACGTGTGCCTCAGTGCCAGCTCCTCTACAAGGGGATGCTTCACTGAAGTGCCATGATGGCTCATCTGAGGCCTCTATCACTGCTCAAGCAAACCAAGCACAGTGCAGTGTGGATTCTTAAAGATCCCTCATATCATTGAAACATGGATCTGAAGTTCACAGGGAAACAGTAGGATCATCAGTAGGATCCTGCCCTCCCCACCTCCCTCCCTGTATTCCATGCTCCACCGTCCTGTTAAATTCCATCACCTCCAGCCCTACCACCTCTCACCTCCCAGCCTCTTGACGCCCGTCCGACTCCCCCTCCCCCCTCTGCCTATCACTCCCCCCACCTGATCCACCTCTCACCTGCCAGCTCCTGCTCCAACCCTTCCCCCCACCTCTTTATACCGGCTCTCTCCCCTCTTTCAGTTCGGATGAAGGGTCTTGACCCGAAACGTCGACTGTCCATCTCCCTCCACAGCTGCTGCCTGACCTACTGAGTCCCTCCAGCATTTTGTGTGTTGCTCCAGATTCCAGCATCTGCAGTCTCCTGTGTCTCCAAGCAGCAGGAACACTGATCAAATGTGGGACTTGGACTGATAAAAATACTAACAGTTAACAGAGTACCAGGAAAAGGAGGGGACCAAGCAGGGACACACAACCTGTCCCAAATTCCTTAACTGAGCAAATAAGTTGTTGTCCAAGTAAGTTGATTCTCGTCACAGAATAGAAACAGAAAATGCTCGAAATGCTCAGCAGGTAAGGCAGCAGCTGTGGGAGAGAAATCGGGTTAACAGGAGAAGGCAGAGATAAAGATTTTAATTGGGAACTTTGATGGTGTGGAAGGTCAGAGGGTTAAAGTTTAGGAATCATGGAATGGGATTCCTTTCCCTCTCCAGATACACTCCTGGGAAAGGAAAGCATGGTTAGATACCATAGAACATAGAACAATACTGCACAATACAGGCCCTTCGGCCCACAATGTTGTGCCGACCTTCAAACCTCACCTAAGACTATCTAACCCCTTCCTCCCACATATCCCTCTATTTTAAGTTCCTCCATTTGCTTATCTAACAATCTCTTGAATTTGACCAATGTACCTGCCTCCAGCACCGCCCCAGGCAGCGCATTCCATGCACCAACCACTCTCTGGGTGAAAAACCTCCCTCTGACATCTCCCTTGAACTTCCCACCCATTACTTTAAAGCCATGCCCTCTTGTATTGAGCATTGGTGCCCTGGGAAAGAGGCGCTGGCTGTCCACTCTATCTATTCCTCTTAATATTTTGTACACCTCTATCATGTCTCCTCTCATCCTCCTTCTCTCCGATGAGTAAAGCCCTAGCTCCCTTAGTCTCTCCTCACAATGCATATTCTCCAAACCAGATACAGAGTAAAGTTCCCTCTACCCTCCCCTGTCATACAGTCCCAGGGCAGGGAGACAGGTACCATCCTGTAGTCACATTAAAGGTTGACCTTGACTTTGAGAAGAGGAGTTGATTCGGGAGTGTTGCTCCAGAATGTATCTTCAGCTGCAAACAGCCCTGCGGCTTGTATCTAAAAGCCCAGTTACTTCCATCCTGGGGTTGGGGGTATGGGAGCACATATTGGACTAGCAGCCAGAGACTCAAAGCCCTGATCCAGAGACATGGGCTTGAATCCCACCATCCCATCAGTAATGGGGACCACAGCGTTGTTGTAATAATCCATCTGGTCCATTGAAGTCCTTACGTGGTCTAGTCTAGTCTATATGCTTAACATATGAGGAGCACTTGATGTCTCTGGGCCTGTACTTGGTGGGTGAGGGGGGATGTCAGTGAAACCTACTGGACACTGAAAGGCCTGGATAGAGTGGACGTGGAGAGGATGTTTCCATCAGTGGGAGAGTCCAGGATCTGAGGGCACTGCCTCAGAATAAAGGGACGTCCCTTTAAAACTGAGATGAGGAGGAATTTCTTCAGCCAGAGGGCAGTGAATCTGTGAAATTTGTTACCACGGAGGACTGTGGAGGCCAAGTCATTGGGTGTATTTAAGGCAGAGGTTTATAAGTTCTTGATTGGTAAGGGGGTTAAGGGTTACAGGAGAAGGCGGGAGAGTGGGGATAAAAGAATCAGTCATGATTGAACGGTGGAGCAAACTCGATGGGCTGAATGGCCTAGTTCTGCTGTATCATGGACTGAAATGTGACCCCAGACTCAACAACAAGGATGACTCCTGACTGCTGTCTCAGTTCAGAGGAGTAGTTGGGGATGGACAACAATTACCAGGGCTGCCAGCAATGTCCCGTGAAGAAATGAACACACAAAACGCTGGAGGAACTCAGTGGGTCGGGCGGCATCTGTGGAGGGAAATGGACAGTCGACGTTTTGGGTCAAGACCCTTCATCAGGAACTTTTGAAATATATTTCTGGTTTGGCTGCTCCTGGAGAACATGGCAGGAACACTTCTCTTCCTCACTGTGCCTTTTTCAGCAGTTTATTTCACTTGTGAAATTTGGGAATGGGTGTTCGGAACTGGCTCTACCACCGTCCCGATACAAAGTCATTGACTGTTCCTCTAGACGTTTGCTGAAGAGCAGACAATGGTCAGTGCCACCTGCATCTTCTCTGCGCATGAAGCAGTCCATAGCTGCAGCAAGACCTCGACCACAGTGAATATAGTTGATAAGTGGCAAGTAACATCCACGTCACACAACCAGCTCCAAAAAGAAGTCCAACTACCTACCCTTGACGTTCAGTGGCAATGGCATTCCCATCACCAAGTCCACCATCACCATCCTTGTGGTTACCTTTGACCAGAAATTCAACCAGATCAGCCACATAACTGCTGTGGCAGTGGCTGGGTGTCTGCAGCAAGTGGTATAGCTTCTGACACTCCAACGCTTTGCCACCAGCAAGGCACAAGTCAGGAGTGCCAGGGAACACTCTCCACTTGACTGGATGAATGCAGCTCCAACTATGTGCAAGAAGCTTGATGCATCGAGGACAAGTCAGGCAGATTGACTGGCACAAGGCGCTGGAGTCTGCAGCAACACACAGACTGCTGGAGGAGTTTTTCACAGGACCTCGGTACAAGTGACAATAATAAACCAATCCCAATACCAACAGCGGGTCAGGCAGCATCCATTGGAGGGAAATAAGCAGTCGACATTTCGGGTCGAGACCCTTCATCAGGACTGGAAAGGAAGAGGGCAGAAGCCAGAATAAGAAGGTGGGGGGAGGGGGAGGAGCACAGGCTGGCAGGTGACAGGTGAGTCCAGGTGAGGGGGGGGGGGAAGTAGGTGGGTGGGGGAGGGGAGAGATGTAAGAAGCTGAGAGGTGATGGGTGGAAGGGGCAAAGGGCTGGAGAAGAAGGCATCCGGTAGGACAGGGCAGTGGACCGTGGAATAAAGGGAAGGAGGTGGGGAACCAGAGGGAGGGGATGGGCAGGTCCATCCACAAACACTCGGCCTCTCCACCACTAATGGAGTGGCTGCAGGTGCAAGTTACAAACTGAACGGCTGTTCCCCAGCTGGGCTCACAAGCCCACAACCAAGGCCAAGGCCAAGGGTTCCAGTTGCATGGGAATGTCACCAACTGCAGAGGAGACACAAGAGACGGCAGATCCTGGAATCTGGAGCAACACACAATCTGCTGGAGGAACTCAGCAGGTTGAGCAGCATCTGTGGGGGGAAGGAATTGTTGACATTTTGGGTTGAGACCTTGCATCAGGACTGGTGCAGGGTTTTGACCTGAAACATCGACAGTTGCTCCCCCCCCCCCAGAGATGCTGCTTGACCCACTGAGTTCCTCCAGCAGACTGTGTGTTGCTCCACCACGTGCAGCTTTCCCTTCGTGTCACACAAGGAGGCAGCTCACCGCCACTTTCTCGGGGTGCTGAAGGATGGGCGACCCATGCTTGCAAGCCATGCTCGTCAGGTGAGACCTGACACAGATCGGGGGATCGCTTCGTCGAGCACCTTCGCTCCATCCACCACACCAGCCGGGATCTCCCGGTGGCCAGCCATTTTAATTCCATTTCCCATTCCCACACGGACATGCCTGTCCACGGCCTCCTCTACTGCCAAGTTGAGGCTAGCGGCAGATTAGAGGAACAGCAGCTCATATTCCGCCTTGGTGGTGTCCAACCTGACGGCATGGACATCAATTTCTCTAACTTCCAGTAACCACCCCCCCGCCCCTTTTTTCCCATATCCCACCGGCCCCCAACACCCCATCTCTCTCCCCTCCCACGCCCTCTCAATCTGTCCATCATCCACACCTTCCTCCCACTGGTTCCAGTCCAGATGAAGGGTCTCGACCCGAAAAGCTGACTGTCCATTTTCCTCCATAGATGCTGCCTGACCTCCCGCGGTTTTGTGTGTTGTTCCATGCTTTCAACACCGCCCCTTACCCAGCCTCTTGATGTTTTGCTTATTTCTCCTTGGAACCCGTTTGTTACCCCAGCAGCATCTCTGTCATCTGCGGTGAGGGCTTCACTGTGCTTAAGGCGAACATGAGTTTGGAAGATATTCCCCAGTACTTTAGGGCAGCATAGTGGCTCAGCGGGTAGAGCAGCTGCCTCACAGCTCCAGAGACCTGTGTTCGATCCCGACCTCCGGCGCTGTCTGTGTGCAGTTTGCACGTTCTCCCTGTGACTGTGTGGTTTCCCCCCCGGGTGCTCCAGTTTCCTGCCACATCCTAAAGATGTGCGGGTCGGTGGGTTAATTGGCTGCTGTAAGTTGCCCCCAGTACATAGATGAGTGGTGGATTCTGGGGTGAGTTGATGGGAATGTGGAGAGTACAAAGTCAATGGGATTAGTGTAGGATTAGTGTGAATTTGTGTTTGATGGTCGGCACAGAATCAGTGGGCCAAAGGGCCTGTTTCCTGAAGACTTGGGCCATCCCAGCAGGGGCAGACGCTGATCTGAAAGTGTGGACCTGCCACAGGGCTCTCAGGTCAGTGGTGGAACCAAACACCGAGCAGGAGATAGTGGCGGAACATTGAAGGTCTGGGAAGAATGGAGCTGGGTCTCAGTCCCAGCCTGACATCTGTAGTAGATTTAAGCAGCCCCTTGTGTAATACCTTCAGTATGTGCTATTTAATACCATTCTATTTCAGTAATGTTGCAGCTTGGCTTGTCTTCAAGTTTTATTTTACAACTGGGGATGGCCAAAGTGAGGTCATCGCCCTGACTGGGGATTGGATCACTCCTACTCACTAGTTTTAATAAAAGCTCCCGTGTGACCCCTGAATCGCTTTTACACTCCAGACCAAAAGCAGCCCAATTTACGGGGAGAGTGGGGCTCCAGTATGCCTAAAAATGTAGCGATACGCAATCCACCTCCACTTTAAAAGGGAATGTATATTTTTAATCAAGCGATCACTTTTCCTGTCAGCGCTGGTCCAACCAATCACTTTGGACAGACGGTGTCTGGACCCCAAGCACCACTGCCCTCAGATGAAGCATCGAACGCCCATGAAGCCCACAGTGGGTTTGGTCTGCTGCTGGGGGGGGGCAGTGCTGGGGCCACAATGGAACTGCCAATGTTGTCTCAGTGTTGTGTCTGGGAAGTGAAGGCTGTGGCAAAGGCTCACAGCATCAGACAGTGTCCAGGCAGCAAATCACACAAATCACAGGCCAACTTTATGAAAGAGCACTCTCCTTCCAACAGGGGACGGACGAAGGCTCGTAGCGCTGAAACAGTAATGGTGGCATTCCCACAATGTTCAGCTTTTATTTCCATTTCCTGCATCTACAGTACATTTCTTTTTGTCCTATTCTGTTCTGCATTTGCAGTTTTCCAGTGAGTGGCTCAAACCTGCCCCCACCTGAGGAACAGCTCCCGATAACTTCAACTGGACTATGGGCAGGAGCAGGATCTCTGGATAGTTTCATCTAATACAGAGCTCACTGGGTAGTGATCAAAGACCCTGGCTGATTTCCCCTCTGTATAACCCAGGGGTCACTGGGCAGTAGTCAGCAGCAGGAATTCAGGCGTCACTAGACAATGATCGGCGGCAGGAACCCTGATTTCCTTTCTTTCCAAACCTAAGAGTGATCAAAGGAAGTGTGTGTGCACGTGTGTGTGTGCACGTGTGTGTGTGTGTGCAAGCGTGTGTATGTGTGTGTGTGTGTGCACATGTGTATGTATGTGTGTGCGTGTGTGTGTGCACGTGTGTGTGTGTGTGTGCACATGTGTATGTATGTGTGTGTGTATGTGTGTGTGTGTGTGTGTGCACATGTGTATGTATGTGTGTGTGTATGTGTGTGTGTGTGTGTGCACATGTGTATGTATGTGTGTGCGTGTGTGTATGTATGTGCGCATGTGTGTGTGTGTGTGTGCGCGTGTGTGTGCACGTGTGTATGTGTGCATGTGTATGTGTGTGTGTGTGCGCGTGTGTGTGCACGTGTGTATGTATGTGTGTGTATGTGTGTGCGTGTGCATGTGTGTGTGTGCGCGTGTGTATGTATGTGTGTGTGCGTGTGTGTGTGTGTGCATGTGTGTGTGTGTGTGCGTGTGTGTGTGTGTGTGTGTGTGTGTGTGTGTGTGTGTGTGTGTGTGTGTGTGTGGCCTGCGTTTGTTGCCTGGTTTATGATTACATTAGCAAACAAACACCAAAATAGCTGCGGAAAGCAGGCAGAGTACTAAGTGTCCAGGCCCACTGCACTCAACCTCTGGGCACAGGCCATCTGTCCGATTCATCACGTCGGGTGAGATGGTGTTGGGGGATGGGTGGTCAGACCGAGGGATTGAGAGAATGGGGACAGACTGAGTTACAGAGAGAGGCAGGGATTGGACAAGTGGGTCTGGCACAGGAAGAGAGGAGAGAGGGAGATGCACAGGGAGATAGAGAGATTTAGAGAGTGGAGTTTGACAGAAAAGGGGAAATACTGTATATGGAGAGAAACTTGAAAAGAGAAATTGGTAGAGGGACAGAGGTGTGTAAAGAGAGCGCGGAGGAAGACAGACAGAAAGAGGGACTGAAACGAAGGATGATTAGCAAAGAAATGTAGAGATAAACAGCAAAATTGTGGTACAAAGCAGACAGGAAAAGAGCGATCCAAGGATTGGGAGAAAAGAGAGGTACAAATGATAATTGGCTTTAGAGTGCACTGCTGGTCAGGTGACTGGTTATAGACGAAGGTTTTCAAAGGGAATTGGATTAATATTTGAAGGAGAAATTTTTGCAGAAGTGTGGGGAAAGAATAAAAGAAGGAACGGAAAGGATTGCTATCAACGCTAGCGCAGGTTCTAGGGGTCAAACAACCCCCTCTGTTGCACAGTTCTGCGTCCAGGAGGTTCATTTTTACAGCAACATTTCTAACCACAGAAAATTATAAAACACCTCACATCCAGTGAGGTATTTTGCAGTGCAGTCACTGTTGTACAGGGAGAAATGTACAGATGGAGAACAAATATCCGTGGTCACTAATGTACGTTAGAAACAGAAACTGCTGGAAACACTCAGCAGGTCAGGCAGCGTCTGTGGAGAGAGAAACAGAGTTTCAGGTCTGACACCCTTGGTTAGAACTGAGACAGAGAGAAAAATGTTGGCCTAAGTTGCAGAGGGTGGGGGAGAGATGGACAGGGCAGAGAGAACCTCCATCAGACTAGCTTGATTTCCCTCTACCAGTTGACGACAGGTCTTTGACCTGATTTACTCTGTTCCTCGTCCCACAGATGCTGTCAGCATTTGCTTCATTTTTATTTAATGCGTCAATCGATCCCATTATGTAAACGCTATCCCACCCCACCCAATCCACTGTCCCATCCAAACTGACCCACCCAGTCCAAGCTCCCTCCTCATCCTCCATACCCCCCAACCACTGCCCATCCACAATCCTACTTACCACCAGCAATACCGCCCTCCTTCCTCCATCCTACCCAAGGGCAGGTTGTCGGATAATCCGATCAGCCAACATAACCTACTTCAGGGAAGGAAGTCCACAACCAATGTGGTTGACTCTTAACTATCTCCTCAGTCTGAAGGCAAGTCAGGGATTAGCAATAAACGTCCTCATCCCATGAACCAATGAAATCCAAACCCCATTCCCAATCCAACCCCTCTTGCACCCCACCTCACCCAATCCCTCAATTCTTCCCTGCATCCTGCAATCCCATCCACTAGTGATTTATTTAATGAGTGATTCCTTTTGGGTGAGGGATTGACCCCAGACTCCTCTTTGCCCTTACTTCCATCCCAATACTTTGTGCATTGTTTGTAGGTATCAGTCTCCTCCAGTGGTAGCTGCTGTCGATGGGTCTCGTTACATGTAGTTAGTGTTGATAGTGGGTGCTGGACATTCTGTTTGCATTGTTCCAGTTCTTACATCCTCAGATAAAATTCCAAAACTATGAATCATGACGACTGCCTAAAAACATTTAAGTTAAAAAAAATCAGCTCTGCCTGTGGAAGGAGCAGCTGGAAAATCCGAGTCTGCTGATTGTTGGGATCTTTCCATGACTGTGGTATGTGTTTGGAGATTGGAAAAATAAGTCATTTTTCCTCAGTCTGTTGTACTTCTCTGCAGTCACTCAGGACTGACTCTCCCTGAACTGATGTCACCCCTGAACACATAGCTGGGAGATGATAAGTGTATACCAGGTGGAGGCTGTTCTTACAGCCACCAGACACACACTTCCCACTCACACACATACTCTGTGCAAACAGCATTCCGCTAAGCTCTGCCCACTTTCTGAGTCTCTCTCTCTCTCTCTCTCTCTCTCTCTCTCTGCATTTTGGATTTTGTGCTCCTCTTCCCCCATCCAGCATTGTCAGCTCTAACCCGGATTGGAAAGTCACCCCTTTTGGGACGGATAATTGGAGGTAGGAGGTAGGGTCCGAGGTTCTGTGCGAGGTGTTTGCTCCTCGGTTCTGGGCTGCTGCCATTTGGATGTATTTACTTCTACAGCTTTGTCTTTTCCCGGGACCTGAGAGTTCTGAAGCCGGTGTGTTTTGTTTGTGGGAGGAGGCAGGTTCAGCAGTGCTGACGAGCACTCCCCTTGGTCTCCGTTGTGCCTGACAAAGGGGCAGAGTTGTCCGGCAACAACTCATTCTGACGAGAACTCAGCGTAAACTCTGTACCACGGACCAAGATCCCACCTGACCACTGTGCATCACCGAGCATTTTCTGTTTTTATTTCAGATTTGCAGCATCTGCAGTTTTTGGTTTTGGCGGGGGCGTGGGATGGAGAAGGTGTGAAATTGTGTTGCGTGCTTACACAGAGCGGTGAAGGGGCTGGTACTGGGCAGCTGAAACCCAATGGTTGTTTCTGTAACCAGGCGCCCAGGGCGAGGATTTACCTGACCTGCAAACCATGGGATCTCTGTGGCTTTTCCCTTGCACTTCCGCTCAAGATATCTTTCCGGATACCTGGAAGTGCGAGCTGATAACAGCAGGACACGGGCATCAGGGACCTCAGGGCCAACTGCCCACCCCCTCCCCAATCAGACAAGGGTTGAGGAATGAACCAGGACGTGGACAGGGTTCAGGAGGTAAAGTCTACACAGGGAAACAAAGACTGTTTGCAAAAAAAAGTTGATGTCTTAAAGTCTCCCAAAATAATTGGCATGCTGAAAGGAAAGAAGTGAGGACTTTCGGTTGCTTGTTTCCAGGGCTAGGCGATGATTGGCAACACCTCCATCAACCCCTCTGGGTCCAGGATTACTTGCTCCCACTCTGGTTCAGTAGGGTCTGAGGCGGCTGAGGAACCACACACTCTGGCAGAGGATGTGATTACACTGGAGAGGGGGCAAAAAAGATTCACCAGGATGTTCTGGGACTGGAGGGCTGGAGTTATAAGGAGAGACTGGATACTCTGGGAGTGTTTTCCTGGAGCAAAGGAGGCTGAGGGGTGACCTTGTACAGGTTTACAGAATCAGGAGAAGCATCGATAAGGTGGATGGCCGCAGACCTTTTCTTAGAGTAGGGGAATCTAAGAAAGCACAGGTTTAAGGTGAGAGGGGAAATGTTTAAAGGGGACCTGAGGGGCAGGTTCTTCCACCCAGAGGGTGGTGGGCGTACGGAACGAGCTGCCAGAGGAAGTGGTAGAGGTGGGTATAGTTACAACATTTAAAAGACATTTAGACAGGTCCATGAATAGGAAAGGTTTAGGGGGGTTGAGCCAAATGCAGGCAAGTGGGACTAGCTCAGGAATGGACCAGTTTCCATGCTGTATAACTCCATGAGATGGGGCAGGACGTGGATGACAGGGTGGGGCAGTGGGAGCTATGGGTCGTGGTGTGTCTGTCCTCCCATTTTACTGGGTTTCCATGTGTTCCTGACCAATGATCTCCTGGTTCCTGGTGTCATTATGAATGCTCCTTCCCAATGCTGACCGATTACGAGCCAGGAACTCCCATGAGTCATCAGGGACATTACGGATTTTCAGGGGGGGCTTGGAGCTCAGGATAGTGACACAAGAGACTGCAGATGCTGGAATCCAGGTGAAGGGTCTCAACCCGAAACATCAACTATCCATTTCGCTGTATGGTGCTGCCTGACCTGCAGGGTTCCTACAGCATTTTGTGAGTTCAGAATAGTGTCTTTCTCAGGAGTCAGGGGTCAGGTATGTGACATGAGACTTGCCCATTAGAGCTGTAATAGTGCCCCAGTGCTAGGGATGTTGGTCTGGGGGAGGACACTGGTTTGCTTATCCCAGCAGGATTGTGTGGAGACAGCACTGATGGTATCTCTCCATCACCTGAGGTGTCTGCTGTAGGTGTCCCTTGTCTCAGGGCATTCAGGACGATGCCAATTTGTGCTGGGTGTGTGGGCTTGATCTTCATGGCTGAGCTGGCATACAAATGATGATGGTGAATTTTATCAATGAACTTGGCCTTTAAGGAGCGATGACTCCTGAGATATGGGAAGTTTTCCTGAGTCTCACTGTGTACCTTGACTGTTGAGGGTTTTATTGTGCCGTGGGTGCAAGTTCATAGAGACCTTCGCTCTGAAGATGGTTAGAAAAAGGCCCATTGCCTCTTTAGTCCGTGGGAGGAGGTGGGTGAGCACCCTCATGATGGTGGACAGTAAGGAGACCCCTCTGTAGCCACTGCAGTTAGATTTACCTCTGTTCTAGAAACTGGTCAGAACTATGGCATCTCTGAGGTTCCCTAGCATGTCCTCCTGTTACCAGATGTTGGAGATGAGGCTGTAAATTTGTATCTGGAGTTCCTCACTGCCATTTTGGAACTTCAGCTGGGAAACCAGGTGGTCCCCAGCCTTGCTGCTTGTCAGATGACCTGTGGCCTTTACAACTTCTTGTCACTTTGGGTGGAAGCAATGCCAGCCCAGATGGTTTGGTGTAGGATGGAGACCAGGATACTCATATCGAGCATTGGCTCACAGTTGAGTAGTTCTTTGGAGTTTAATTGGATGTGTGAAGTGTTGCACTTTGGGAAGTCAAATGTAAGAAGAAAGTATACAGTAAACGGCAGGAGCCTTCGCAACACTGATGTACAGAGGGATCTTGGCGTGCAAGTCCATAGCTCCCTGAAAGTGGCAACACAAGTAGGTCAGGTGGTAAAGAAGGCATATGGCATGCTTGCCTTCATTGGTCAGGACTTTGAGTATACAGGTTGGGAGATCATGTTGCAGCTGTATAAAACTTTGGTTAGGCCACATTTAAGAGTATTGTGTGAAGTTCTACTCGCCACACTCTAGTAAGGATGTGGAGACATTGAGTGGGTACAGAAGAGGCTCAACAAGATATTGCCTGGATAGGAGTGCATTAGGTACAAGGAGAGATTGGACAATCTTGGGTTGTTTTCTCTGTACTGTCGGAGGCTGAGGGGAGACCTGACAGAAGTGTGTAAAATTATGAGAGGCATAGATAGGGTAAATCGTCAAAGTCTTTTTCCCCGGGTGGAAATGTTAAATGTTAGAGGGCAGAGGATTAAGGTGAGAGGTGGAAAGTTTCAAGAAGATATGAAAGGCTTTTTTTTTACACAGAGCGCGGTAGGTAGCTGGAACGTGCTGCCAGGGAGGTGGTGGTGCAACATTTAAGAGGCATTTAGAAAGGCACAAGAACAGGCAGGGAATGAAGGGAGATGGACTATGGACATCCCTCTGATGGACATCCCTCTAACAGACATCCCTCTGACGGACATCCCTCTGACGGACATCCCTCTGACCTCTTGCTTGGATAACAACACATCTAAGTCGTGTGAATGTCAAGAGCAGGGCTGTTGGCAAGTCTTGGTGCTGGTTGTGACAAGGTAGGCAGGCACGGTGGTGTAGTGGTTAGCGTAATGCTTTACAGCACCAGCGACCCGGGTTCAATTCCCACCACTGTCTGTACGGAGCTTGTACATTCTCCCCGTGTCTGCGTGAGTTTCCTCCGGGTGCTTTGGTTTCTTCCCACATTCCAAAGTTGTGGGCATGCTATGTTGGCGCCGGAAGTGTGGCGACACTTGCGAGCTGCCCCCAGAACACTCTACACAAAGGATGCATTTCACTGTGTGTTTCGGTGTACATGTGACTAATAAAAATACCTTATCTTAAGTATCATCTTCGAGATGACTAGAACATAAAGGCAAAGATGTACTGCTGAGGCTTTATAAGGCATTGCTCAGACTGCATTTGGAACATTGTGAGCTGACCCTGGAGAGGGTCCAGAGCAGGTACACAAAAATGATCCCAGGAATGAAAGGGTTAACGCATGAGAAGCGTTTGTTATCTCTGGGCCTGTACTTGATAAGATTTCTTTATTAGTCACATGTATATCAAAACACACAGTGAAATGCATCTTTTTGCATCTTGTGTTCTGGGGGCAGCCCACAAGTGTCGCCACGCTTCCGGCACCAACGTAGCAAGCCCACAACTTCCTAGCCCGTATGTCTTTGGAATGTGGGAGGAAACCGGAGCACCTGGAGGAAACCCACGCAGACACGGGGAGAACGTACAAACTCCTCACAGACAGTGGCCGGATTTGAACCCGGGTCCCTGGCGCTGTAAAGTGTTATGCTAACTGCTACACTACCGTACACTACACTACCTGAAGGATGATGGGCCATCTCATTGAACCCTACTGAATACTGGAAGGCCTGGATAGAGTGGAGGTGGAGAACATATGTCCATCAGTAGGAGAGTCTAGGATGCTAGGGCACAGCCTCAGAAATAAAGGGACAGTCCTTTAAAACTGAGATGAGGAGGAATTTCTTCAGCCAGGTGGCGGTGAATCTGTGGAATTCGTTGCCACAGGCGGCTGTGGAGGCCAAGTCATTGGGTATATTTAAGGCAGAGATGGATAGGTTCTTGACTGGTAAGGGGGTTAAGGGTTACGGGGAGAAGCCAGGAGAATGGGGTTGAAAAAAAGAGGAATAAAAAATTCACCATGACAGCAGAATCAATGGGCCGAATGGCCTAATTCTGCTCCTGTATCTTATGTTCTCATGGTCTGAAGTAGTTTGTCAGGAGAACTCCACTGGAGCTGACTTTCTTCACTTCTTCCGCCATTCCAGAAACTTGTGGGCTGAGGTTCCTGAAGGTTGGAGTGGAAGTTCTCCTTGGCCTCATCCACAGTATCACTGGTGCTGATGACAGTGCTGGCTCTGCATTAGGTCAATGGTCCTATCCCACGGAGGGAGTCGCTGAGAGACCAGATCAGCTCATTCCTGATGGCAAATCCCACCA
Organism: Pristis pectinata; assembly: GCF_009764475.1. Lineage (NCBI taxonomy): Eukaryota > Metazoa > Chordata > Chondrichthyes > Rhinopristiformes > Pristidae > Pristis > Pristis pectinata. The sequence goes on along the minus strand of NC_067405.1, from coordinate 1,743,458 downwards.
CAAAAGGATGGTGTGTCTTTTATGCCTTATCCCTTCATACCCACCATCTTTGTCCTTCTAGCTGACCACCTCCTGCCTGTTGAGTCTCATTCAAGGTGGCAATGTTGACTTTGAAGCCCGCAGTCCCAGGTCTAGATCTGATGGGGCTCTCCAGCAGGGTCCGAGGTTCTGAACTTTCATGGTATTGGTATTGGTTTATTATTGTCACATGTACTGAGGTACAGTGAAAAACTTGTCCTGCAAACTGATCGTACAGGTCAATTCATTACACAGTGCAGTTACATTGAGTTAGTACAGAGTGTATAGATGTAGTACAGGTAAAAACAATAACAGTACAGAGTAAAGTGTCACAGCTACAGAGAAAGTGCAGTGCAATAAGGTGCAAGGTCACAACAAGGTAGATCGTGAGGTCAGAGTCCATCTCATGGTATAAGGGAACTGTTCAATAGTCTTATCACAGTGGGGTAGAAGCTGTCCTTAAGTCTGGTGGGACGTGCCCTCAGGCTCCTGTATCTTCTACCCAATGGAAGAGGAGAGAAGGGAGAATGACTATTCAGTTATCTCACCAGTTCCAGCTGCCAGTGATGATGCGGGTGAATCTGTCCCCACCAATCGGTTGGGAACGAGGGGGGAGAGCCCAGACTGCCTGCAGCCCTTGGGGAGACAAGCCCACCTGCCTCAGCTGCTACTGGAGGAACCCTGCCAGACCACTGGCCTCAGACAGTGTGGACCAAAGGAGGAACAATCTAGGCAGCCTCAGGGACCACCAGGCAGGGACTCAAAACCCTACCACGCAGGCAACTGGGGGAGGGGGTTGGGGAGGGCGGCGGGGGAGGAGGGGTAAAGAGACTGTGCCAAGAGATGAGGGTAACAATGCAAAGTGAGGGGAGATCAAAACTGCAGAAGGGAAGTAAGGAGGAGGCCATGTGGCAGGGTGCAGGAGAGAAGGTGGGGTCTGTAATAGCAGCACTGCTGGTGGGTGGGAGTTTAGGGGTCGGAGAGGAAATTCAAGGATGCAGAGCAAGTGTGGAAAAGCGAGGAGGTAAGGGTGGGGTGAGAGGGAGTGGGCAAGGCTGCCAGTACCTGGGCCCAGCTGTGGGTGGGATGATGGAGTGGGCAAAGATGGCAGTGCCTGGGCCCAGCTTGGAAGAGAAGGCTGCGTGGGCAGGGCGCCAGGGCACTGTGTTGGCAGGCCTGGGGCTGCTGTATGGGAAGGGTTTGGGGTCATGGTGTTGGCGGGTGCTGGGCCCAGTGTGGGCAGGGTTTGGGGCTGTGGTGTTGGCAGGGTCCCAGCATCGTGGTGTGGGTAGGTCCCCGAACCACAGCAGGCAGAGTTTGGGGCTGTTGAGTGGTCAGGGTCCCTGGACACCCTATGGGCAAGTCCTGGCCCTCCCAGCACTGCTGTGTGGGCAGGGTTTGGGCCAAGGTGTTGGCGGTCCTGGGGCTGCTGTGTGGGCAGGGTGCCTGGGATGTTGCGTTGGCAGGGCCTCGGGCCAAGAGTGGGCAGGTCTCGAGACACCTGATGGGCAGGTCCCGGCCCTCTCTGGGCCGCTGTGTGGGCAGGGAGGGCCAGGGCCGTGACGTTGGCGGGTCGAGGCCCAGTGTGGGCAGGGTTTGGGGCTGTGGTGTTGGCGGGTCCGGGCCCAGCATGGGCAGGGTTTGGGGCTGGGTGTTGACAGGTCCTGGGAGCATGTGCAGAGTTTGGGGCTGTTGTGTGGGCTGGGTGCTGGGCTGCTCCTGGCTCTCCCTGGGCCGCTGTGTGGGCAGGGTTTGGGGTCATGGTGTTGGTGGGTCCCGGGGACATGGTGAGGGTCGGGTCCCAGGCCGAGTGTGGGCAAGGTCCCGGGACACCCTATGGGCCAGTCCCGGCCCTCCCTGGGCCGTGGTGTTGGCGGGTACTGAGCCCAGCATGGGCAGGGTAAGGACTAGGGTGCTGGCAGGTCCCGGGGGCAGGGTGTGGGCCACGCCCGGCCCTGGGCCCTGCCTCCTGCCCCTCTAGCTGCTGCGGGATCCGGGGTTCAGCAGCCCGGCCTGACACCTATGTCTCTCCCTCACAGATGTGGCGCACACCCAGGGGCCGCTGGACGGGAGCCTGTACGCCCGCGTGAAGAAGAAGGCCTGGGCAGAGGGCACGGTGGGCCCGCTAAGCGCCGGTGCTGGGCCCCCGGCCAGCCTGCCTGACCACCTGGAGCACACGCTGTCCGTCAGCAGCGACTCAGGCAACTCGACGGCCTCCACCCGCACCGAGGAGCAGCCACCAGCCACCAGCGCCGGTATCACGCCCGAGGAGCGGCGGGAGCTCGACCGGCTACTCAGCGGCTTCGGCCTGGACGGCGCGGTGCCAATGCAGGCCCGGGCCTCAGGCCAAGGCCTGGGCCGGGCCCCGGGCTCCCGCCACGTGCTGGTGCCGGCCCAGGTGCACGTCAACGGGGACGGGCCAGCCAGTGGCGCTGAGCGGGAGACCGACATCCTGGACGATGAGCTGCCGGGCCTGGGCACCCGTTCGTCGTCGGATGGGGCGCTGCTGGCCGCCGCCTGCCCTGGGCCTGCGCCAGGCCCCGCCGCCCGCCCTCTTCCCGTGCTGTCGGCCCCGCAGCACGCCGCCTACACTGGGCCCGAGTGGGCACCGCGGCCGCAGATGGCCGTGCTGCAGCCGGGCAGCGCGGCCTCCGTGCCCCGCTCGCTGTCGTGCGGCTCCCGGCCACCGCTTCTGCCCCAGGCGCCGGCCCGTAGCACTAGCAGCCGCCAAGCCGTGCAGCGAGGCCTGAGCGCCTGGCAGCAGCAGGCTGCCGCCCAGGGCCCACCCAGCCCCCGCCACAGCCTGTCCGAGCCCAGCCTGGCCGCGCCACTGGCGCCCGGGCCCGCTTCCCGGCAGGAGATCGAAGAATCCATCGAGGCCCTCAACACGCTGATGCTGGGCCTGGGGGCTCCACCCTCACACCTCGGCCCCAGCCTTAGCCCGGGCCCTGGGGCACTGCCCTCACACCTCGGCCCCAGCCTGGGCCCCGGGGCGCCGTCCTCACGCCTTGGCCCCGGCCTCAGCCTGGGCCCCGGGACGCCGCCCTCACACCTCGGCCTCGGCCCGGGTCCCGCCGCTGCCACCCGGAGGGACGCAGACACCAGCCTGGGCCCCGGGGTGCCACCGCAGCCTCTCGCCCCGGAGAAGGCAGTCACCCCGGACACAATGGACGGCCCGCAGGACGGGGAGGACTACAGCCTGGAGGGGCTGGTGGCCCAACGTGTGGCAGGTAGGCCCCGGGGGGGAGTGAAGGGGGGGGGAGGGAAGGGAGGGAGGGGATTAGGAAGGGGAGGGGAGGGGAAGGGAGGGAAGGGAGGAAGGAGTGGAGTGGGGAGGAGGGAAGAGAAGGGAGGGGAGGGGAAAGAAAGAGGGGAGGGGAGAGGAGAGGAGGGTTGGGGGGTCTCCCGTGGCTTGAGGCAGCAGGAACGGGGGGGGGGGGGGGAGGAATAGTGGGGAAGGATTGGCGAGAGGAGAAAGGAGGGGAGAAGGGAGTGGGGGAAGGAGGGATGGGAGGAGGGGAGGGGAGTGGGAGGGGGATGCGAGGGGAGGGGAGGGGAGAGGAGAGGTGGCGGGGGTTCTCCCGTGGCTTGAGGAAGCAGGAACGGGGTGGGGGGGCAGGAGGAATGAGAGGAAGGGTTGGTGAGGGGGAGAAGGGGAGGAGGGGAAGGAGGGAGTGAGGGGTAAGGGGAGGAGGAGGGCTGAGGGGGAGGAATAGGAAGGAGGGGAGGGAGGGGTAAGGGGAGGAGGGGAGAGGAGAGGTTGGGGAATGGGTTGATGGGAGGGGGAGGGGGGTGGGTGGGATGGGGAGGCTCGGGGGGGGGGGAGAGAGAGCGAGAAGGAGCGGAGGTGGCGGGAGGGTGGGACCCGTGGCCTGAGGGTGGAGGACAGTGGAATCGTGCAGCTCAAGAGAGGGAGGTGTCGAGGTCTCTGAGGATGAGTTGGTTCGAGCAGGGGCCTGTCCCCCAGTGAACACATCAACTGGAGCTGCTCCCCAGCCTCTCCCCCCATCTCCCAAGCATTCCCGAGTGATGTTCTGCAGCCTTGTAGCTGCTCCTGTTGGGTGTGCAGGTACACCCTGTGATACAGGGCAGTCTGACGTGAGGGCGACCTGCATAACATCCTCAAAGCAGAGAAGTAAGATGAGCTGAGAGTGGTTAGAATGACCCTTTACTCACAGTTCCCCACCGCTCTGTCCTTGGCTCCGCACTTACACTTTCCCTTGGGATGAAGAGGAAGGCCATCCAGCCCATTGAGTCTATGCCGGCTCTCAGAGCAATCCCATCCGTCCTATTCTCCCATGTGTTTTCCTGTAACCTATTCTCTCTCACACACCCAATTCGCTTCCATCTCGTGGTAATTTACAGTCAATGATTAATCCACTGACCCTGCACTCCATTGGGATGTGGGAGGAGACCGGAGAACTTGGGGGAAAGCCAGGCGGTCACAGGGAGAACGTGCAAACTCTGCACAGTCAGCACCGGAGGCTGGGATCGAACCGGGGTCTCTGGAGCTGTGAGGCAATGGTGTTACCTGGTACGCTTCCAAACCCACCCGGTTTTCCCTGGGCTTGAGGAAGCACACATGATGGAATAACACAAAGGAATTTATCCGATGGAATTTCTGGAACTTAATGGGCAACATAACTGAAGATTGCAGGTGGACAGAGGGTAGAAGCTGTGGAATTGCCCTTTATGTGGAGTCTGGGACCAGGCTGTGAGTCTGCAGAGAGGGGAGGGAACAGCGCACAGAGAGAGACAGAGGTTTGCAACTCTCCCACAATCAGTAATGGCCGCTTGGTCACTGAGGACTGTTTATTAACCAGCCCCTTCAGTGAGAAGGGGGAAGCTGTGTGCAGAGCTCGGGCTTGAGGGTCTGAGTGAACTTTTCATGGTCCTCGGCAGCTCAGGTTTGCTGCCTCTCTTGTGATGCCCCTCCTGTGTGCTGATCTTCACTCTCCTGCCTTTTCCCCCCGTTACACCACCAGCTCCCCCTGCCTCCCCTGTAACCCACTCCCCCCTGCTCCCCCTGCCTCCCCTGTAACCCACTCCCCCCTGCTCCCCCTGCCTCCCCTGTAACCCACTCCCCCCTGCTCCCCACTCTGAGTCATAGAACATAGAACAGTACAGCACAATACAGGCCCTTTGGCCCACAATGTTGTGCCGACCTTTAAACCTTGCCTAAGACTATCTAACCCCTTCCTCCCACATATCCCTCTATTTTAAATTCCTCCATTTGCTTATCTAACAATCTTTTGAATTTGACCAATGTACCTGCCTCCACCACCACCCCAGGCAGCACATTCCATGTCCCAACTACTCTCTGGGTAAAAAGCCTTCCTCTGATATCTCCCTTGAACGTCCCACCCATTACCTTAAAGCCATGCCCTCTTGTATTGAGCATTGGCGCCCTGGGAAAGAGGCGCTGCCTGTCCACTCTATCTATTCCTCTCAATACTTTGTACACCTCTGTCATGTCTATTTCATTCACTCATTTGCCGCTACGCTCCTGAATGACTGTGCTTTTAACTTTACCCATGTAAAGTTACAAATGACTGCAAGTGATTGGGACTGGGAGACACCAGTCAGACATGCTGCTGACCACTCAGTGTACGGATGTGTCCCTGACTGAGAGATACCAGTGCCCCGAGAGAGAGGGACTGAGGCTCCATCCAGGGCTGCTTCAATCCCTTCCTCGTCCCACTGCTTCGTCTCCGTACCCTTCTGCTCTTGCCTGCGTCATGCAGCTCTTCCCTTTCCTTGCCTTCCTCCAGAGTACAACGCCAGGATTCGGGGCATCTGGCACGACGTCAACCCCTATCCATCCTCCCATCGCCGACGCTCACACACTTTCTCTGGTTCGTTCCTGCTGTTTCCCGCTCTTGTGTTCTGCATGTTGCCCTTGCCTCCTGCATGTGTGTGCTGCTACTTCTCGCCCAGAGTGTCTCAGTACATTGGCGCCTTCACTCAGTCCTTGCTGAAGCTCCTCCCTCTCAGCACTGCTGATGGTTTTTGTGTAACAAATGCCAAGGGTGTTTTCAGAATTTGCCTCCAGGGCTTTGATGCAGAAATCTCTCAGGGACCACTAAGGAAGAATCTGCAAGAGGAATCTGCTCTGATCCACAGTGCTTTTGGGGAGATTCCCTCAAGGCAGCATTTATCTTTGCTTTTTATCCCTTCCTTTGGAAGTATGTGACAGGATATTGTTGAAGGAACTCTAGATCTAACCTGTGCTATCCCTGTCTTGGAGGAGTACCACAGGATAATGTCAAGGGAGTTTTTCGATATGTAGCCCATGCTGTCCGTGCCCTGGGAGTGTGTGTGATGTGCAGTAAAGAGGGAGCATTATTCTGTACCTAACCCATGCTGTCCGTGCCCTGGGAATGTGTGTGATGTGGAGTAAAGAGGGAGCATTATTCTGTACCTAACCCATGCTGTCCGTGCCCTGGGAGTGTGTGTGATGTGCAGTAAAGAGGGAGCATTATTCTGTACCTAACCCATGCTGTCCGTGCCCTGGGAGTGTGTGATGTGCAGTAAAGAGGGAGCATTATTCTGTACCTAACCCATGCTGTCCATGCCCTGGGAGTGCATGTTGTGCAGTGAAAGAAGGAGCTTTACTCTGTACCTAACCTGTATTGCCCTGCTTTGGGAGTGTGACAGGGCAGTGTAGAGGGAACTTAACCCTGCGGCTAGCCTGTGCAGTTCCTGCCCTGGAAGTGTGCGACATGCAGTGAAGTTGGAGCTTCACCCTTATGTCTACCTCCTTCTCCACTGGCCCATAAACTGCATCAATGGACAGCACCGGGTCTGCTGTCTGCCAGATTTTGAATGTTCCATTTATCAGTGAGATCCATCCATGGTTGTTGGACCTGGGTTTACGTGTATTCAGCAAAAGTGTTTGTTTCTCGGCAATTGCTGTGATTGAAAGTCATCTGGACAAGCACTTAAATCACCACGACATAGCCCTATTATAGAAAAAACGTGGTTAAACTGGACAGAGTGCAAAGAAGATTTACGAGGATGTTGCCAGGACTCGAGGGCCTGAGTTATAGGGAGAGGTTGGCCAGGCTGGGTCTTTATTCCTTGGAACGTAGGAGAATGAGGGGAGACCTTATAGAAGCGTTTAAATTATAAGAGGCAGAGATAAGGTGGACGGTAACAGTCTTTTCCCCAGGGTATGTGTGTCCGAAACTAGGGGGCATAAGATTAGGGTGACAGGGGAAAGATTTAAAAGGGACCTGAGGGGCAACTTTCTCACGCAGAGGGTGGTGAGTGTATGGAACGAGCTGCCAGAGGGAGTGGGTGAGGCAGGAACAACAGGATCATTTAAGAAGCACTTGGATAGGTACATGGAGGGGCGGGGCTTGGAGGGATATGGGCTGAACGCAGGAAATTGGGACTAGCTGGGTGGGCACCGTAGTCGGCATGGACTGGTTGAGCCGAAGGGCCTGTATCCCTGCTGTATTGCTCTGTGACTCGATGACTCTAAGGTTGTAACCAATAGTAAGTGGGATTAATGTAGATGGGGGCTTGATGGTCAGCATGGACATGGTGGGCCGAAGGGCCTGTTTTTGTGTTGTACGTCTCTGGGACGTTTCTGAAGGATGCCGGGATGTGCTTAAAGGAATTATCAACAGCTTGTGTTCTGTAACAACACTCTGTGGAATGCATTACCTGAGGGGGTGTTGCAGGCAGATTTAAGAAGCTTCTATATAAACACTTGAATCGAAGGCTCTGGTCCTGATGTGGGTGAATGGGCTGGGTACAGATGGATGCAACAGTTGACGAGGACATAAGAGTCATACAGTATGGAAACAGGCCCTTTGGCCCAAATCACAACCAGGTTTGCTATCACTGACGTATGACGTGAAATGTGTTGTTTTGCAGCAGCAGTACAGTGCAAGACATAAAATCTATAAATTACAAAAATAACTAAATAGAGCAAAAAAAGGAACAGTGAATTCATGGGTTCATGGACCATTCAGAAATCTGATGACGGGGAGGGGAAGAAGCTGTTCCTGAATCATTGAGTGGGGGTCTTCAGGCTCCTGTACTTCCTCCCCGATGGTAGTAACAAGAAGAGGGCATATCCCAGGTGGTGAGGGTCCTTAATGATGGATGCCACCTTCTTGAGGCACCACGTCTTGAAGATGTCCTCGATGGCGGGGAGGGTTGTGCCCGTGATGGAGCTGGCTAAGTCTACAACCCTCTGCAGCCTCTTGCGATCCTGTGCATTGGAGCCTCTGTACCAGGCGGTGATGCAACCAGTCAGGATGCTCTCCACTGCACATCGGTAGAAATTTGTAAGAGCCTTTGATGACATACAGAATCTCCCCAAATTCCTAATGAAGTAGAGCCACTAGTGTGCCTTCTTCATGATTGCATCAATGTGTTGGGCCCAGGATAGATCCTCCGAGATGTTGTCACCCAGGAACTTGAAGCTGCTCACCCTTTCCACCGCTGACCCCTCAATGAGGACTGGTGTGAGTTCTCCCGATCTCACTGTGCATTCCCACTAGTCCCATTTACCCGTGTTTGATCTATATCCCTCTAAACCTTTCAGCCAAAGGGTTCAGAGGGATATGGGCCAAATGTGGGCAAATGGTGCACTGGAGTGTACGTTTCTGCGCCGTTGGGCCCTGTGACTCTACCTAAAGTCAGAATCAGGATGATCACGATTCCTGCATCATCTTGAAGGAAGCACATTTGTCCCGTCTGCCTGTTCCCAGTGATGAGGTGTAGGCTGCTGAGGGAGGGGAACCCATGGGTCCGAACGAGTGCCCCGACCATCCGGCCCGTGTGCCATCGAGGGAGGGCAGGGCTGATCATTGACCCTCTGCCCCTGGACTCCAAGCTTCTCCCTTTCCCCACCAGCTGCCTCTCTCAACTTTGTGAGAGGGGGAAGGTTTAAAGGGGATCTGATGGGCACATCTGAGAGGTTGGTGGGTACTTGGAACAATGGTAGAGGCAAGCACAGTCACAATGTTTAAAAGACATTCGCACAGGTACATGGATAGGAAAGGTTTAGAGGGATATGGGCCAAATGCACAGCACATCACAGAAACCAGCCTCCCCTCCATGTCTACACTTCTCGCTGCCTCAGTAAAGCAGCCGGCATAATCAAAGACCCCACCCACCCTGGACATTCTCTCTTCTCCCCCCCCCCATTGGGCAGAAGATACAAAAGCCTGAAAGCACGTAGCTCCAGGCTCAAGGACAGCTTCTATCCCGCTGTTATAAGACTATTGAACAGTCCCCTAGTACTCTGAGATGGAAACTTGACCTTACAATCTACCTTGTTATGACCTTGCACCTTATTGTCTGCCTGCACTGCACTTTCTCTGTAACTGTTACATTTTACTCTGCATTCTGTTATTGTTTTACCCTGTACTACCTCAATGCACTGTGTAATGAATTGATCTGTATGAACGGTATGCAAGACAAGTTTTTCACTGTACCTTGGTACATGTACCAATAATAAACCAATTCCAAATGTGGGCAAATGAAACTAGATTAGATGGGCATCTTTTGGGCATGGACAAGTTGGACCGAAGGGCCTGTTTACGTGTTGTATGACTCTGTGATCCGTCTGCACCCAGCTCTCGGCACTGTTAATACAGCACCTTCTGTGTCCGTGCCTGAGCGAGCCCTCCCGTTCAGAAGGCATCCGCTCTAGAGCTGTCTGGCATTTGCACGGCCTTCCTCCCCCGGCATTCCTCATTCTTCCGATTCAGCAGCGCCTAACTTCTCGAACAACGCTTTCTCTGAGTTCTCTTAAATTCCATCTGGCCTGGCAATGCCCCCACAAGCCAGGGCCAGTGTGTCCGCTGCAGATTGAATGGTAAGAATGAAATCTCAGCCTTTGAGACAGAGTCAAGCAGCAGTGGGTGTATATATGTGCCTTTGTGTTCAACCACTCCCCCGTCCGTGAAATTTCCCTGCAGGCTGCAGTTTGCAAGACTGGTGCCTTGTTCTATTGAGGGGCCAATCACATTTTGATGTCCCCCCCTTCCCCTACTCCATGTCCCAGGGAATGTACTGCTTCCTTAAAGGGCAAGGGACAATACCAGGAGGTGATAGAGCAATGACACAAGGAGACCAGAGAAGCTGGGGTTTCTCTCACTGGAGAAGAGGGAGTTAAGGGGGCATTCAAAGCAGATGCTCAAAATAATGAGCAGATAATGGAGAACCCGATCACACGCTAATCAGAGGACACGGAGTGAAGGGGATCGGCAGGAGAACCAGAGGGAGAAGAATGTTTTTATGCAGTGAGTTGTGATGTGGAACGTGTCGCCTGGAAGTACGGTGTAAATTCAGCAGAGGTTTGCATAAGGAGGAAGAATAAATTTTAGGGTTCTGGGATAAAGTAAAGCAGTGAGACTAATTGGAGATAATCACCATAGGGTGGGCATTAATGAGAAGGGCAGAATAGCCTCTTATGTATCATGGAGTGTGTGACAGGACAGTCCAGAGGGAGCTCTACTCTGTATCTAATATGATTTCTATTTCAAAATATACTTTATTCATAAAAAAAATTCTAAAATATGTTAAGACAAAAAGTTCAAGTCAACATCTTCAGAACAGATAATAGTGATAGAATTACACAGAATGGAAACAGGCCCTTCGGTCCAACTCGTCCATGCCAACCAAGCTGCCTATCCGAGCTAGTCCCATTTGCCCGTGTCTGGCCCATATTCCTGTAAACCTTTCCTTTCCGTGTATCTGTCTGAATGTTTTCTTGAACGTTGTAGTTGTACCCACCTCTACCACATCCTCTGGCAGCTCGTTCCACACGCCCACCACCCTCTGTGTGAAAAGGCTTTCTCTTCAGCCCCTTTTAAATCTTTCACCTCTCACCTTAAAATTAATATCCTCTTGTTTTAGACTCTCTTACCCTGGGAAAAAGACTGTGCCCATCCACCTTATCTATGCCCCCCCCATAATTTTATAAAGATCTAGAAGTCCTAGCCTATCCAGTCTCTCCTTGTAGCTCTAGCCCCCCCAGTCCCATTTTTGTAAATCTTTTCTGCACCCTTTTCAGCGTAATGACTTCCTTCCCATAGCTGGGTGACCAGAATTGTACACAATACTCCGAGAGTGATCTCATCAACGACTTGTACAGTTGCAACATGATGTCCCAACTCCTGTAATCAGTGCCCTCAAAGCATGCCCAGTGCCTTCACCCCATGTCTGCCGCCATTTTCAGGGAACCATGTACCTGTATCCCTGGGTTTCTCTGTTCTACAACTCTCCAGGGCCTTACCATTTAGACCTGTTCCACTGCCAGACTGATTTGGCCACTGATGCCTCCACATACTTGAACTTCTCACCATGGGAGTTTTAGAATGTCTGATTTCTTGGCAATTTTAGACCTGCAAAGAAGACAAGCCGGCTTTGGGAAGCAGAACAGCACTGATGGTTTTCCTCTGTTCACCCTCTTGCAGATGTTGGGGGTATCTTATGGCAAAACCTTAAAATCAGAAGGTGCTTCCTCACACGTGGGTCTGGCACTCAAGACCCAGAAAGCTGCAGCTGCCACAGTGAAGACTGATATGGTAGTGTTCAAAGGGTAATGGCATCAATAACTCGTGGTGCAGAGGAGGTACCATGACCTCGTTGAATGTTAGAAAGGACTTGAGAGGCTCAATGTCCTCCTGTTTGCACCTGTTGTCCCACTGCCTGGGTTCCGTCCTATTGTTTTGATATGGTTAAGGTCTGTTCTGCTTCCGGTTGGAGCTACAGTTCAGTACCTGCTGCTTGTCAGTCACAGCCCTTCCCTACAGCCTTGCCTGGGGTTCACCTGCGCAACCAGCTCTCAGTGATTATTGGTCCAGGGTCCAAAAGTCCATAAAATACTGATTACTGTTCTAGAGCTTGCACTTCGCAGAGAGCACTGGGTTCCCTGAGTAACCTACACATCACTGCACTCCCAAGCCAGACAGGGAGGCTCCAACCCAGTTACAACCCATCTGGGTGGGAAGTTAAAGTCATGGTTTCGGTGAGGAGAAAGCAATTGGTTCGTGTTTTCTCTTTCACGTTTTGGGATCTGGGTGTCACGGTTAAGACCAGCATTTATTGCCTGTCCCTAACTGCCCTTGAGAGAAAGTGGGGTGAGCCACCGTGGTCGTTCTGGAGAAGATGCTCCCACGGTGCTGTTGGGGAGGGAGTTCCAGGGTTTAGACACAGTGACGGTGAAGGAACGGTGATGTATCTCCAAATCAGGATGGTGTGCAGAGGGACTGAGCCACGTCTGAATTCAGTGCTTAGTGGTCTGTCCAATTCCATCCCATTTTAATGCAGTGGTTATGGTACAGGTGTCTGGCTGGGCCAGTTCAGAGAGCAGTTGAGAGTCAACCGCATCGTGGTCTGGATTCACATATCAGCCAAGTTAACGTTGGCCAATTTCCTCCCCGAAGGAAACCAGTTCACCATTAAGAATTTTTTTCTAATTCCAGATTATTTAACTTTAAACTGTTGCCCTGCTGGGACCTGAATTTGCCTCCCCAAATAGTTGGTTCGGGGCCGTGCGCGACTCGTCCAGTTATTTAACTCCTGTGTTGCCACCTCCACATCACATGCTTTCTAACAACCCTGACCTCCATTTGTTGAGCAGATCTAACATGTCTAGTTTCTTCTTAAAACCCATGATGATTTTGTCTACAACTGCCTTTTCTGGCAGTCACTAGAATTAGAAATAGTTCTGGCATTAAACAGTTGTAACAGTCTGTTACCACAGGGATCAGGGCCAGCACCAGCGCTTTCCCATGTGTATTCCTTGGACTCTACGTAAAGTTATGTGATACCTGTCCGCTGATGGTCTCACTGGAGCAACACGAGGATGGAATGGAAATGGGAAGGGTACCAAGCATTGGTATGGATCTCATTGCTGACAATCTGTACCAATGGTGCCCACGGTTGGGTGTCAGCATCACCACTCTCCTGTGCAGCTATCAGGCCAAGAGTGTGTTGAATATTAGAAGAGGGAAGCCCACCATCCCCATGAGCAGACCCCAATCACCACTGCTGCAACATTAGATCGGTTCCTCACTTGGAGCATCACGTTCACAGCTCCTGTGGAGTTGGAATTGATCTATTATTGTCACATGTACTGAGATACAGTGAAAAGCTTTTGTTTTGCATGCCATCCAGACAGATTGTTCCATTCATAAGTACGTTGAGGTAGTACAAGGGAAAAGTAGTAAGAGATTGCAGAATAAAGTGTTGCAGTTATGGACAAAGCACAGTGCAGGTAGACAATAAGGTGCAAGAGCCACGACAAGATAGATTGAGAGATCAAGAGTTCATCATTATTGCATAACATGTCCGTTCAAGAGTCTGATAACAGCGGGATAGGAGCTGTCCTTGAGCTTAGTGGTACGTATTCTCAAGCTTTTCTATCTTCTGCCTAATAGAAGAAGAGAGAATGTCCGGGGTGGGAGGGGTCCTTGATTGTATTAGCTGCTTTTCTGAGGCAGTGGGAAGTGTAGACAGAGTCCATGGAGTAATATTTCCATAGGTGGGTGCTGTCGTGGGTGCCTGCCAGCATGATGTGAGGTCTCTGCTCAAGAAGAAGTCAAGGTCCCTCTCAGTTGACTGGTGAGCATCAGGGACCTTCCTAATGCAGGGATTAACCAGAAAGTGAGAAATAAGTCATAGAACAGCTGTTGCTGCCTGAAGTGATCGAAAGACAGGCAAAACAGGGAGCCAAGGGTGCCAGGTCTCTGCTACCACTGCCTCTGGGTGGAGAGCTGGGAGTATCAGTGGGGTTTTCTCTGTGCTCCAGGGGATGGGGGACCGTGAGCCTAAGCCCCGAGGACACCCCTCCCCCCGGGGCTGCTTCTCAACTTCTGACCTGAGGCTCCAACTCGGCAGCCTATCCAGGGAGACCACCTGTGACAGGAGGAAATCCCTGGAGCATTGAGCAGGGATTGCTCAATGCATGAGTTCAAGAAATGTGTCATGCATTGGCATTGAACGTGTCAGGTGTTGCCCCATTACAGGAAGGATCTTGAGGCTTTGGAGAGGGTACGGAAGAGATTTACCAGGATGCTGCCTGGATTAGAGGGCATGTGCTATAAGGAGAGGTTGGACAACTTGGTTTGTTTTCTCTGGAGCGGCAGAGGCTGAGGGGAGATCTGATAGAAGTTTATAATATTATGAGAGGCACAGATAGAGTAGACAGCCAGAGTCTTTTTCTAAGGGTAGAACTGTCTCATACGAGAGGGCGTGCATTTAGGGAGAGAGGGGGAAAGTTCAAAGGAGATGTGTGGGGCAAGTTTTTTACACAGAGCGCGGTGGGTGCCTGGAATTTGCTGCCGGGGTGGTGGTGCAGGCAGATAGGGGCGCTTCAGTGGCTCTTGGCTAGGCACATGAATGTGCAGAGAGTGGAAGGATATGGACAATGTGTAGGCAGAAGGGATTAGTATTATAAGCTTAATTAGTTCGGCAGAACATCATGGGCTGACAGGCCTGTTCCTGTGCTGTACTGTTCTCTGTCCTTTGTCCAGTACGTGAACCGTGTACGGAACCACTGGGTGAAATTCATGGGCTGGATTGTACCAAGGTTGTGAGAATTGTGCAGGAAACAGCCCAATGCACGTAACATGTACCCCTGGACAGCATCTTACCTTGATGCGAGGTTGGGTTTGCTGCTGGCCTTTGGTCAGCAAGTCAAGTCACACCCTCATGATTTGAGAGTTTGAATGGAATAAGTCCGGACTCAGTAAAGGGCAGTGAGCTGTCCACTTACGTTCTGTGTGGAAGGACGACTATTCTCCATCAGTTATTTTACGGCTTTTATAGGTGGATCAGAAAATAACAAACATAACTCCTTTATTGGAGATCTGTCCTCGCGTGGGAGCATTTGGACTAAGGGGTTGACCTATTAAGACAGAGGTGAACTTTAATTCTCTGAGGGCTGTGAGTCTTTGGAACTCTCTTCCTTGGAGTTGGTGGAAGCAGAGTCTTTGAATATTTTTAGGGCAGAGGTATATAGATTTTTGCTAAGCAAGGTGGAGTGAAAGGTTACCACAGGATACGGGCATGGATAGAAGGGGTTTTGAGGGATGTGGGCTAAACGTGGCAAATGGGACTAGCTTGGTGGGCACCATGGTTGGCATGGACGAGGTGGGCTGAAGGGCCTGTCTCCGTGCTATTTGACTCTAGGTGGAATTGGTATATTATTGTCACTTGTACCGAGCTACAGTGAAAAACTTGTCTTGTACAGTGCATTGAGGTAGTACAAGGTAAAACAATACAGAATGCAGAGTAAAGTGTTACAGTTACAGAGAAAGTGCAGCGCAGGCAGACAGTAAGGTGCAAGGTCATAACGAGGTAGATTGTGAGGTCAAGGGTCTATCTCATCGTACTAGGGGACTGTTCAGTAGTTTTATAACAGCGGGATAGAAGGTGTCCTTGAGCCTGGTGGTACATATTTTCAGGCTTTTGTATCTTCTGCCTATTGGGAGGAGGGAGAAGAGAGAATGTCCGGGGTGGGGGGGAGCCTTTGATTATGCTGGCTGCTTTACTGAGGCAGTGAGAAGTGTAGACAGAGTCCATGGAGGGGAGGCTGGTTTCCGTGATGTGCAGAGCTGTGTCCACAACGCTGTGCAGTTTTGTGTGGTCCCGGACAGAGCAGTGGCCGTACCAAGCCGTGATACATCCAGATAGGATGCTTTCTATGGTGCATTGGTAAAAGTTGCTGAGTGTCAAAGGGGACATGCCAAATTTCTTTAGCCTCCTGAGGAAGTAGAGGCGCTGGAGAGCTTTCTTGGCCATGATGTCTACGTGGGTGGACCAGGACAGGTTATTGGTGATGTTCACTCCTGGGAACTTGAAGCTCTCAACCCTCTCAATCTCAGCACCATTGATGTAGACAGGTGTGTTTGTGCACTGCCCCCTTTCCTGAACTCAATGACCAGCTCTTGTTTTGCTGACATTGAGGGAAAGGTTGTTGTCATGACACCATGTCACTAAGCTCTCTATCTCCTTCCTGTACTCCGACTCATCGTTATTTGAGATGGTGGACAGGAACGTAGAGTTAAACTTACAGTAAGAGGAACCGTGATTACTTTGAATGGCAGGACGAGCTCGAGGGGCCTCTCCTGCTCCTGTTTGTATGTGTACAGATAGTCCCCAGGAAGCCTTGAGCTCACCCAACCCCACCCAGTACATTTCCTCCAACATTTCCTGCCTCCACCTGACCTGTCACCAGCCAGCCCGAGAAGCAGCCAGGAATTCTTCCGCCCATGGTCCCAGTTATCTGGCATTCCGGAGATGGCTGTGCCTTGAGGAATGCTGACGCCGCTCCGCACCACTCCCATTCTGCACCACCGACTCCTTTATTTTCAGATTTGTGCACCGGGTGGCGATTGTTTGGGGTCGCAAACTCTCCAGTGTGACCCAAGACCAGCAGCATCCCCGAATCAAAACACTCCTCCTCCTGTGACATTTCCTGTTCTTGATATTTAGTTATTTATGAGATGTTCTCCAACTTGTAATATCCAAAATCAGATCCCAGCAATTCTTCTTTTTGGGAATATCGGAATACATTGTGTTAACTCTTCACTCAGAAGCACACACAAACACCCCGTCATGAAGCCAAGCATACGGATACTGGCGCGCACTCTCACAAGTGCACAGAGCCCAGATTGTGTACACAGATTGACACATGGGTCACATACAAGCATATGCAATTATGCAAATATTTATACACAAATTAGTGAGCATGTCTGCACACATCACATATGCAGGAGGAGTTTTAAAGAGAATGGTGGAGATAGTCATACAGCTTAGAAACCGGAGACATGAGACTGTAGATGCCGGAATCTGGAGCAACATGCAATCTGCTGGAGGGACTGAGCAGGTCGAGCACAATCTGTGGGGGATAAGGAATTGTTGATGTTTTTGCATCAGGATTGAGCTTTTAGCTTGTTCCCTTCTTTTATTTCCTTAGTTATCGGTGGCTGGCTCTCCCCACCCTGACTGTCCTTGCTTTTAACTGGAATATACTTTGTTGAGCACCTTGAAAAATCTCTTTGAAAGTCTTCCACTGTTCCTCAACTGTCCCACCACACAGCCTGTGTTCCCAGTCCACACCAACCAACTCCTCCCTCATCCTGTTGTAGCCTCCCTTGTTTAAGCATAATACACTGGTTTTAGATCGAACTATTGCACCCTCCATTTGTATGAGAAATTCAATCATACTGCGGTCACTCTTTCCAAGAGGATCCCTAACTACAAGATGGTGAATTTTACCTGTCTCATTGCACAGGACCAGATCTAAGACAGCATGTTCCCTTGTAGGTTCACTAACGCTGTTCAAGAAAGCTATCACGGATGCATTCTATGAAGTCCTCCTCAAGACTGCCTCGACCAACTTGATTTGCCCAATCTATGCGCAAGTTAAAGTCCCCTTGATAACTGCCATTCCATTGTTACATGCATCAGATATTTCTTGGTTTATTGCCTGTGCCACTGCAATGTTATTATTCAGTGGCCTAGAGACAACTCCCACCAGAGATTGTTTTCCCTTTACTCTTCCTAATTTCTACCCAGATGGACTCAACATTCTGCTCCTTGGATCTTGTATCACCTCTGACTATCACCCTGATCTCATTCTGAATTAAAAGCGCTACCCCACCTTCCTTACCTCCCTGCCTATCCTTCCGTATTACCTGATATTTAACTCCCAATCATCACCCTGCAACGACGTTTCTGTGGGGTGTCAGTGGGTGTGGGGAATGAGCATGGAAATGGTATTGAGGCCAAGACTGCATCAGCCATGAACTTATTGAATGGGAGTGCAGGCTCAAGTTGGTGGAGTTGGTCTACCCCGGCTCCTATTTCTTATGTTGAGGACAATCACGAGGGTTGAAGGTGTCGGAAGGTTGTAGGGCTGGAAGGGAGTGCAGACGTAGGGATGGCCAAGGTCAGCCCATACCTGAATGTTGTCCCGATCTTGCTGTGTGGACTGCTTTATTTGCTGTGGAGTTGTGAATGGAATTGAACAGTACTGTGTGGGAGGGAGTTCCAGCATGATGAAGTTCTAGTTGTGATGAAGGATGGTGTGTGGCTTGGAGGGGAACCTGCTAGTGGCGGTGTTCTCCTGCTCCTGCTGCCCTTGTCCTTCTGGGCAGAGAGGCCACGGGTTTCGGAGGTTCTGTCGGAAAACCCTGGGTGGATAACTGCTGTGCATCATGTAGCTGATATGCACGGCACTGGTTAGAGTAGCAATCAAACGGGACACTTTGTCTCAGAAGGTGTTGAATTCCCTGACGAATGGAGATGCAGTCATCCAGGCGAGTGGAGAGAGAGCTTTCCATCACACTCCTGGACTTGTGCCTTGTACCGGGGGCAAGACTCTGGGGTAGCAGGAAGCGAGTCACCGCCTGGCATGGCACGATTGTTACCTGCCGTGTATCAGCCCATGCCTGAATGTTGTCCAGGTCTCGCTGCCTGCAGACAGGGGCTGCTTCATTTACCAAAGACTTATGAATGGAATTAAACATTCTGCAATCATTGGTGAACATCCCCACCGCTGACCTTCTGATGGAAGGAGGGCCGTTGATGAAGCAGCTGGAGATGGCTGGGCCCAGTGATGTCCCAGGGCTCCCAACAACAACCATCTTCCTTTGTGCAAAGTGTGACTCCAACCACTGGAGTGTTTTCCCGAGACTTCAGCTTTACCGGGGCTCCTTGATGCCACATTCGGTCAACTGCTGCCTTGATGTTGAGGGCAGTCCCTCTCCCCTCACACCTGGAGTTCAGCTCTTTGGTTCGTGTTTGGACCCAGGCTGTGAAGAGGTGAGTGGCACTGGCAAAACACAGACTGGGCATTGGGACAGTCAAGTGCATAGATGATGAAGGAAACAATAAATCTTTCAGCAGCACCGAGGAGCAGGACTGAATGCAGGTGCTCTGCAGTGTGCTCACCTGGTCTGCGTTTGGTTTCTCCAGTGTAAGGGAGACCCCGTTGTGAACACTGAGTGCAGTACAATGGATTGGAAGAAGTGTGTGAAAACTTATTTCTCCCGGAAGGACTGTTTGGGTCGTTGGGCGGTGGGAAGGGAGGGGGTGGAAGGACGGTGGTTGCATGGGACAGGCTGTAAGAAGCGGAGTGATGGGTGGAGATGAACAACACACCAGGGAGTCACAAAGGGAAGGGCCCCTTTGAAATGCTGAAAGGGCAGGGGAAGATGTGACTGGTGTGGAGTCTCCTTCAGCTGGGAGAAATGGTGAATGATGACCTGTCCAATATGGAGCCTGGTGGGTGGAAGGTGAGGACCAGGGGAGCTCTGTCCAGCAGGAGAGAGGGTGAGAGCAGAGTTGCAGGAAATAATGCAGATGCAGTTAAGGACTCTGTATACTCTGGTAGAGGGGAGGCCATAGTGCAGGAAGATGAAAGAGACCTCAGAGGCACCAGTGTAGAAAGTCTCATCGTCAGAGCAAGTACGACAGCTGGAGGGATTGGGAGAATGGAATGCATTCCCACGGGAGGAGGTGTAGGAGGAAGTAAAGCCGAGATAGTCTGTAGGCTTCTAATGGATGTTTATGGCTAGCCTACCTCCAGAAAGATCGTCTGAGATGGACAATGTGAAGTGAGGAGCAGGTGGAAATTGGCAACAAAAGTAATGAGATTTGAGTTCGATAAGAGTGCAGGAAGTTGGCATAGACTTCATGGGCCAAATGGCCTCCTCCTGTGTCATAGAACATAGAACATTACAGCACAGTACAGGCCCTTCGGCTCACAATGTTGTGCCAACATTTTATCCTGCTCTAAGATCTATCTAACCCTTCCCTCCCACATCGCCCCCCATTTCTCTATCATTCATGTGTCTATCTACGAGTCTCTTAAATGTCCCGAATGTATCTGCCCCCACAACCTCTGCTGGCAGTGAGTTCCACACACCCACCACTCTCTTTATGAAAGAACCTCTGACATCCCCCAATGCCTTCCTCCAATCAGCTTCAAATTATGCCCCTCGTGTGAGCCATTCTGTCGAGTGGAAATATGGATTTGGAAGCAGTGCCAACGTAGTTGTTGCTGTGCTGGAAATACTGAGGGGGAGGAAGCAAGTAGGTCTGAAACAAGCCATATCCCCAGAAGGAACAGGCAGAGTACGGGCCCATGCGAGTTCCCACAGCTATGGCTTTCATCTAGACAGTGAATGTTGTTGTTCAGCCAGGTATGTGAGTGCATTGGTGAAGGGGAACCCTGCTGTGACAGAAATCAAAGCTGCCAGGATTGCAACCTCTCCCTCCTCAGCAGCTAATCAAAACACCAGGCGATCCAGGAATCAGTGAGGAACCTGCCCAGAGATTCCCTGCAGGGTGATGCTCAGTTGCCCTGGGACAGGCACCAGAGACCTGGAGCTGGGTGACTGCCGTCCAGAGGCTTTGATGTGTCCCGTTGGCAGAAACTGCAACTATTTACCATGCATTGAATTGCTTTTCTAACCCTGTCAACTCTGGGGACCTGATTGGCCATTAGCTGATGCATTAGTGGGCAGCAGTTGCCTTGGGGACGAGTTAATCAGATTAATTTATTGATGCAGTAAATGGGACAGTTCTGTGGCAACAGGTTGTCCCAGTCCTGCTCAGTCAGGTCTGGACAAGTTGAGGCTTAACTGGTTAGAGCCTGGGACACCTCTCGAATTTCCCTTCAGTCGCAGTGAGGGAGCGGATAGGTGTATGTTCACGCACACTGTACTCAGCACAGTGCGCTGGGTTAGGGCACAACTCAGATGCCAGCTGTCAGCCACGACTGGTCACCCGGAGTCACAGACTTTGAAAGGAAAGCTTGAATGGATTTAGGAGGTGTGGGAGGGACGGTACTGAGGGAGGGTCACACTGTGAGAGGGACGGTACTGAGGGAGCGTCACTGTAGGAGGGGCGGTGCTGTATTATTGAAGTGAGCCCCTCTGGTTCTGCTGGGGCCCTTTGCCCACGTTAAGCCACACTGGCTGTTGAAAGGCCCATGTCCCAATGCAGGGACAGACACTGGACCTCAGTCTCTGCACGTCAGGCTGACCCAGGACATCCAAGGTCCTGTCGCACCAAATAAGATCAAGTCTGGAGAACACAGAGGGGCAGGTGGGGCTGCTGAAGGTCAACTAAAAGTGGAGCTGTCAACATATCTGGGTTAAATCTGGCCCAGAGGAGATGGATGGTCTTCATGCAGCCTGTTCACATCGCTCCACAGTTTCAGTGCACTCATTGGGACAAGCGTGGAAAGAGTTGTTTGCCATCATGCGTGGCAGTGAAGCCACCGATCCATCGCTACGTTTCCTGGCCATTACAGCACAGAAACAGGCCATTTGGCCTATCGTGTCTATAATGGTGTTTATGCTTGAGTCTCCCCCTCCGTCTCCCATCTGTCGGCGTAATCCCTTCTCTCTCATGATTGTCCAACCTCCATTTTATGACTTTGCTCTGGCCTGCTGCCGCAAAACAACAAACTTCTCCTCAGGTAAGTCAGCGAGAACGGTTCTGATTCTCCCTCCCATTGAGAGTGAATTTCACATTCCCATTGCTTCGTGGGTAAAGAAGTTTCTTCTGAATTCCTGATTAGATTTCTTGGTGACTCTAACATCGATAGCCTCCAACTCTTCTCGTTGCCACAAATGGAAGCACTCTCTGTATCCGCTTTCATTATTTTAAAGCCCCTATTAAGTCTCTGCTCAGCCATCGTGAGAAGAGAGACCCAGTCTGTTAATCTCCTGATGTGTACCAGCCTCGTATTTCTCAACGAGCTTTACGGAACATGTTGGGTGTCCGCAGCCCTCCCCTGCTCTCTCCCCACTGTCGGTGGACTTTGCCCTTTCCATTATTTCTCCATTTCCCCTGTGGACGTTCCTGTTGGGACCTGCTTCCACCGTCCTTCAAGGCAGCATGTTCCCAGTCACCACCACTTGCTGCTGTGGTCAGAAACACCTCTTTTCTGACAATCCTTTCCACTCAGTGTGCTCTGCTCAGTGATTCTCCTGGACTCGTGGAGTGGTAGAACATCGAACAGTACAGCACAGGAACAGGATCTTCGGCCCACAATGTCTGTACCGACCATGATGCCAAATTAAACTAATTCCATCTGCCTGCACATAGAACCATACAGCACAAAACAGGCCCTTCAGCCCACCGTGTCGTGCCGTCCATCAGACCACCCTCACACTACCTAACCCCTTCCTCCCGCATATCCCTCTATCTCACACTCCTCCATGTGCCTATCCAACAAGCTCTTGAACCTGTTCAATGTATCTGCCTCCACCACCACCCCAGGCAGTGCATTCCATGCACCAACCACTCCCTCCATTCCCTGCACGTGTAAATACCTCTTAAACTCCTCTATCATGTCTTCTGCCATCACCTCACCTGGCAGTGTGGTCCAGGCACCCACCACTCTCTGTAAAAAAAAACTTAGCCCGTACATCTCCTTTAAACTTTCCCCCCTTACCTTAAACCTCTGCCCTCAAGTATACAAAGTTAATGGCAGGATTCTGGGCAGTGTAGAGGAGCAGAGGGATCTGGGGGTTCATATCCACAGATCACTGAAAGTTGCCACACAGGTGGATAGGGTAGTTAAGAAAGCTTATGGGGTATTAGCTTTCATAAGTCGAGGGATCGAGTTTAAGAGCCGCAAGGTAATGATGCAGCTTTACAAAACTCTGGTTAGACCACACTTAGATTACTGTGTCCAGTTCTGGGCACCTCATTATAAGAAGGATGTGGAGGTGTTGGAAAGGGTGCAGAGGAGATTTACCAGGATGCTGCCTGGTTTAGAGAGCATACATTATGAGGAGAGACTAAGGGAGCTAGGGCTTTACTCTTTGGAGAGAAGGAGGATGAGAGGAGACATGATAGAGGTGCACAAAATATTAAGAGGAATAGATAGAGTGGACAGCCAGCACCTCTTTCCCAGGGCACCAATGCTCAATACAAGAGGGCATGGCTTTAAAGTAATGGGTGGGAAGTTCAAGGGCGATATCAGAGGAAGGTTTTTTACCCAGAGAGTGGTTGGGGATGGAATGCGCTGCCTGGGGTGGTGGTGGAGGCAGGTACTTTGGTCAGATTCAAGAGATTGCTAGATAAGCACATGGAGGAATTTAAAATAGAGGGATATGTGGGAGGAAGGGGTTAGACAGTCTTAGGCAAGGTTTAAAGTTCGGCACAACATTGTGGGCTGAAGGGCCTGTATTGTACTGTACTGTTCTATGAAGTACTTGACATTTCTACCCTGGGAAACAGACTCTGACTCTCTCCCCTATCTATGCTTCTCATAATTTTATAAACTTCTATCAGGTCTCCCCTGAGTCTCTTGACGCTCCAGAGAAAACAACCCAAGTTTGTCCAACCTCTCCTTGTATCTACTGAGTCACTGGGACAGAAGGGGCTAATCAGCCCCTTGAGTCAGTGCTGCCTTATCAAAGGTCCATCCAGGTAGCCTCAGTCCCTCTCTCTGTTCCTGCAGTCCTGTGAATTGTTTCCATTAGTGACACAGTTCACTTTGGGAATCGTTGATTGCCTCCGTTCCACCTTCCTCCAGGCGATCACTGCTCGCCGTAAACGGTCCTTCCTCACATCCCTTCCATACGTCCTACCCAGGACAGTGAACCTAGTCCCCTGGTTCTAGTCACATCAGTGATGGGAACAATGGGCTTTGCTCACTTCATCGGCACTTGGAACTAAAAAATACCTAAAAAACTGAGTGGGACCTGAGGGGCCTTCGGGTGTGTAGACTCACCACCACAGAGACAGATGGGAGACAGAGGAGGTCCCTCAGTTTGAGGAACGGAGAGGGGCAAGGATCCCGCAGAGTGAGCGACAGAGGGAGAGAGGATCCACAGTGTGAGGGTCAGTAATGCGAGGGTCAGCGATGGGGTGGGTCAGTGATGCGAGGGTCAGCAATGGAGTGGATCAGTGATGCGAGGGGCTGTGATGTGAGGGAGGTGAGGTATCTAACCTGCCTGTTCTTCTCCCCACCAGGAGTGAGATCGCGGGCCATGAGCCCAGTGGAGACAGGCCCGAGTTCGAGGAGACGGACCACCAGCGAGGGCCAATATGAGAACGGCAGCGACACCTCCTGCAGTCCCCCCGTGCGCTCGCCTGTCCGCTGTGTCTCGCCGGAGCTGGCCAGCTCCATCGCTGCCAATCCCGGGGGATGGCCCAAGGAGGTGAGACTGCGCCGGGGGTATCTGGTTCTCCCGTGTCATGCACTCCCGGATCTGTAGCCTCCCGGCACGGAACCTGGTGATGCCTGGGTTGGGGGCATTGGGTTTGTCTAAGGCAGGTTCTCCCAGAGATGTTTCTGTTCTATGATTCCACCACCACTCCAACCCCACTCAATCCCAGCAGCAGTGAACAGGAACACAGGACAACACAGGAACAGGCCCTTTGGCCCACAATGTCTGTGCCAGACATGATGCAAAATTAAACTAATCCCACCTGCCTGCACATGATCCACGTCCCTCCTTTCCCTTCATGTCTCCATTTGTGTTCATGTGTCCTACAGCCTCTTAAGCACCACTGTCGTATCTGCCTCCACCCCCACCCCTGGCAGTGGTTCCAAGCACCCACCGCTCTCTGTGTAAAAACCTTGACCCAACATCTGCTCTCAAAACTCTCAGAATTTTATAAACCTCTACCAGGTCTCCCCTCAGCCTCTGCTGCTCCAGAGAAAACAACCCAAGTTTGTCCTACCTTCTATCACATGCCCTCTAATCCAGGCAGCATCCTGGTGAGCCTCTTCTGCACCCTCTCCAAAGCCTCTGCATCCTTCTGTAACAGGGCGACCAGAACTGCACACAATGCTCCAAGTGCAGATGAACCAAAGCTTTATACAGCTGCAACGTGACTTCCTGACATTTATACTCAACCGATGAAGGCAAGAATGCTGTACGCTTTCTTTACTGCCATATCTACTTGCGTGGCCACTTTCAGGGAACTGTGGACTTGCACCACAACTGCTCCTGAGGGTCCTGCCACTAAGGAGTGGGAGAAACCCTCACCAGCACACACAAGGTCAGGTGGACATCTCAGCGGGGAGTGTGGTCAGTGAGTTACAGAGTCAGACATTTGGCCCATTGAGCCTCCAGCTGTGGCCTGCAACTGGACATCACTCCAGCTGTGGCTCACTACTGGACACACCCCTCCAGCAGCGACCTACAACTGGACATCCCTCCAGCTGACCCACAACCAGGCACACCCCTCCAGCTGTGACAGAGCTAATGTTTACAAAGGTTCACCGTGACCTCCTCGCTCCTGTCATCTGTGCCTGTTTCTAAAGCCCGGGATCCCAGGGCCTTTCGACCCACTGCCCCCACCTGCCCCATCACTTTCAATGAGCTCTGCATCCACCCGCGCCCCCCACCACCCAAATCTCTCTGTTCCTGGACCCTGTCAGAGTTGTGCGCTCGGGTTTACATCGTCTCTTCGTGTTCTTCCTACCGAACTGTAACACCCCACATTTCTCTGCACTAAACTGCATCTGCCACCTCTGTGCCCATTCCCCGGCCCGTCCACATCTCCCTGACAACTGTCACTGTCCCCCCACAGCTCACTGCAGCTCCAGGTTCTGTGTCACCTGCCAATTAGGGAGCTGTGTCTTGTGCTCCCGAGTCATTAACATGTATTATAAAAGCAGTGGTCCCAGTACTGACCCCATTGAACACTGCTCTGTCACTTTGCCAACTCACTGTCTATGTCTTTGCATCTCCTCCACCCCAGGCCTGCAGTCTCACTGCCACCTTATACATGCCTCTCGGCAGTCCATATACTGACGTCCCCGTGTAAGGAACGGGTTCCGTTTTTACCGACATCCATAAGTTGATTTTGTCCATAAGTTGGAAAATTCACAAAAATGGTGTCAAAAGCACATCAGACGGATAAGAGAGAACAATTCCTAAAATTGGAGAGAGAGCGAGAGAGAGCGAGAGGGAAAACCAGTTCTTCAGTTCACAGGAATGACAAGGATACATACACGGGGCTTTTGAATTTAATAGTATTCTGGGAGCTTGTTCGTATGTCGGGGGTATCAGTAAGTCAGGTGTACCACACCAGTGCATGTCTCTCATCAAAGTGTTGTTACTTCACCTAAAACCCCATTGATGTTACCTTAAACCCAGTAGCAGCAGGGATACTGAGGAGCAGGTTGGGAGGCAGATTTTGGAAAGATGCAAAAATAACAGGGTTGTTATTGTGAGAGACTTCAACTTCCCAAATATTGATTGGCACCTGCTTAGTGCCAAAGGTTTAGATGGGGCAGAGTTTGTTAAGTGTGTCCAGGACGGATTCCTGTCACAGTATGTTGACAGGCCGACTAGAGGGAATGCCATATTAGATCTAGTTTTAGGTAATGAACCGGGTCAGGTGACAGATCTCTTGGTGGGTGAGCATTTGGGGGACAGTGACCATTGCTCCATAACCTTTAACATTGTCATGGACAGGGAGAGGAGCAAAGAGGACGGGAAGATATTTAATTGGGTAAAGGCGAATTATGAGGCTATAAGGCGAGAACTTGAGAGTGTAAATTGGGATGACATTTTTGAAGGGAAATGTACTGTGGAGATGTGGTCAATGTTCAGGGATCTCCTTAAAAAAAAGTTGTCCCAGTGAGGCAGAGAAGGAATGGTAGGGTGAAGGAACCATGGTTGACAAGAGAGGTGGAACAACTAGTTCGGAAGAAGAAGGCAGCATACATAAGGTGTAAGCAGCAAGGATCAGATAGGGCTCGTGAGAAATATAGAGTAGCAAGGAAGGAACTTAAGAAGGAGCTGAAGAGAGCAAGAAGGGGACATGTAAAGGCTTTGGCGAGTAGGGTTAAGGAGAATCCCAAGGCTTTTTACTTGTATGTGAAGAGCAGAAGGATGGCTAGAGTAAAGGTAGGTCCGATTAAAGACAAAGGTGGGAGGATGTGCCTGGAAGCTGTGGAAGTGGGTGAAGTTCTCAATGAATACTTCTCTTCAGTATTCACCAAGGAGAGGGGTCTTGATGATGCTGAGGACAGTGTTGGTGAGGGTCATGTTCTAGAGTATGTGGATATCAAGAGAGAGGATGTGTTGGAGTTGTTAGAAAATATTAGGACAGATAAGTCCCCGGGGCCTGACGGAATATTCCCCAGGCTGCTTCGTGAGGTGAGGGAGGAGATTGCTGAACCATTGGCTAGGATCTTTGAGTCCTTGTTGTCCATGGGGATGGTACCGGAGGATTGGAGCGTGGCGAATGTTGTCCCCTTATTCAAGAAAGGTAGTAGGGATAGTCCAGGGAATTACAGACCAGTGAGCCTTACGTCTGTGGTGGGTAAGCTGCTAGAAAGGATTCTAAGAGATAGGATCTATGAGCATTTAGAGAATCATGGACTGATTAGGGACAGCCAGCATGGCTTTGTGAAGGGAAGATCTTGCCTCACAAGCCTGATAGGGTTCTTTGAGGAGGTGACCAGGAAGATTGATGAGGGTAGTGCAGTGGATGTGGTCTACATGGATTTTAGTAAGGCGTTTGACAAGGTTCCGCATGGTAGGCTTCTTCAGAAGGGCAGAGGTCAAGGGATCCGGGGAAGCTTGGCTGTGTGGATTCAGAATTGGCTTGCTCGTAGAAAGCAGAGGGTTGTGGTGGAGGGAGTGCATTCGGATTGGAGGGTTGTGACTAGTGGTGTCCCACAGGGATCAGTTCTGGGACCTCTACTTTTTGTGATATTTATTAATGACTTAGATGAGGGGGTGATGGGCCGAAGGGCCTGTATTATGCTGCACTGTTCTATGTTCTATGTTCTATTTTAAATCAGTGCTCACTGACCCTCCCGCCACCCTTCTCCCTCCTGAGTTTGAATGTCTCAGCTAAAGCTCCGTAATCTTCTATACTCGGAAGAGGATAATCCCAGTCTCTGCAGTGCGGTTGCCTGATTGTGTCTGCGCTGTTGCTCAAAGCCAGCCTGAGCATGAGGAATGTTTCGGCAATTTGTAATGTGGAGTCAGTTATGGGTTCAAATCCCGCACCTGCTCGACGGAGAGGCATTTACTGTTACCCTCAAATGAGCAAAATTTGTGGTGTTAACTTCACAATGTCAGCAGAGCAGGAGACCATTCAGCCCACATTATTGATTCCAGTTCTTTGAACGAACTGCTGTGCTAAATTCCACAAACCTGCCTTTGTCCATAATTGTGCCTTTCCCCATGTTCCTGACTGACTCCCTTACTCATGGAATCAATTTCCACCAGGATTCCTAAACATTCCAAACCCTCAGAGTGGAAATATTCCCATTCATTGCCCATCATCCCCCCCACCGAACCAAAGTCAAGTTTATTGTCATCTGCACAAGTCCATGTGTGCACAGGTGCAATGAAAAACTTACTTGCAGCAGCATCACAGGCACAGAGCATCAGATACACACAAACAACCACCAGCAGGTCTCCCATCTTCAATCTGTGCCTTCTCATTTCTCCTAACAACTTGGAACACTCTTAACCTAAAGAGAACACTTCTACCATTTCCAACCTCCCCTCATAATTAAAGCTCCCCCAGGCATCCCCCTGACAAACCCCCTCTCTTGATTCGGTTGCAATTCTGGTTGCAGTTGTGTGCAGTTCTGGTCGCCCCATTACAGGAAGGATGTGAGGCTTTGGAGAGGGTGCAGAAGGGATTCACCAGGATGCTGCCTGGATTAGAGGGTACAAGCTATAAGGAGAGGTTGGACAAACTTGGGTTGTTTTCTCTGGAGTGTCGAAGGCTGAGGGGAGACCTGATAGAGGCTTATAAAATTATGACAAGTATAGATAGAGCAGAGAGAATTTTTTTCCCAGGGTAGAAAAGTCAAATACTAGAGAACATAGGTTTAAGGTGAGAGGGGGAAAGTTTAAAGGAGATGTGCGGGGCGTTTTTTACACAGAGAGTGGTGGGTGCCTGGAATGGGCTGCCAGGGGTGGGGGTGGAGATAGATACGATAGAGAGGTTTAAGAGGCTGTTAGACAGACACATAAATATGCAGGAAATGGAGGGATAGGGTTCATGTGCAGGCAGAAGGGATTTAGTTTAATTTGGTGTCATGTTCAGCACAGACATTGTGGGCCGAACGGCCTCTTCCTGTGCTGTACTGTTCTGTGTTCTAAAAGTTCAAAACCGTTTAAAGTCTTCTCAAAGCTCCAAATTTTAACTGAAAATTAGAGCCAGGTCATTAAAAATGAAAAGATGTATTTGGTTTCACACAAAAAAATGGATTTGAAATAAAATCAGAAAATACTGGAAATTCTCGGTGGGTCAGTCAGCATCTGTGGAAGGGGAAATAGGTAGCATTTCAGGTCAAAGACCTCACCAGAAATTGGAAATTCAGATG
Organism: Pristis pectinata; assembly: GCF_009764475.1. Lineage (NCBI taxonomy): Eukaryota > Metazoa > Chordata > Chondrichthyes > Rhinopristiformes > Pristidae > Pristis > Pristis pectinata. Next base: position 1,714,123 of record NC_067405.1, on the reverse strand, counting down.
GCCTCTTTCTCTTCTGACACAACTAACTCAAGGGGATGAATGGGTCCTCGTCCTGTAGCAGCAGGGGTGTGGGAAAGAATGGCCTTCTCCTGTTCCTGGGAAACTGTCAGGTTGCTGAGCCAATATTTACCTATTCTTTTCTTTTGTCTTCACCAGTCCAACATGCACAGCTACAAGGAAGCATTTGAGGAGCTGGAAGGAGCAGCACTGAGTCCGAGCAGCAGTGGTGAGTCCTCCCACCGAGCATGAGCTCAATCCTCTCAGCTCTGAACAAACTCCCTGCAAGCTATGGGATGAGTGGGAGATGCAGCTTTTGGGAATGAGCTAACTGGCCTCGCCTCACCAGGCAGCCCTGCCTCGCCTCACCTCACCAGGCAGCCCTGCCTCGCCTCACCTCACCAGGTAGCCCTGCCTCACCTCACCTCACCTCACCTCACCAGGCAGCCCTGCCTCACCTCACCTCACCAGGTAGCCCTGCCTCACCTCACCTCACCAGGTAGCCCTGCCTCGCCTCACCTCACCAGACAGCCCTGCCTCGCCTCACCTCACCAGGCAGCCCTGCCTCGCCTCACCTCACCAGGCAGCCCTGCCTCGCCTCACCTCACCAGGCAGCCCTGCCTCGCCTCACCTCACCAGGCAGCCCTGCCTCGCCTCACCTCACCAGACAGCGCTGCCTCGCCTCACCTCACCAGGCAGCCCTGCCTCGCCTCACCTCACCAGGCAGCCCTGCCTCACCTCACCTCACCTCACCAGGTAGCCCTGCCTCACCTCACCTCACCAGGCAGCCCTGCCTCACCTCACCTCACCAGACAGCCCTGTCTCACCTTACCTCACCAGGCAGCCCTGCCTCACCTCACCTCACCAGGCAGCCCTGCCTTGCCTCACCTCACCAGGCAGCCCTGCCTCACCTCACCTCACCAGGTAGCCCTGCCTCACCTCACCTCACCTCACCAGGCAGCCCTGCCTCACCTCACCTCACCAGGCAGCCTTGCCTCAACTCACCTCACCTCACCTCACCAGGCAGCCCTGCCTCACCTCACCTCACCAGGCAGCCTTGCCTCAACTCACCTCACCTCACCTCACCAGGCAGCCCTGCCTCACCTCACCTCACCAGGCAGCCCTTCCTCAACTCTGTGGGAGGGGAGGGACCTGAGGGGGCATCTCACTGTTGGAGAGGCAGTACTGAGCGAGGGTCACACTGTGGGAGGGGTGGTACTGGGGGAGGGTCACACTGTGGGAGGGGTGGTACTGGGGGGTACACAATGTTGTGAAGATTAATGGTAGGCCAGGGGTTTGAAAAATATTTACAAACCAACAGATGACTAAAATCCTTCTACCGAGGGACAGTGCACGCACAGGCAAGCAGGTGAAAGGACACGACCTGTTGGGGCTTCTGTTGGTTGATAAAAGGGAGCGAGTAGCCATAGTAAATGTTGTCCTATTGGAGGATGAGACTGGGAATTAATGATGGGGAATCAGGAAATGGCAGAGATTCTAAATCATTATTTTGGATCTGTCTTCATGGTGGAAGATAATAAAAAATCTCCCAATAATTGTAGGTAATCCAGGGATCAGAGGGAGGGAGGAGTTGAAACAAAATGTACCTGGCAACTAATGGGACAAAAGACCCTGTAAAGCTGCATCAATACATCCCAGTTAAAAACACGATGATGCTGGAGGAACTCAGCAGGCCAGGCAGCATTGGTGGAGAAAAGCAGGCGGTCAACGTCCCCAGTTGAACTGCAAACCCCTTGGCATAAAGCTGAACGTTCCTTGAGCTCCCAAGTTACCTGCTGCAATCCATGCTGACTTTTGTGTACATAGGTGACTCGAGACCTACCATGTCATGGACCTCAGTCAGGGGTGGGTAGGGATGGACAATAACTGTAGCATCATCCAGGTCCCATGAACAACTCAATGAGAGGTATAACCTTGTGTTTTTGCAGTGGCTCGTTCTCCGCCAGGCCTGGCCAAAACCCCGCTCTCGGCCCTGGGTCTGAAGCCTCACAATCCCGCCGACATCATGCTGCAGACCGCGGCTCTGGGACAAGGTAAGACCAGTGAACCTCCGGGACCCGCTCTGGGCCAGACCCTCCCAAGCTACCAGGGCAGTGACAAGGAAAACAGAGATGGATGTAGGGGTGGGCATGGGATGGGAGGGGTCACAGGAGACTGCAGATGCCGGAATCTGGAGCAACATACAAGCTGCTGGGTGAACTCAGCGGGTCAGGCAGCATCCGTGGAAGGAAATGGACAGTCGACGTTTCGGGTCAGTACCCTTTGAACAGATGAAGGGTCTCGACCCAAAACGTCGACTGCCCATTTCCCTCCATAGCTGCTGCCTGACCCGCTGAGTTCCTCCAGCGCTTTGTGTGTTGCATGGGGAGGGCAGGGCGACTTCACAAAACCAGATGCAGTTGGGCGACACTTTTGGAGAGATTTCCATTACCAGGATTTCTAAAAGGTTTGGCGATCAGTTGGCTAATGTTGAGGTTAGTCTCTTCAGCTGTGTAAGAACAACGGCAGCCATGTTCTGCACAGCTCCTTCCCAGAAATCACCGATTCACTGCTCTGGTAACATTAGTTAGAGACAAGTATTGCAGGGTCCCCTTCCTTTTTTCCACAGACCGACTGTGTGATTCCTTACAGCTTCTTGAGAGGACTCAGAAGGCTTTCATCTAATGTAGTGCTTTTTCCAAAAATCAGGACATCTCACAGTGTGACGCTCCCTCAGTACCGTCCCTCCCACAGTGTGACCCTCCCTCGGTGCTGCCCCTCCCACAGTGTGACCCCCTCTCAGTACTGCACCCCCGCCCCCCCCACAGTGAGGTGCTCCCTTGGTTCCGCCCCTCTGCCGGTGCAACGCTCCTTCCGTTCTCCTGCTTTCCTTCGACCTCAGGATGATCTAGGAGTCTGTTTCCAATCCTGAATTCCCGATGTGGTTCTGTTCTCTGGGATCTGTGGTTGCCAGAAGCCGTGCTCTGCCTCGGACACCCAGAGGCTCCATCGTGTCGACTGCTCCGTCTTCACCACAGGTTGAGGATGGGGCCTGCTGCCTTGTTGTTGGGTGTGGTTGTGAACGGCCTGGGCAGTCGCTGACCTGTCCTCACCTGCTATCTTCGAAGGTACCTCCTTCCCATCCACATCTCAATGGCTGCTTGTCATCAAACATAGAATAATGCTGGGCTTAAATGAGAGAACTATAATCGTTTGACTTTAAAAAACTGAAGTTTGCCTGAGAAACTGTTGATAAGTTATTGAGTTATTCTGCATAGTACAGGAAGAGAAACCACTTGCACCAGAACCAGTGATGATAACCTATTAAAACCAGGCCAGTAAGCAGCAAAGACAAAAACATTTCTTGTCGCAGGGTTAATGAGAAACCTCAAGTACTCTTCTTCCAACTGACTGAGGATTAGTTTGGCTTAATTGGGGATTTGAGGACCACGTTTGATATTTCTGTGCTTTGACAGACATGGGACAAAATCAGTAGAGAGGTTACGGTCCAAATCAGCGGCGATCTGATTGAGTATTGGAATGGGTTCGAGGGGTTGAGACATGTCCTGTTCCTGGGGGTGCAGCAATACTGTGGGTCCGCACTCTGTGGGTTTACTCGCCTCACTGACTGTCTTCTTATCTCCTCAGAGGGAGACAGTAGCCCAGTGGGTGGAGAGGAGGAAGGTAAGGCTATGACCATACCTGCCATCTTGCTCACCACTCATAGTCACCTCTAACGGTAGCTGCACGTTCCACACCCGACGATGCCCAGAGTACACATCCTTCACCCACCTCATCCCAGTCACCTTGAAGAGCATGCAGAAGCATCTACCATTGTCCTGTCTCACTCCATCCACTCAGCCCCCTCAGTGATCTCCTCCTGGCAGCTTGTTTGCAGGGCTATTGGGTGTATTATTTCCCATTTGATATTAAATATTGAGGTTACCTTCAAGATCAAGAGCCAGCCCTTGGCTCTGGGTTTGGGACTGTCTGGTCTGCTGATAATTGGGTTATTATTGTCACATGTACCGACGTATGGTGAAAAGCTTTGTTTGCGTTCCATCCGGACAGATCGTTCCGTAGTTCCGAAGTTCTGAGAGAACCATGAACCAGAGAGGCACAGTTATCTGTTGGGAATGATGAATGATCCTGCTGGAAAGAGCCCAGCATGTTGGACTGGGGGTTCCACAGTCTATGCGGTAACACCAGTCAACCAGGTGTGGTGGGGGAGCAATGTCCCTATCTGCTCAGCACCCAGGCCTGAGTGAGATCTGAGCCAGGCTGCAAGCTGCAGCTTAACGTCTGTCTAAATATTAAGGATTTTTTAGATATTAAGCGAATCTTAGATATTGAGTGGAACGCACTGCTGGCAGAGGTTGTGGGCAGATACGTTTGGCACATTTAAGAGACTCTTAGATAGACACATAAATGATAGAAAAATGGGGGGCTATGTGGGAGGGAAGGGTTAGATAGACCTTAGAGCAGGATAAAATGTTGGCACAACATTGTGGGCCGAAGGGCCTGTACTGTGCTGTAGTGTTCTATGTTCTATGAATCAAGGAACATAGGATTAGTGCGGGCGCTGAGGTAGGAAATCAGCCATGATCTTATTGAATGGTGGAGTAGACGATGGGTTGAATGGCCTGGTGGACGGACCAAGTGCAGTGTTAGGGAGAACACTGCAAGGTTGAATGGGGCTGAAGTCGCCATGTGCTTGGAGTACTGGTGTGTTTGATCGAGGCAAGGGAGCAGGAGGCAAGGCTGATTCCAGAAGTGCAAGGGTGTGCATTCAGGAGAAGGCAAACCGACGAGGAATCCCTTCTCTTGATAAAGCCTGGAGGATGTCCTGATGGAACCGATGCTGGGGTTGGATGAGAGGATATTTCCAGTTATGGGAATGTTGTCACCAGAGGTCATCAGCAATCCCAAAGGAAATCCCAGAGGAGCAGCGGATGAGGGGGAAGGGAACAGAGTGTGTGTGGAGCCACTCGGATAAGTGAGGAGAAGGAGGCACCAGCTGAGCATCATCGCTGGCATGGACTAGTTGGGCCGAATGGCCTGGTTCTGTGATTTATATCCATGGATTATCCAGTGTATAAAGCCCAGTTTGAATGGGTTCACTCAACGTGAACCTCCATACCAATAAACTCAGGGTATGAGAAAGGCTTCTCGGCACTGCGGCAGGAGTGGGTGAGAGGGGTCTGGAAGGGCGTAGGGATCAGAGGAGTGAGAGGCTCATTTTGTGAATCTGCCAGAGAGCAGTTTCACCCCTGACTGATCCAGGAAATGAGTTGTGTACTGTGTTCATACTCTGTGTAAACTATTATTTTTGAATGCTGGCCATTGGTTGTTTAGCCCGGAATAAATGGATTCCACTTTACTATTTATTGTTGCAGTTGGCAGCAGAGGGATTGCTTCAAGCCACATGCCCAGCCACGGAGGGAAAGGTTGTGGTGTCCGAGGAGCAGAGGGGTGGAGGGAAGTGTAAATCAGCAGCCCGGCGAAACTCGTGGGTTTCTGTGAATGGGGCAAATTCAAGAGGAAGGAGGGTCTGAGGGAGGGGAGGAGAGGAGGCCCAGTGTGAGGGAGTCCCACAGATTGAGGAGCGGTAGGGAACATATTATGTTTTCAGGGACTCGTGGAAAGGAAGGGTGTAATGAACATTTGTAGACGCTTTCCAGTGTTGGACCCATGTGAGCCACCCCTTCTCTCCCCTCCCACTCTCTCCCCCTCTCTTCCCCCCCCCCGTCCCCCCTCTTTTCCTCCCCTTCCCCCTCCCCTCCTCTGCTCCTATATCCTTCTCTGCCCCATCCCCTTCCTATCCCGGACACCCCTCCCCTCCTTACTCTGACCCACTCACTGACACATTGGCCCGAACACTCCAGTTCTGTGAGTTGTTTGTGCCATGACTGGGTTTCCATGGGATCCGGTGAGCCTGTGCTGATCCATCGGGAGCTGAGAAACTCCGGACACTGGGCTGTGGGAGGAGTGCAGTGTAGCAGAATGTCCCAGCACCCAGGAACCTGGTTCCGGCAGAGGAAGGGGCAAGGGCTCCTCACACAGCCGGACAGAGTTCACTGTCTCTCTGAATTCCTGCCCCCATTCTCAACGGAGCAGCCTCAAATGCCTGAAAGTTTGCAGTCCTGGGGGACTGAAGGTCGAGCTGAGCTGTCGTGAACTGTTGCGGGTCTGATTTGGAAGAGGGGACCGAGTGCAGCGTATCTAAGTTTGTTAATGACATTAAATTGAATGGGAAAGCAAATTGTGCAGAGAGTCTGCAGGGAGATATAGACAGGTTAAGTGAGTGGGCAAGGGTCTGGCAGATGGAGTACAATGTTGGTAAATGCGAGGTCATCCACTTTGGAAGGCAAAATAGAAGTTCAGATAGTTATTTAAATGGTGAAAGATTGCAGCATGCTGTTGTGCAGGGGGACTTGGGAGTGCTTGTGCATGAATCATAAAAGGTTGCTTTGCAGGTGCAACAGGTTATCAAGAAGGCAAATGAAATGTTGGCCTTCACCGCTGGAGGGATTGAATGTAAGAGCAGGGAGGTTATGCTGCAGCTGTACAGGGTACTGGTGAGGCCGCACCTGAAGTACTGTGTGCAGTTCTGGTCTCCTTACTTGAGGAAAGATATACTGGCTTTGGAGGTGGTGCAGAGGAGGTTCACCAGGTTGATTCTGGAGATGACGGGGTTAGCCTCTGAGGAGAGATTGAGTCGCCTGGGACGGTACTCGCTGGAATTCAGAAGAATGAGAAGGGATCTTATAGAAGTCTGTAAAATTCTCAAAAGGACAGATAAGATAGAGGCAGGAAGGTTGTTTCCACTGGTAGGTGAGACTAGAACCAGGGGACATAGCCTCAAGATTCGGGGGAGTAGATTTAGGACGGAGATGAGGAGAAACTGCTTTTCGCAGAGAGCAGTGAATCTGTGGAATTCTCTGCCCAGGAAAGCAGTAGAGGCTACCTCATTAAATATACTTAAGACAGAGTTTAGATAGATTTTTGCATCGTAGGGGAATTAAGGGTTATGGGGAAAAGGCAGGTCGGTGGATCTGAGTCCACGGCCAGATCAGCCGTGATCTTATTGAATGGCGGAGCAGGCTCGACGGGCTGTATGGCCTCCTCCTGCTCCTATTTCTTATGTTCTTATAACTCTGAGTCTAAAATCAGGCAGGCTGTGTGTGAGTTTGTGTGTTGTGATCCTCTGTGTATGTGTGACTGTGCACGTGAGTGTGAGAGGTGCTGTGTGTGTGTGTGTGTGCGCGCGTGTGTGTGCATGTGTGCGTGTGTACGCGTGTGCACATATGTGTGTGTGTGCGTGTGTGTGTGTGCGCGCGCATGTGTGTGCGTGCGTGCATATGTGCACGTGTGTGTGTGTGTGTGTGTGTGTGTGTGTGTGTGTGTGTGTGTGTGTGTACCTTTGAATAGTGCGTGCATTGGCAGTTTGAGTGACTGTGTGTTTATACCTGAGGTGGGGAGGAAGTGGGAAGAGTCAGTGGCAGACAGCGAGGCAACCACATTCTGGTCGCCCTGCGGTGGGAAAGACGTGGTTAAACTGGAAAGAGTGCAGAGAAGATTTACGAGGATGTTGCCAGGACTCGAGAGCCTGAGTTATAGGGAGAGGTTGAGCAGGCTGGGACTTTTATTCTTTGTAACATAGGAGACTGAGGAACGATCTTATAGAAGTGTATAAAATCATGAGGGGTATAGACTGGGTGAACGTTAGCAGTCTTTTTCTCAGGGAAGAGGAACCAAAAACTAGAGGGCAGAGGTTTATGATGAGAGGTGAAAGACTTAAAGGGACCTGAGGACCTGAGGGTGGTGTGTGTATGGAACAAGGGGTGGGTGGGAGGTGGGGGGGGGGGGAGGAAGAGTGGGAGATGAGGAGGGGGCTGTGGGAGCAGAGGGGATGATGAGCAGAGGGACGGGGGTGGATTGGGGCATTGGAAGGCACATCAGTGTGAGTAGCATGGGCTGGTACTTGCCAACCATTGTGGCTGCGGTCGATGGTGAGTCAAGATTGTCAGGAACTGGAACTGGGGTTTGAATTCCCAAATTAATTTTGTTCCTGTGAAAAATTAAAGAGCCAGGAAAAATGATAAGTAATTAATAATGCTTAAAATGTGATGATCTTGTCAAACTAGTGATCATCTGCTTTTAATAGCTGTTTAACCCAAAGACCTAACACATCACTAGTGAGGGAACCCTGAGATTAGAGCAGTATTAAACTTTGGTTCAGACACACTTGGAGCATTGTGTGCAGTTCTGGTTGCCCTGTTACAGGAAGGATGTGGAGGCTTTTGGAGAGGGTGCAGAAGAGGTTCACCAGGATGCTGCCTGGATTAGAGGGTATGAGCTATAAGGAGAGGCTGGACAAACTTGGGTTGTTTTCTCTGGAGCGTCGGAGGCTGAGGGGAGACCTGATAGAGATTTATAAAATTATGAGAGGCAGAGATAGCGTAGATGTTCAGAATCTTTTTCCCAAGTTAGAAATATCAAGTACTAGAGGACATGCATTTAAGGTGAGAGGGGGAAGGTTTAAAGGAGATGTGTGGGGCAAGTTTTTACACAGAGAGCGGTGGGTGCCTGGAATGTGCTGCCGGGGGTGGGGGGGTGGAGGCAGATACAATAGTGGCATTTAGGAGACTGTTGGACACATGAATATGCAGGGATATGGATCGTGGGCAGGCAGAGGAAATTGAGTTTAATTCAGCACCGTATTGGGTGCAGACATTGTGGGCTGAAGGGCCTGTTCCTGCGCTTTACTCTTCTCTGTTGTAAACTAAAGTTCTCCAGCTGTTTGACTGGCTGCCTGGTGTACACCTCTGAGGGAGCTGTAGGATCGGGAGGGATAGAGGTCTTACAGTAAACTTCCCAGCTTGCCTGAGCAGTAACAGGGGAGCCAAGCGCAGGGGAAGGTGGGACCTGTACAGAGAGGCGGTAGTGATAGGGGACTCGATAGTCAGGGAAACAGACAGGAGGTTCTGTGGCAGTGAGCATGAATCCCGGATGGTTTGTTGCCTCCCAGGTGCCAGGGTCCGGGATGTCACTGATCGGGTCCACAGGATTCTTGAGCGGGATGGATAACAGCCAGAAGTCATGGTTCATGTTGGTACCAACAACATAGGTGGGAAGAGGGATGAGGTCCTGAAAAGTGAGTTTAGGGAGCTAGGCAGAAGGCTGAAGAACAGGACCTCGAGGGTAGCGATCTCGGGATTGCTGCCAGTGCCACGCGATAGTGAAGGTAGGAATAGGAGGAGATGGCAGATAAATGCGTGGCTGAGACGTTGGTGCAGGAGGGAGGGTTTTAGGTTTTTGGATCATTTGTACCTGAGGGGGGCCAATATCCTTTCAGCCAGGTTTGCTAGGGTGGTTCAGGAGGGTTTAAACTAGATTGCGAGGGGGAAGGGAACCGGAGGAGTAGGTCAGAGGAAGAAGGGGATGGGGAAAAGGCAGATCTGACAGGTAGAGAGGCTTTCACGAAGGAGAAGCAAAGTACAGGCTATAAAAGTAGTAAGGTGGATGGGCTAAAGTGCATTTACTTAAATGCAAGAAGCATCAGGAATAAGGGAGATGAACTGAGGGCTTGGATAAGTACATGGGACTGCAATATTGTGGCTATTACAGAGACATGGCTGACATCAGGGCAGGAATGGATATTGAATATTCCTGGTTTTTAGTGTTTTAAAAGGGATGGTGGGGGGAAGAAGAGGAGGAGGGGTGGCGATACTGGTCAGGGACACTGTTACAGCTGCAGAAAGGGTGGATAATGTAGAAGGATCCTCTCTAGAGTCAATATGGGTGGAAGTTCGGAACAAGAAAGGGGCAGTTCCCCTCCTGGGAGTATTCTATAGGCCCCCCGGTATCAGTAGAGATACTGAGGAACAAACTGGGAGGCAGTTTTTGGAGAGATGCGAAAATAACAGGTTTATTATAATGGGAGACTTCAACTATCCAAATATTGATTGGCACCTGCTTAGTGCCAAAGGTTTAGACAGGGTACAGTTTGTTAAGTGTGTCCAGGACGGATTCCTGTCACAGTATGTTGACAGGCCGACTAGAGGGAATTCCATATTAGATCTAGTTTTAGGTAATGAACCGGGTCAGGTGACAGATCTCTCGGTGGGTGAGCATTTGGGGAACAGTGACCATTGCTCCATAACCTTTAGCATTGTCATGGACAAGGAGAGGAGCAAAGAGGACGGGAAGATATTTAATTGGGTAAAGGCGAATTATGAGGCTATAAGGCGAGAACTTGGGAGTGTAAATTGGGGTGACATTTTTGAAGGGAAATGTACTATGGAGATGTGGTCAATGTTCAGGGATCTTTCGCAGGATGTTAGGGATAAATTTGTCCCGGTGAGGCAGAGAAGGAATGGCAGGGTGAAGGAACCATGGGTGACGAGAGAGGTGGAACAACTAGTTAGGAAGAAGAAGGCAGCATACGTAAGGTGTAAGCAGCAAGGATCGGACACGCCTCGTGAGAAATATAGAGTAGCAAGGAAGGAACTTAAAAAAGAGCTGAGGAGAGCGAGAAGGGGACATGAAAAGGCTTTGGCGAGTAGGGTTAAGGAGAATCCCAAGGCTTTTTTCTCGTACGTAAAGAGCAGAAGGATGGCTAGAGTAAAGGTAGGTCTGATTATAGACAAAGGTGGGAGGATGTGCCTGGAAGCTGTGGAAGTGGGTGAGGTTCTCAATGAATACTTCTCTTCAGTATTCACCAAGGAGAGGGGTCTTGATGATGCTGAGGATAGTGTTGGTGAGGGTCATGTTCTAGAATATGTAGATATCAAGAGAGAGGATGTGTTGGAGCTGTTAGAAAATATTAGGACAGATAAGTCCCCGGGGCCTGACGGAATATTCCCCAGGCTGCTTTGTGAGGTGAGGGAGGAGATTGCTGAACCATTGGTTAGGATCTTTGAGTCCTCGTTGTCCACAGGGATGGTACCGGAGGATTGGAGGGTGGCGAATGTTGTCCCCTTATTCAAGAAAGGTAGTAGGTATAGTCCAGGGAATTACAGACGTGAGCCTTACGTCTGTGGTGGGTAAGCTGTTAGAAAGGGTTCTAAGAGATAGGATCTATGATCATTTAGAGAATCATGGACTGATTAGGGACAGCCAGCATGGCTTTGTGAAGGGAAGATCTTGCCTCACAAGCCTGATAGGGTTCTTTGAGGAGGTGACCAGGAAGATTGATGAGGGTAGTGCAGTGGATGTGGTCTACTTTAGTAAGGCGTTTGACAAGGTTCCGCATGGTAGGCTTCTTCAAAAGGTCAGAGGCCAAGGGATCCGGGGAGGCTTGGCCATGTGGATTCAGAATTGGCTTGCTTGTAGAAAGCAGAGGGTTGTGGTGGAGAGAGTGCATTCGGGTTGGAGGGCTGTGACTAGCCACAGGGATCGGTTCTGGGACCTCTTCTTTTTGTGATATTTATTAACGACTTAGATGAGGGGGTGGAAGGGTGGGTTAGCAAGTTTGCAGATGACACAAAGATCGGTGGTGTTGTGGATAGTGTGGAGGTATGTTGAAGCTTGCAGAGGGATATTGATAGGATGCAGAGCTGGGCTGACAAGTGGCAGATGGAGTTCAATCCGGAGAAGTGTGAGGTGGTACACTTTGGAAGGACAAACTCCAAGGCGGAGTACAAGGTAAATGGCAGGATTCTGGGCAGTGTAGAGGAGCAGAGGGATCTGGGGGTTCATATCCACAGATCACTGAAAGTCGCCTCACATGTAGATAGGGTAGTTAAGAAAGCTTATGGGATGTTAGCTTTCATAAGTTGGGGGATCGAGTTTAAGAGCCGCGAAGTGATGATGCAGCTTTACAAAACTCTGGTTAGGCCACACTTAGAGTACTGTGTCCAGTTCTGGTCGCCTCATTAGAGGAAGGATGTGGAGGCGTTGGAAAGGGTGCAGAGGAGATTTACCGGGATGCTGCCTGGATTAGAGAGTATGGATTATGAGGAGAGTCTAAAGGAGCTAGGGCTGTTCTCATTGGAGAGAAGGAGGATGAGGGGAGACATGACAGAGATATAGAAGATATTGAGAGGAAAAGATAGAGTGGACAGCCAGCGCCTCTTTCCCAGGGCACCAATGCTCAAAACAAGAGGGCATGGCTTTAAGGTAATGGGTGGGAAGTTCAAGGGAGATGTCAGAGGGAGGTTTTTCACTGAGAGAATGGTTGGTGCATGGAATGTGCTGCTTGGGGTGGTGGTGGAGGCTGATACATTGGACAAGTTCAAGAGATTGTTAGATAAGCATATGGAGGAATTTAAGATAGATGGATATGTGGGAGGAAGGGGTTAGATAGTCTTAGGTGTGGTTTGAAGGGCAGCACAACATGGTGGGCTGAAGGGCCTGTATTGTGCTGTATTGTTCTATGGTTCTATGGAACTCAGAGTACAGGATAATCTGCCTGTTTTTCTCACTAGAGGGTGACAGGCTCTTGTAAAGAATTGGCTGGAAGTTACACTGAGCTCCCTCTGCCAAGTACAGGGAGGCAAGTTGAACGTGCCCATGGAAGCGAGGAGCTGCCAAGCTGAGCCCAAGAAGCAGCAGCCAGTGCCAAGCAACAGGAAGACAGTGTAGGGAACTGTTCTGGGGTTTCCCACCAGGCTCATTGTCATTTTAAAGCAGGCTTTAGTCAAAGGATCAGTGACCTGGGCTCTCAGACCACCTATTCCTTCCATCCAATCTAGTGGTGTTTGAATTCTGTGTGTATCTTTCCCATAGTGCTATTCTGCTCCCTGCATCTCTCTCTCTCTGTCTCTGTCTCTCGCTCACTCTGTCTCGCTCATGCTCTCTCTCTCTCTCTCTCTCTCTGTCTCGCTCACTCTCTCTGTGATGTGTGAGGAAGTGCTCTGACCGGGAGAGCTGTAGAGAGTTGAAGACAAGGCAACCAGTGTACTTCAGAAATTAGGGCAAAGTTAATCAGTGGATTACTGGACCATGAACAAGCTCGGTGCTTGCTGAAGTGAGCAGAGGAAGGTGCAGAGCACACACGGTTCCTGGGACCTGTTGAAGTCCACATACCCACCGTGTTCCCTCCACGCCCAAAGCCTCTGTTGTGACAATTTAAACGGAGAACTTTCTATATTAAAAAAATCGACACCGTGTGAATCTGCCTCTACAGGAGGGTCAGTTGAAAAGATTCTGCCTGTGGGATAGTGAGAGGGAGAGGTCTTCTTGAACTTGGCTCACCATTTGGATTGAAGTCTGGGGAGCTGGAAGAACGGTTGTTAACAAGGGAGTCTGTGCACAGCTCTGTGTTCTTGGGTCGATTGGATTTAACATTTCCCTTGTATATATCGCCCAGACTTTCCACATTGGACTGCAGGCTGACAGAACTGGTATGTTGCACCCACCTCTCTCTCTCTCCCTCTCTCTCCTTCTCTATCTCTTTCTATCTCTCTCTATCTCTATCTCTCCCTCTCTATCTCTTTCTATCTCTCTCTCTCTCTATCTTTCTCTCTCTCTCTCTCTCTCTCTCTCTCTATCTCTTTCTATCTCTCTCTCTCTATCTCTCTCTCTCCATCTCTTTCTCTCTCTATCTCTTTCTATCTCTCTCTCTCTCTATCTTTCTCTCTCTATCTCTTTCTATCTCTCTCTCTCCATTTCTTTCTATCTCTTTCTCTCTCTTTCTCTCTCTCTCTCTATCTCTCCCTCTCTATCTCTTTCTATCTCTCTCTCTCTATCTATCTTTCTCTCTCTATCTCTTTCTATCTCTCTCTCTCTCTCTCTCTCTCTCTCTATCTCTCTCCCTCTCCCCTCCTTCTCCTGGCAATCTCTCAGCCATCTGTAGCCACACTCACTTTCTCCTTCCTCACCCCACTTCTCTATCTGCCATTCTTTCCCTGCGCTGTGCCGTGGCTGCTTATTCCGTCTCTCCCTGTCACTGTGCCTCTGTTAGCCTCTCCTCTGCCTCTGACTCCCTCTCCCTCACTGCCTCACTCCGTCTCCCTCTCCGTCCCTTTTTCTTTACCTCAATGTCCTCCCTCTCATTGTGCTGACATATACAAGGCTGTTGTTGTCTGGGCTACACGCAGTGTCTGGGATGTGTGGACTGGGATATTAATTGGTATCGGCTGGAGGATGCCAGGAGTTTAGCCATTGTTGTAATCTGTGTCACTGTGCAGATCTGCATCACATGGCTCATGTTCCCCTGTTGTTCCAGGACCTTCTTTTCAGCTGCCTTTGGAATCCCTTTAGAGTCTAAAAGAACTGTTGGGGGGGGGGGGGGGTAGCTAGACCCTAAACAGCCTTGAGAGCTGGATGTCAGAGATTCCACTGATAAATACCCCAGGAAACCTCTGTACCTGCTCTACTGGGCTCCAATCCCATGCCATTGGAACTTGAGGAGAGGTGTGTGAACGAACTCCATTGTTGGCATCGGTGGCGTCAATCGATCTGAACTTAGTTGGGAGCCAGAGTTTCTGCTCATTTGAATTGTGTGCATGTCGAACCAGCGGTAATGCAGAGGCACTGAAAATCCTTCCCAATGTCAGGTTCTGGGTTCATCTGAACTCTTGTCCCTTTTGTGTTGGCCATTTCCCACACCCTTTCAGCCTCATCCTCACCTGAACCAACCCACCCATCTCCCACATTCCCACCATTTTACATTTCCTCACCTTGTGGGGGACACCCCTGCCTGAGGGACCTCAATGTCGTCAGCATCGTGTTCAGTGCAAACATTGTGGGCCAAAGGGCCTGTTCAAGTGCTGTACTGTTCTATGCTGTACATTCTATATTCTATGTTCTATGTTATTATCAGTCACAGAGACCACAAGCAGGGCACAAGTTACCTGGAGCACGTGATAAGTTCACCAGGATGCTGCCCGGATTAGAGGGCATGTGCTATGAGGAGAGGTTGGACAAACTCGGGTTGTTTTCTCTGCAGTGGCAAAGGCTGTGGGGAGACCAGAAAGAAGTTTGTAAGATTATGAGAGGCATAGATAGAGTAGACAGCCGTATCTTTTCCCCAGGGTTGAAATGTCTAATACCAGAGGTGAGAGGGGGTAAGTTCAGAGGAGATGTGTGGGGCAAGTTTTTTCCACAGAGAGTGGTGGGTGCTTGGAATGTGCTGCCAGGGGTGGGGGTGGAGGCAGTACGATAGGGGCGTTCAAGAGGCTGTTAGATACATGAATGTGCAGTGAATGGAGGGACATGGGCATTGTGTAGGCAGAGAGGATTAGTTTAGTTGAGTATTTCATTACTAATTTATTTAGTTTAACACAACATCGTGGGCCGAAGGGCCTGTTCCTGTGTTGTACTGTTCTATGTTCTAAGATGGCTGTTTGCCTTCATTGGTAAGAGGCAGATATATTGGATCTGTATGGGTGAATAACATTATAGAGCATGGAACCAAGCATCATGGTCAGTACCGGAACAGGCCCTTCGGCCCACCATGTCTGTACCACCATGATGCCAATTCAAACTGCATATCTGCCCGCACATGGTCTATATCTCTCCATTCCCGGCCTGTTTGTGTGCCTGTCAAAATTCCTCTTAAACTGTGCTGCTGTATCTGCTTCCACCATCTCTGGTAGCCCGTTCCAAGCACCCACTACTCATGCCACTCATAATTTTATACACTTCTATCAGGTCTCCCCTCAGTCTCCGACAATCCAGAGAAATTCTTCAACCTTATGGACCATCAAGCACCACTAACGTTGTCCTATACTAATCCCATTTTATTCTACTGTGCAGGAGAGTTACACCCAGTGGCAGACGCTGCAATATTACACCAGGAACCCAGCAACTGTGGCAGAAAATGCTTCTTTTTTAAAAGGACTAGGAGAGACAATATAGCTGAGTGGCTCGAGTTGTTCGGGGGTCTGGAGATGCAGGGGTAAACGTGCCTGTATCTTTGGGCCCATCAGGAGAGTGGTTTGTAAAGGTTTAAATTAAATTGTTAGTGGGATAGACACCAGCATTCCTTGAGGGGAAAGAAGTGTTCAAAGAAAGGGGCGTGTTTGGTAAGAATAGGAAAGGAAGTGGTAAAGTTTTATGAGCAGACCAAGAGTACAAGAAATACAAAAGTGGATTTCGAATGCATTTATAAGATATCTTTATTAGCCACATGTACATCAAAACACACAGTGAAATGCATCTTTTGTGTTTGGAACAAATTTATGCAATGCCTGGTAAGACTGGTGGGTACAGATAGCCATGTGGGAATGTGACATGGTGGTGATAACTGAAGCACTGGCTCAGAGATGGACGGGACGGCACTTCACTTCCGGAATACCGTGTGTTCAGGACAGATAGGGAAGGGAATAAAGGATGTGGCAGGGCAGTGCTGAGTGAGGATGAAGCAGAGCTGGAGAGGGGGCCTATCCCCAGGAGACTGCGTCGGTTGGTGTTTAGAAGCAAGAAGGGAGGAAGTAGACGAGTGGGGACATTACACGGGCCAGCAGACAGCGAGGGAGTGGAGGAACCAATCTGCAGGCTGACACGGGAACGTGGACACACCGCAGGTGGTGAGACCGGGGGACTTCAGTTACCCACCCCCAACCCAGGAATCAACCGGAGGAACTTCCTGAGGTAGGGAGACCAGACCTGTACTCCATGTTCCCCCAGTCGCACTGACGCCCAAAATAATTGCAGTACAGCACCTCTGGTACTCAAATCCTCTTGCAGTAAAAGGAATCTGTACAAGGTGCATCCAGCTGCAGCTCCTTACAGACCGTGTTAAGGAACTGGCGCTGCAGCTGGATGAACTTCGGCTCCTGCGGGAGAACGAGGAGTTCATAGATAAGATCTACAAGGAGGCAGTCGCTCCGAAGCTGCAGGAGGCAGGTAGCTGGGTGACTGTCAGGAGAAGGACGGAGAATAGGCAGGTAGTGCAGAGCACCCCCGTGGCCGTTGCCCTCAATAACAGATATACCGCTTTGGATACTGTTGGGGGGGGGAGCCTACCAGAGGAAAGCCCCAGTGACCAGGTCTCTGGCACTAAGCCAGATCATGTGGTGCAGAAGAGAAGGGGAGAGGAGAGCGGTAGTGATAGAGGATTCCATAGTAAGGGGGGCAGACAGGACGTTCTGTGGACGTGAAGGAGACTCCCGGATGGTTTGTTGCCTCCCTGGTGGCAGGGTCAGGGACATCTTGGATCAGGTCCACAGCATTCTGAAGGGGGAAGGTGAGCAGCCAGAGGTCGTGGTACATATTGGTACCAATGACATAGGTAGGAAAAGCGATGAAGTCCTGAAGAGGGAATATAGGGAACTAGGTAGGAAGCTGAAAACCAGGACCCCGGGCAGTAATCTCTGGATTGCTGCCTGTGCCACGTGCCACTGAGGGTAAGAATAGGATGATTTGGCAGACGAATGCATGGCTGAGGAGTTGGTGCAGGGGACAGGGTTTCAGATTTGTGGATCGTTAGGATCTCTTCTGGGGAAGGTACAACCTGTACAAAAGGGACGGGTTACACCTGAACTGGAGGGGGACCAATATTCTTGCGGGCAGGTTTGCTAGAGCTGTTGGGGAGGGTTTAAACTAGTTTGCCGGGGGATGGGAACCAGAGTGATAGGTCAGAGGTTGGTGCATTTAGTGTACAAGTAGATACAGAGTGTGGAAAGACTGTGAGGAAGGACAGGCAGTTGAAAGGGCAAAATTGCAGTCAGTTGGATGGGCTGAAGTGTGTCTACTTTAATGTGAGAAGTATCAGGAACAAGTGTGATGAACTTAGAGTGTGGGTAACTACATGGAACTATGACCTGGTGGCCATTAGAGACTTGGCTGTCACAAGGGCAGGATTGGCTGCTGGATATTCTGGGGTTTAGATGTTTCAAAAGGGACAGGGACGGAGGCAAAAGGTGGGGAGTGGCTTTGCTGATCAGGGACAGTGTCACAGCTGTCGAAAGGGAGGATGTCCTGGAGGGATCGTCCACTGAGTCAGTGTGGGTGGAAGTTAAAAACAGGAAGGGAGCGATCACTTTATTGGGAGTATTCGACAGACCCCCCCCCCCAGTAGCAGCAGAGATGCTGAGGAGCAGATCAGGAGGCAGACTTTGGAGAGGTGCAAAAATAACAGGGTTGTTGTCATGGGAGACTTCAACTTCCCTAATATTGATTGGCACCTGCTTAGTGCAAAAGGTTTAGGTGGGGCAGAATTAGTTAGATGTGTCCAGGAAGGATTCCTGACACAATATGTGGACAGGCCGACTAGAGGAGAGGCCATACTGGATCTAGTACTAGGCAATGAACCTGGTCAGGTGACAGACCTCTCAGTGGGTGAGCATTTCAGAGATAGTGACCACAACTCTCTGACCTTTTGCAAAGCCATGGGCAGGGATAGGAGCAGATATGGGAAAGTTTTTAATTGGGGGAGGACTAATTACGATGGTGTTAGGCAGGATCTTGGGAGCGTAAATTTGGAACAGATGTTCTCAAGGAAATGTACAGAAATGTGGAGGCTGTTCAGGGACCACTTGCATGGGGTTCTGGATAGGTTTGTCCCACTGAGACAGGGGAAGGATGGGAGTGTAAAGGAACCACGGTTGACAAGAGAGGTAAAACATTTAGTCAAGAGGAAGAAGGAAGCATACTTAAGGTTTAGGAAGCAAAATTCATGCAGGGTTCTTGAGAATTATAAGGTAGCCAGGAAGGAGCTTAAGAAGGGACACAGGAGAGCTAGAAGGGGACATGAGAAGGAAAACCTCAAGGCATTCCACATGTATGTGAGGAACAGGAGGATGAGTAGAGTGAGGGTAGGACCACTCAGGGATAAAGGGGGAAACATGTGCCTGGAGGCAAAGGAGGAGGAGAGGTCCTTACCAGGATGCTACCTGGATTAGAGGGCATGTGCTATGAGGAGAGGTTGGACAAACTTGGGTTGTTCTCTCTGGAGCGGCGGAGGCTGAGGGGAGATCTTATGGAGGTTTATAAGACTATGAGAGGCAGAGATTAACAGCCAGTACTTTTTCCCCAGGGTTGAAATGTCTAATACCAGAGGGCATGCATTTAAGGTGAGAAGGGGGTAAGTTCAAAGAAGATGTTCGAGGCAAGTTTCTTTACACAGAGTAATGGATGCCTGGAATGTGCTGCCTGGGGTGGTGGTGGAGGCAGGTACAATAGGGGTGTTCAAGAATCTCTTAGATAGGTACATGAATGTGAGGGAAGTGGTAGGATATGGACATTGTGCAGGCAGAAGGGATTAGTTTAGTTGGGCATTTTATTACTAATGTAATTGGTTCAGCACAACATTGTGGGCCGAAGGGCCTGTTCCTGTGCTGTACCCTCCTATATTCTATGAATACTTTGCTTCAGTGTTCACCAGGGAGGGGGACTTTGACGAATGTGAGGTAGTGTAGAACAGGCTAATGTGCCAGAGCATGTTGAGGTTAAGAAAAAGGCGGTGTTGGAGCTTCTGAAAAACATTAGGATAGATAAGTCCCCAGGACCAGACGGGATCTGTCCCAGGTCACTATGCGAGACGAGAAAAGAGATTGTTGGGGCATTGACGATGATATTTGCATCCACCCTGGCCACAGGAGTGGTATCAGAGGATTGGAGGATGGCAAATGTTGTTCGCTTGTTCAGGAAAGGTAATAGGGATAATCCTGGGAATTATAGGCCAGTGAGTTTTACATCAGTGATGAGCAAACTATTGGAGAGGATTCTTAGGGACAGGATTTACGAGCATTTGGAGCATTGTCTTATGAGCGTTTGACACGGTTCCCCATGGTAGGCTCATCCAGAAAATCATGAGGCATGAGATCCATGGAGAATTGGCTGAGTGGATTCGGAATTGGTTTGAGCGAGCTGGGGCTTTTCTCTTTGGAGCGAAGTAGGATGACATGTGACTTGATAGAGGTGTATAAGATTATGAGGGGCATAGATAGAGTGGACAGTCAGCACCTTTTCCCCAGGGCAGTAATAGCCGATACTAAAGGACATATGTTTGAGGTTCAGGGGAGATGTCAGAGGTGGATTTTTTACACAGAGAGTGGTGGGTGCCAGAACACACTGCCAGGGGTGGTGGTAGAGGCTGATACAATAGGGACATTTAAAATATTTAGACAGGCACATGGATGTAAGAAAAATGGAGGGTTATGGGCTGTGCAGAAGGGAAGGGTTCGGTTGATCATGGAGGAGGTGTTCATATAATTCAGCACAACATCATGGGCCGAAGGGCCTGTACTGTGCTGTACTGGTCTGTCCTCCTTACATGTAGTGACCAGAACTGGGCACAGTTCTCCAGATGTGACCCAGCTGGTGTCTGTATTGGTTCATCACCTCTCTGCTTCGTACCCTGAGTATTTGTGAATCCCAGGGTCCCATCACTTTACTAACCGTGCTCTCAACGTCATGCCCCGTTCAAGGATTCATACATCCCAAGACTTTGAAAGAGTTGAAAATAGATGACACTGGTTGTCATCTGTGAAAATTCCATAGATTCTTGGTGCTGATACCCCAGCTGTTCATAAGCTACATCAAGATTTTGACAAGGCGATCGAGTGTAATACATCCGAGATCAGTTTGCTACGGAGCTGGGTGATGGCATGGGGTATGTGGAGGATGCAGAGGCTTCAAGGAGATAGACAGGCTGTGAATGGGTGACAACATGGCAGGTGAGATATAATGTAAAATGTGACGTATGTATCGGGAGATGTTGGAAGTGTTGCTGTTCAGAGGGACCCAGGTGTCCTTTACATCGATAGTAAATGAGTGGATTCAGCAAGCAGTGGGATAGACAAGTGGTCTGTCAGCTTTTAGAACATAGAACACTACAGCACAGTACAGGCCCTTCGGCCCATAATGTTGTACCAACATTTTGTCCTGCTCTAAGATCTATCTAACCCTTCCCTCCCACATAGCCCTCCATTTCTCTATCATTCATGTGCCTATCTAAGAGTCTCTTAAAAGTCCCTAATGTATCTGCCCCCACAACCTCTGCCGGCAGTGCGTTCCACACACCCACCACTCTCTGTGTAAAAAACTTACCCCTGACATCCCCCTTATACCTTCCTCCAATCATCTTAAAATTATGCCCCCTCGTGTTAGCCATTTTCGCACTGGGAAAAAGTCTCTCTGACTGTCCACTCGATCTATGCCTCTTATCATCTTGTACACCTCTATCAAGTCACCTCTCATCCTCCTTCTCTCCAAAGAGAAAGACCAAACTCACTCAACCTATCCTCATAAGACAAATCTCCTCTGCACCCTCTCTAAAGCTTCCACATCCTTCCTATAATGAGGTGACCAGAATTAAACACAATACTACAAGTGTGGTCTAACCAGAGTTCTATAGAGCTGCAACATTACCTCATGGCTCTTGAACTCAATACTCCGACTAATAAAGGCCAACACACCATATGCCTTCTTAACAACACTATCAACCTGCGCGGCAACCTTGAGGGATCTATGGATGTGGACTGCTAAGAGTCCTGCCATTAACCTTGTATCTGCTTTCAAATTCAATCTTCCAAAGTGTATCACTTCACACTTTTCTGGGTTGAACTCCATCTGCCACTTCTCAGCCCAGCTCTGCATCCTATCAATGTCCTGTTTAAACCTACAGTAACATTCTACACTATCCACAACACCACCAACCTTTGTGTCATCTGCAAACTTACTAACCCACCCTTATACATCCTTATCCAAGTTTTTTATAAAAACCACAAAAAGCAGGGGTCCTGGAACAGATCGCTGCAGAACACCACTGGTCACCGACTTCCTGACAGAATACTCTCCATCTACAACCACCTCTGTCTTCTATGGGTGAGCCAATTCTGAATCCACACAGACAAGTTTCCCTGGATCCCATGCCTCCTGACTTTCTGAGTGAGCCTTCCATGAGGAACCTTATCAAACGCCTTACTAAAATCCATGTACACCACATCCACTGCTCTACCTTCATCAATGTGCTTTGTCACATCCTCAAAGAATTCAATCAGGCTTGTGAGGCACGACCTGCCCCTCACAAAGCCATGCTGACTGTCCCTAATCAGCCTATGCTTCTCTAAATGCCCATAAATCCTGTCTCTAAGAATCTTCTCCAGTAATTTGCCCACCACTGAAGTAAGATCCACTGGTCTGTAATTCCCAGGGTTATCCCTACTCCCTTTCTTAAACAAAGGAACAACATTTGCCACCCTACAA
Organism: Pristis pectinata; assembly: GCF_009764475.1. Taxonomy (NCBI): domain Eukaryota; kingdom Metazoa; phylum Chordata; class Chondrichthyes; order Rhinopristiformes; family Pristidae; genus Pristis; species Pristis pectinata. The sequence continues at coordinate 1,692,025 of NC_067405.1, read as the reverse complement.
TCATCTGGCACTACTCCTGTGGCCAGTGAGGATGCAAAGATCGTCACCAAAGGCGCAACAATCTCTTCCCTCGCTTCCCGTAATAACCTTGGATATATCCCATCCGGCCCCTGTGACTTATCTATCCTTATATTTTTCAAAAGTTCCAGCACATCCTCTTTCCTCACGTCGACATGCCCCAGTGTATCAGCCTGTCGTACACCATCCTCACAAACGTCAAGGTCTCTATCACTGGTGAATACTGAAGCAAAGTATTCATTAAGGACCTCCCCTACCTCTTCCGACTCCAGGCACATGTTTCCTCTTTTATCCCTGATCGGTCCTACCCTCACTCTACTCATCCTCCTATTCTTCACATACGTGTAGAATGCCTTGGGGTTTTCCTTTATCCTACTTGACAAAGCCTTGTCATGTCCCCTTCTAGGTCTCTGAAGTCCATTCTTAGTCTCCCTCCTGGCTACCTTGTAACTCTCCAGGGCCCTGTCTGATCCTTGCTTTCTAAACCTTTGGTAAGCTTTTTTCTTCCACTTGATAAGATATTCTACGTCTCTTGTCAACCACGGTTCCTTCACTCTACCATCCTTACCCTGGTCAGCAATGCCACTCCCCCACCTCTTACCTCAGTCCCTGTCCCTTTTGATACATCTAAACCCTGGAACATCGAGCAGCCAATCCTGCCCTTGCAACAGCCAAGTCTCTGTAATGGAAACAACATCATAATTCCCCGTACTGATCCGTGCTCTGAGTTCATCACCCTTATTCTTATTGCATTAATGGACAGACTTTTCAACCCATCCAACTGACTGTGTTTCTGATCTATCTGCTGTTCATCCTTCCTCATAATGCATCGACTTTTACACCAACACTCCGGTTCCCATCCCCCTGCCAACCAAATTTAAACCCTCCCCAACAGCTCTAGTAAACCTAACTGCAAGGACAATGGTCCCTCTCAAGTTCAGGTGTAACCTGTCCCTTTTGTACAGGTCGTACCTTCCCCAGAAAAGATCCCAGTGATCCACAAGTCTGAAACCCTGCCCTCTGCACCAACTCCTCGGCCATACATTCGTCTGTCATATCTTCCTTTTTTTACCTCACTGGCATGTGGCACAGGCAGCAATTCAGAGATTACCACCCTTGAGGTCCTGCTTTTTAGCTTCCTTCCTAACTCCCGATATTCCCTCTTCAGGATATACACTGTGGACTTGATCCGAGATGTCTCAACATACCACCTGGGAGTCTCGTTCTTGTCCACAGAATCTCTTATCTGTTCCCCAAACCAATGAATCCCCTATCACTATGCGCAGTCCTCTTCTCCCCCTTTCCGTTCTGTGCCACAGAGTCAGTGCTGGAGACCTGACCACTGTGGCTTTCCCCTGGTAGGTTCTCCCCCGCTCCCCCCCCCCCACCACAACCGTATCCAAAACGATACACTTGTTATTGAGGGAAACAGCCACAGGGGTGCCCTGCCTGACTGCCTCTTTCCTCTCCCTCCCCTGACGGTCACCCAGCGACCTGCATCCTGCAGCCCAGGTGTGACCGCCTCCCGGTAACTCCTGTCCATCATCTCTTCAGTTTCCCGAATGATCCGGAGTTCATCCAGCTCCTGCTCCAGTTCCCTAACACGGTCTGTCAGGAGCTGCAGCCGGATGCACTTTTCGCAGGTGTAGTCATCAGGGATACTGGAGGTCTCTGTGATTTCCAACATCCTGCAAGAGGAGCAAACTCCTGCCCTGCCTGCCATTCCCACTGCTCTGAACTGTGCTATAAGGAAAAAAGAGACCTTACTGAACCTCACCTTAGACTCCGCATTTCCTCTGCCTCTTCACGACGAAGCCTCTTGAGCCAAAGCCTAAGAACTCTGGTCAGGCTGCATTTAGAGTATTGCATGCAATTCTGGTCACCTCACTATAGGAAGGATGTCAAGCCTTTAGAAAGGGTGCAGAGGAGGTTTACCAGGATGCTGCCTGTATTAGAGGGCATGTGCTATCAGGAGAGGCTGGGCAAACTTGGGCTCTTTTCTCTGGAGCGGTGGAGGCTGAGGGGTGATCTGTTGGAGGTGTATAAAATTATGAGGGGCACAGATAGGGTGGACAAGCAATATCTTTTTCCCATTATTGAGCGATCCAATACCAGAGGGCATGCATTTAAGGTGAGAGGCGGTAGGTTCAGAACAGACGTGAGGGGTACGTTTTTTACTGAGAGAGTGGTGGATGCCTGGAATGTGTTGCCTGGTAGGGTGGTGGAGGCAAATTCATTAGAGGCTTTTAAGAGGGGCTTGGATGGGCACATGAATGAGAGGAAAATGAGGTAGTACAGGGTAAAAACAATAACAGAATACAGAGTAAAGTGTCGCAGTTACAGGGAAGTGCAGTGCAGGTAGACAATAAGGTGCAAGGTCAAACAAGATAGATTGTGAGGTCAAGAGTCCATCTCATTGTATAAGGGAACCGTTCAATACTTTTATCACAGTGGGGTAGAAACTGTCCTTGAGCCTGATGGTACGTGCCCTCAGGCTCCTGCATCTTCTGCCTGATGGGAGAAGGGAGAAGAGAGAATGACCCAGGTGGGTGGTGTCTTTGATTATGCTGGCTGCTTCACCAAGGCAGCGAAAGGTATAGACAGAGTCCATGGAGGGAAGGCTGGTTTCCGTGGTGCGCTGGGATGTGTCCACAACTCTCTGCAGTTTCTTAGGGTCCAGGGCAGAGCAGTTGCCGTACCAAGCCGTGGTACATCCGGATAGGATGCTTTCTATGGTGCATCGATAAAAATTGGTGAATGTCAAAGGGGACGTGCCAAATTTCTTTAGCCTCCTGAGGACATAGAGGAGCTGGAGAGCTTTCTTGGCTGAGGCATCTGCGTGGTTGGACCAGGACAGGCTATTGGTGATGTTCGCTCCTGGGAACCTGAAGCTCTCGACCCTCTCGACCTCAGCACCATTGATGTAGACAGGTGCATGTGCACCGCCCCCTTTCCTGAAGTCAATGACCAGCTCTTTTGTTTTGCTGACATTGAGGATTGGTGCAGTGGGGACTGGCATAGACTCGATGGGCTGAATGGCCTCCTTTGTTTCATGGATTCCATGACTAACCAGAGTGTGTAATGTTGGAGTATTGTGTTCAGTTCTGGTCACCTCATTAGAGGTGGAAGCTTTAGGGACGGTGCAGAGGAGATTTACCAGGACGCTGCCTGCATTAGAGAACGTGTCTTATGAGGAAAGGTTGAGTGAGCTAGGGCTTTTCTATTTAGAGCAACGCAGGATGAGAGGTAAGATTTCTTTATTAGTCACATCTACATTGAAACTCACAGTGTTCTGGGGGCAGCCCGCAAGTGTCGCCACGCTTCTGGCGCTAACACGGCAGGCCCACAACTTCCTAACCCGTACGTCTTTGGAATGTGGGAGGAAACCGGAGCACCTGGAGGAAACCCACGCAGACACGGGGAGAATGTACAAACTCCCTACAGACAGTGGCCAGAATTGACCCCGGGTCACTGGCGCTGTAAAGCGTTACGCTAACTGCTACACTACCTGTTAGATGCGACTTGATAGAGGTGTGTAAGATTATGAGGGGCATAGACAGAGTGGACAGCCAGCACCTTTTCCCCAGGGTGGCAATATACAATACCAGGTGACATTAGTTTAAAGTCAGAGGAGGAAAGTTCAGGGGAGATGTCAGAGGTGGATCTTTTACACAGAGAGTGGTGGGTGCCTGGAACACACTGCCGGGAGTGCTGGTAGAGGCGGATACATTAGGGACATTTAAAAGACTCAGACAGGCACATAGATGTAAGGGACGGTTATGGGCTGTGTAGGAGGGAAAGCTAAGATTGATCGTGGAGTAGGTTTATATAGGTTGGCACAACATGGTGGGCCAAAGGGCCTGTACTGTTCTATGTTCTGTGTTCTGTGTTCTGTCCAGGGAGGATTGCAGCCATGCAGACAAGAAGTGAAGGGCTTCTCTGGTTTGTAGAAACCCCTGTGTTGCCGCTGACTCCTGTTCCTTCTCCTCAGTAAGTTGACTCCAGGGTTTGAGGGGTGGAACCATATTCTAATGAGATCTCTGTCTTCCCCAGAGCCCAGGAGTTACGTGGAGTCCGTTGTTCGGACAGCGACGGTGGGTGTGAACCACCAGCAGGCTCGTCCAGTGCCTCAGAGCTACCCCGTGGAGACTCCAGCCAGAAACACATCCATCCTGTCATCATTCACATCCCCCACCTCAATCTCAACCAGCAGCCCCCTGCCCGGCATGGAGAGGTGAGGAGCTGCACACCTCGGGGCAGCTAAAGGGAGGGGGAAGCCCGTGTATGTTTGCCAGGCTGCTAGTTTGAACCGGTCCATGTTTCTATCCCTGGGTTGATGCCCAGTGCGTGCTTTTATCCAATTGTTTCTTGTACCCAAAACAACACAGAAGGGAGGCCATTTGGCCCATCACCATCTCCCACCAGTCCCATTCCCCATTCCTTGTTTTCCTGTACTCCAACAATCTCCCCACGTTGTTCGACCAGGAGCACGAGGCACCTCGTCCTGAGGACTATATTATTTCATCCAACACGGAAGGAGACACTTCAGCCCATCGAGTCTATGCTAGCTCACAGAACAACCCTGGTCCACCACTTATTTTCCTATAACTTATTCCCCCCTCCACCTTCTCATCAACTGCCCCCAGATTCTACCCCTCACCCACACGCTGGGGCAAATTTAATTATAATAAATTATAACCAATTTTATACAGCACATGGTAACAGGCCCTTCTGGCCCAACGAGTCCGCGCCGCCCATTTTAAATTCATGTTAACCTACCCGTACGTCTTTAGAATGTGGGAGGAAACTGGAGCACCCGGGGGAAACCCATGAGGTCACAGGGACAGCGTGCAAACTCCCGAAGGCGTGCGGGTTGATAGGTTAATGGGCCGCTGTAACTTGCCCCAGTGTGTAGGTGAGTGGCGGATGTTGGGGGGAGTTGATGGGAAGGTGGGGAGAATAAAATGGGTTAGGGTAGAATTAGTGTGAATGGGAGCTTGTTATGGTCACTGCAGACTTGGTGGGCCAAAGGGCCTGTTTTGTGCTGTACCTCCATGGCCCTAAGACTTGTTTCTTCCATTGGAAGTTAGAATCATAGAGTCACAGAGGCGTACAGCACAGAAGGAGGCTCTTTGGCCCTTCACGTCCATGCTGCCTCTTGTAACTATCCACACCAATCCTATTTACCTGCATTAGGTCCATAATTTTCTATGCCTTGATGATTCAAGTCCTTGTCTAGATGCCTCTTGTATGTTGTGAGAATATCTGCCTCCACCACGCCCTCAGGTACAGCAGAGCCCATCTGATAGCTCTCCTCTCTCTGGCCGCTGATTTATCGAGGAGCTTTATCTGCTGGGTCATGGCAGGACCCCGTGTGGGACTCAGTACCACGTTGAGTGGTCCTCCACCCTCAGCCAGTGTGAGGGGCAGCTTTCAATGTGAGACCCCCATCGTGGTCAAACACTGTCCCAAGGGGAATCAGCAAAACCACATCTCTGCTGAGTAAGTTCATGGACTTGGAGTGGTACGGCGCTGAGATTTATCTCTCTACAATCGTAGGGTCATACAGCATGCAAACAGGCCCTTCGGCCCACCAATTCTATCCTAATCATCATGAACATCTACACCAACGATGCAGGGTCTTGACCCAAAACATCAACCATCCCTCTGCCTCCACAGACGCCCCCAACCTGCTGAGTTCCTCCAGCAGCTTGTTTCTTGCTCTGTACCGATCCCACTTCCCAGCTCTTGGCCCATGGTGTTCGACACATTAAATGTGTTGCAACAGACAATCTGCTGCAGGAACTCAGTGGGTCGAGCAGCATCTGTGGGGGGAAAGGAACTGTCGACGTTTCGGGGAGATGGTTAGTATATGAAGAGGAGAGGGGGAGGGGTGAGACAGGGGCCAGAGGTGGGAGGGAGGACGTGTGGAAGGATGGAGGCAGGGGAGGGGGATGGGGGGGGAAGGGGAGGGTGGAGCTGGGGCAGGCAGAAGACCGAGAACCAGAGATTAAACGTGTTCCTTCTTCCCTCAGCCCATTCGTCAGCAGCTGCTTGTCGACAGACATCAAGGGGCAGAGGACCTCGCCACCTCAGTCCTCTCTGGATTCCAGTCTGAGGTCGACGAGCCTCTCTCACCCTTCCTTCACCGAGGGAAGCTATCTCACCACTCCACCCAACCACTCGGCGACAGGCACCGCCAGCAGCTCGGGCACGGACACCGGGAGGGTCGATTCCACGCTGAGCCCCAGCATGCTGTATCAGGACCGACCTGCCGGCTCACAACTCAACATGACGGTCAGCGTGGGACATCCTGAGAGCCCCCAGGCCCTCCACAGAACAGTGGCCACCAACACCTTGCCCAGCCCCTCCCTGAGCAGGAGAATGGTGGGTGCAGTGGTGCCTCCTGGCAGCCCGGGTGTGAGCAGACACCCCTCCAGTGCCCACGGAACCCTGGTTGGATCATCGGGAAGCCCCATCCTGCCCAGATACCATGGCATCATCAGCACTAGCGCACCTGCCACCCCCAGCAGCCCAGTGTCGGAGCCTCACCCTCTCTATGGCTTCCCCACCCCTGTGGCCCAGTCAGAGGAGCGGTATCCTGGCCTGAGCCGCCAGGGCAGTTCCATGGGCTACTCCGTCCCTGGGACACCGGGCTTCCCCATCTCGCCGGCGTACTACAACTCGGGGACCAGCGGCATCTTCAGCCCCACGTCCAACGGCTCCCCGCCCCTCGGCCGCTCCCCCAAGGGCAGCCCCCAGCCCCTGCTGCCCGAGAAACGCAGGATGTCCAGCGGCGACCGCTCCAACACCTCCACCAACTACGCCACCGTCAACGGCAAGACCATCTCGCCCGTCTCCAGCGGCATGTCCAGTCCGAGTGGGAGCAGCACACCGAGCGTGGGGTTCACGCACACCCTGCCCGACCTCTCCAAAATCACACTGCCCGGTAAGTACAACCCTCTGCTCACCCATCCCAAACCCAACGGGGCACCCACAGCGCCCCACTGACAGGTGGGAGCCACCAGGGGCACCGACGCATTCTAACGTCAGCGATCGTCAGCACAGCTTCCGTCAAACACGGGGCAGTGGGATCAGTGTGGGACTAATACAGGGCAGGGATTAGTTTGGGGATTTAACACTGGGGAGAAAGTGGGGCAGTGTCGTTAACTACAATTGATAAAGGGAGGGGAAGTGGGCTTAATTAGATTCATACACATCTCATGCGAGAGAATGCACAGTGTGGCTGACGGGATGTTATAGTACTGTCTGAGGGAGAGGACGGTGTGGCGAACTACTATTGATACAGGACTGAAGGAAGAGACTGGGGCAATGGGGTTAATTGGTATTGATACAGGGCCTTTGGGTTAATTGGATTCATGCAGGGCTCTGGGGAGAGTGGAGTAGTGAAGTTAATTGGGATTGATAAAGGGCCATGAGGAGACTGAGGCTAATTGGTATTGATACAGGACTGTGGGGACAGAGCAGGGCAGTAAGGTTAATTGGATTTACACAGGGCTCTGGGGAGAGAGTGAAGCAGTGTGATTAATTGGATTGATGCAGGGCTGCTGGGAGAGGGTGGGGTTAGCTGGGATTGAGACAGAGTGTGACAATGGGTAAAGTGTTTGTCATTGTCTGGGTGCGATCTACTTTGCTGGACGTATGCTGGGACATAGGCTGGAGCCAGCACCTTGGTCAGGCAGCAGGGTTTGCTCATCACTGGCCATTCTACCCGGGACACGGTTTTGCCAAGTGATGGAATGTGTGAATCTGATGGAGGTTCCTGTTGTGGTGTGCTGAACATGTACATACATATCTGCACAAGATTTTAAATTTCAGTGCAGAATTAACTATAGGAACAGTCTCTCCTCCTGCCTCCTGTTAATCAGAAGGCAGTCTGATTACCAAGAGATCTCAGTTTCAATCTCTCGTCACGTTCATTTCCAAACATTTACTGCAAATCTAATTGTGGGCTTCTGAATCAAAGACGTATAATGGGAGAACTGGATTACTATGGTACAAAGGGAGGAATCTGAATCAATCAGTGTCACCAGGGGAGGTGAGCTGGGAAAACTAAAAGGACTGAGGGTTCCATCAATGTCTCATCTTAAAGGAGTGGTAATGGGGACTGTGGAAAAGTTCATCTTCCAAACTACCGGGTTTACAGGAAGGTCCCAGTAGGTGGGGAAACCATAAATGTTACACCTTTATTTCAAGAAACAAGGGGACAGAAAGCAGGAAGCTAAAGGTCAGTTAGCCTAACATCTGCAGTCACCTGTGTCTCCAGCCTAACATCTGTCACTGGGAAGGTACTGGCGTCCAGTGTGACAGGAGCAGTTGTAGGACATTTAGAAATGAATAGAGTCAGCATGGTTTGATGAAAGGAAAATCATGTTTATCAGAGTTATTTGAAGGTGTAACTGGAAGGGTGTTTAAAGGAGAGGTTGGACAAAATTGAGTTGTTTTCTCTGGAGCGTCAGAGGCTGAGGGGAGACCTGATAGAGGTTTATGAAATTATCAGACAAGGTAGACAGTCAGTCTCTCTCCCAGGGTGGAAATGTCAAATACCAGAGGGCATAGGTTTGTCTGAGATTCACACAGCGCAGAAACAGGCCCTTCGGCCCAGCTCGTCCATGCTGACCACGGTGCCCATCTTAGCTGGTCTCATTTGCCCGCATTTGGCCCATATCCCTCTAAACCTTTCCTATCCCTGTACCTGTCCAGATTTCTTTTAAAAGAGGGGGAAAATTTAAAGGAGATGTGTGGGTCGTTTTTTTTACACGGAGAGTGGTGGGTGCCTGGAATGGGCTGTGGGAGTAGGGGTGGGGTTAGGTAAGGTGGTGACGTCAAGAGGCATTTAGACAGACACATGAACAGGCTGGGAATGGAGGGAGATGGATCACGTGCAGGCAGATGGGATTAGTTTAATTTGGCATCATGTTCAGCACAGACATGGTGGGCCGAAAGGCCTGATCCTGTGCTATACTGTGCTTGGTCATCGGAAAGGCATTTAAGAAGATGCCTCATTAAAGGTTACTGCACAGTGAGAGCTGATGACATTGAGGGTAATAAATTAACACGGATAGAGGACTGACTAACTAACAGAAAACAGAAAGCTAGGACAAATGGGTAATTGTTGGGCTGGCAAGCTGTAAGTGGTGTGGTGCTGCAGGTATCAGTGCTGGGGTCTCAGCTCTTCACTGCCTCCATCGATGACTTGGACGAGTCGAGTGTATTGAACCGAATTTATGATGATACAATGACAGGCAGGCTAGCAACTTGTGAGGAGAACACAGTGTACCAAGGAATATAGCTTTCCTCACAGCATGCTGAGAGGCCATTCAGCCCATTGGGTTCAGGCCAGCTTCCAATGCAATCCTATCAGTTCCCTTCCCATTTTCCTGTACCCTTGAAACAATTTATCTCTCACACGCCCAGCAGTTCTCTGTGCCAGCCACCTACACACTGGAGGTCATTTACAGCAGTCACTTAACCCACCAACCTGTGGGAGCATCTGGGAGAAACATGCACTCACAGGGAGAACATGCAAACTCCACACAGGATTGAAACCGTGAAGCTGGAACTGTGGGGCAGTGGCTATACTGGCTGGGCCACCCAGTGAGGAGTCCAAGTGATTGGTTAGATGCAGGGTTCTTACTTTTAAAAAGTGTCCTCAATACCATTCTCCCAGGATAGGTATAGCAAAGGTTTGATGTAGAATAAAACATCTCTACACTGTCCCATCACACACTCCTGGGGTCAGACACAGAGTGAAGCTCCCTCTACACCGTCCCATCACACACTCCCAGGGTCAGACACAAGAGTGGAGCTCCCTCTACACCATCCCATCACACACTCCCAGGGTCAGACACAAGAGTGGAGCTCCCTCTACGCCATCCCATCACACATTCCTGGGGTCAGACACAGGGTGAAGCTCCCTCTACATCAGACACCCCCAAGGGCACAGGTTAGACACCAAGTAAAGCTCCTGGGAGCTCCCTCTGCTCTCTCACTGGATGATAACAGAGTCATACACCATGGAAATAGGCCCTCCAGCCCAACTGGTCCATGCCGACCAAGATTCCCATTTGTCTGCGTTTGACTCATATCTCACTAAACCTTTCCTATCCATGTACTTGAACAAGTACCTTTCAAATGTTGTTAGCATTACTGCCTCACCCAGTTCCACTGGCAGTTCATTCCTTACACTGACCACACTCAGGTTACTATCAAATCTCTCCCCTCTCACCCTAAACCTATGCCCTCTAGTTCTTGATTCCCCAGTCCTAGAAAAAAGACTGTGTGCATTTATCCTATCTAGGCCCCTCATGATTTTGTACATCACTATAACATTCTCCTGCGCGCCAATGTAAAAAAGTCCCAACTTGCTCAACTCCTCTCCGTAACTCAGTCCCTCGAGTCCCAGCAACATCCTCGTAAATCTCCTCTGCACTCTTTCCAGCTTAATGGCATCCTTCCTGTAGCAGGGTGACCAAAACTGAACACAACCTTCCAAATACAGCCTCACTACAATAATAGTGACAATGATGGGACCATTTCACTATGCTGGCATCAACCACCATGTGCATTTTGGTGCCTTGTTCCTGAATGTTTTGGAGTTACTTGGGTTGCAACCAGTACAGTTTATTCACCTCGACACCGTGTCCCACCTGGAACTGATCAGATGTTTCTGAGACACCTGCTGTCACAGACCCTGTGATCTCTTCCACGTCCCCAACCCCCACCCACCTCTCAGCTGACCCAGCTAGAACTAACCCTGTCCTTGAACCATCTTTTGTTGTTTCAGCAGATGGCAGCCCAGAGACCCGAGCCAACGTTAAATTCGTCCAGGACACCTCAAAGTACTGGTACAAGCCAGACATCTCCAGAGAGCAAGGTACGCAGCAGCTTTCCCAAGGAGCACTTCCACAGATGGCCAGGGGATAATGGCATGGATTTTCAGCCCCCAGGCCCTGTGATAATTGGACGGGAGCAGTCGACTTTTTTCTTGTTTCCCTGGTCTGGCTGCTAGGGGAGAGCAGAAAAATATCCCAGAGATGCACAAGTCCCACCACAGGGAATGAGGAAATTATGCAGACTGTGAACTCATTGGACAGTACAGAGGGAGGTCACACTGACAGAGGGGCAGTATTGACCCCAGTGGAGGTCTCTCTATGCGGGAGTCCTCCTGCTGTACATCGGGGACCTGGGGTGGAGGGTGTTTCACCGGGCCGTGCCGTGCAACCGATTTTTGAGCCGGTTCACCGACACCCCAGCCGCCTGTCACTTCTGCAGCCGGGAGCAGACGGTGTACCACGCGTACGCAGAGTGTGAGAGGTTGCAGCCCCTCTTTGAGTATCTGCGGGGGCTGCTGCTTAAGTTCTGCTTGCACTTCAGCCCGGCGCTGATGGTTTACGGGCACCCGGTGCGGCGCGGGGAGGGGTGCGCGGCGGATCTCCTCGTGGGTCTCCTGCTGGGCCTGGCTGGCCATCCACGGGACGCGGTGGCGGGTGGCCGAGGGTACCGGCAGGTCTGCCTGCCTGCCCGTCTTCCGCGCTTATGTGCGCGCACGCGTGTGTTTAGAGAGGGAGCACGCGGTTTCCGTGGGCACCCTAGCTGAGTTCTGTGCTCGGTGGGCTCCTCAGGGGATTGCGTGTGTCGTGGACGGTACGAACGCGATTCTTATTTGAAGTGTCGCGTTAATGGGTGTAGCGTCGCGAGTGTGTCTCGTTAGTATTAGTTTCCATTCTCTACCGTAGTATGTCGTTGCGTAGTTTCTTCTTTTCTGTATTAGATGTAGTGTATTGACACTGGTTGTCTTTTGTAATGCTTTTAGTGAATAAACGTTTATTATTAAAAAAAAGGGGCGGTACTGAGGGAGGGTCACACTGTGGGAGGGGCGGTACTGAGGGAGGGTCACACTGTGGGAGGGGCGGTACTGAGGGACGGTCACACTGTGGGAGGGGCGGTACTCTGAAGTCAATGAGAAGTCTGATGTCTCTCCCTTTCCCTTTCTCCATTCTTCCCTTCTTACCACCCTCATCCACCTATCATTCCCTCTCCAATCCCTTACTCCCTCTCTCCACTCTCCCTCCCACCTCCCCCTCACACTCTCTGTTCTCCACCAACCCAATTCTCAAACCCCCTCTCCCCTCTCTCCCCCTCTCCTTCCCGTCTTATCTCTCCTCGCCCACTCCCCCCTCTCTCTCCCTCTCCCCTCTAACCCCTCTCTCCCCCCCTTCCCTCTCTCCATTTCCCTCCTCAATCCTACCTTTGCAGCGATTGGCCTATTGAGGGACCGGGATCCTGGAGCGTTCATTATCCGGGACAGCCACTCCTTCAGGGGAGCCTATGGATTGGCGCTGAAGGTCTCCACTCCTCCTCCAACCATCACTCAACAAAGTAAGAAAGGTAGGGAGACGGTGGGCCTGGAGTGGGATGGGATCTTTCCCAGCTAATGCTGGCTGTGGGCACAGCTCCTCTCCCAGTTGTTTGGACGCTGGACTGGTATCCAGGAACCTCACACACTGCCCAGCGAGGGGTAATCAGGGAGAAATGCCAGAAACCTGGGTGGGACCATGGATGAGAATGGGGCAAACAGAGAATGGAACTGTTTTCCCCAAGAGGGAGCACTGTTTGGGAATTGGACCTAGTTGCTGGGGGTTGAAGGTTGTTGTGAGAAGGTGGGTTCAAGAGGCAGTGATGTATCTGGAGTCACGGACCAGGTGGGGTCATCAGATTCTGTCTCCTGAAGGTCTTCAGTGAACATAGCGGGTTTCCACAACAAGCTAGTGGTCTCATGTTTACTGGTACGCAAGTAGACAGGGTGGTAAAGAGGGACATTGATCATAAGAGTAAGGAGGTCTTGTTGCAGATCTACAAAACTTTGATTAGGCTGTACTTGGGTTATTGTATGTAGTTTTGGTTGCCCCATTACAGGAAGGATGCGGAGGCTTTGGAGAGGGTTCAGAAGAGGCTCACCAGGATGCTGCCTGGATTAGAGGGTACGAGCTATCAGGAGAGGTTGGACAGACTTGAGTTGTTTTCTCTGGAGAGTTGGAAGCTGAGGGGAGACCTGATAGAGGTTTATAAAATGATGAGAGGCAGAGATGGGGTAGATAGTCAGAGCCTTTCTCCCAGGGTAGAAATGTTGAATACCAGATGGCACAGGTTTAAGGTGAGAGGACGAAAGTTTAAAGAGGATGTGAGGGGCAAGTTTTTGTACACAGAGTGGTGGGTCCCAGGGGTGGTGGTGGAAGCAGATACGATATTGGTGTTTCAGAGGCTGTTAGACAGACACGTGAATATGCAGGGAATGGAGGGATATGAATCATGTGCGGGCAGAAGGGATTCGTTTAATTTGGCATCATGTTTGGCACAGACATGGAGGGCTGAAGTTCCTGTTCTATGTTCTATAGAACCATAGAACCATAGAACAATCAGGCACAATACAGGCCCTTCGGCCCACCATGTTGTGCTGCCCTTCAAACCACACCTAAGACTATCTAACTCCTTCCTCCCACATATCCCTCTATCTTAAATTCCTCCATATGCTTATCTAACAATCTCTTGAACTTGTCCAATGTATCTGCCTCCACCACCACCCCAGGCAGCGCATTCCATGCACCAACCGCTCTCTGGGTGAAAACTCTCCCTCTGACATCACCCTTGAACTTCCCACCCATTACCTTAAAGCCATGTCCTCTTGTTTTGAGCATTGGTGCCCTGGGAAAGAGGCGCTGGCTGTCCGCTCTATCTATTCCTCTCAATATCTTGTACACCTCTATCATGTCTCCCCTCATCCTCCTTCTCTCCAATGACAACAGCTCTAGCTCCTCTAATCTCTCCCCATAATCCATACTTTCCAATCCAGGGAGCATCCTGGTAAATCTCCTCTGCACCCTTTCCAACGCCTCCACATCCTTCCTATAATGAGGTGACCAGAACTGGACACAGTACTCTAAGTGTGGTCTAACCAGAGTTTTGGAAAGCTGCATCATCACTTTGCGGCTCTTAAACTCGATCCCCCGACTTACGAAAGCTAACATCCCATAAGCTTTCTTAACTACCCTATCCACCTGCGAGGCAACTTTCAGTGATCTGTGGATATGAACCCCCAGATCCCTCTGCTCCTCTACACTGCCCAGAATCCTGCCATTTACCTTGTACTCCGCCTTGGAGTTTGTCCTTCCACTTCTCTGGATTGAACTCCATCTGCCACTTGTGAGCCCAGATCTGCATCCTATCAATATCCCTCTGCAAGCGTCGACAGCCCTCCACACTATCCACAACACCACCAATCTTTGTGTCATCTGCAAACTTGCTAACCCAGCCTTCCACCCCATCATCTAAGTTGTTAATAACTATCACAAAAAGCAGACATCCCAGAACCGATCCCTGTGGCTAGCCACAGCCCTCCAACCCGAATGCACTCTCTCCACCACAACCCTCTGCTTTCTACAGGCAAGCCAATTCTGAATCCACATGGCCAAGCCTCCCCGGATCCCTTGGCCTCTGACCTTCTGAAGAAGCCTACCATGCGGAACCTTGTCAAACGCCTTACTAAAATCCATGTAGGCCACATCCACTGCACTACCCTCATTAATCTTCCTGGTCACCTCCTCAAAGAACCCTATCAGGCTGGTGAGGCCTTCACAAAGCCATGCTGGCTGTCCCTAATCAGTCCATGTTTCTCCAAGTGCTTATAGGTCCTATCTCTTAGAATTCTTTCCAACAGCTTACCCACCACAGGCGTAAGGCTCACTGGTCTGTAATTCCCTGGACTATCCCTACTACCTTTTTTGAATAAGGGGACAACATTCGCCACCCTCCAATCCTCCGGTACCATCCCCGTGGACAACGAGGACTCAAAGATCCTAACCAACGGTTCAGCAATCTCCTCTCTCGCCTCATGAAGCAGCCTGGGGAATATTCCATCAGGCCCTGGGGACTTATCTGTCCTAATATTTTCTAACAACTCCATCACATCCTCTCTCTTAATATCTACATACTCTAGAACATTACCCTCACCTACACTGTCCTCAGCATCCTCTAGACCCCTCTCCCTGGTGAATACTGAAGAGAAGTATTCATTGAGAACCTCACCCACTTCCACAGCTTCCAGGCACATCCTCCCACCTTTGTCTTTAATCGGACCTACCTTTACTCTAGCCATCCTTCTGCTCTTCACGTACGAGAAAAAAGCCTTGGGATTCTCCTTAACTCTACTCGCCAAAGCCTTTTCATGTCCCCTTCTCACTCTCCTCAGCCCTTTCTTAAGCTCCTTCCTTGCTACTCTATATTCCTCACGAGCCCTGTCAGATCCTTACTGCTTACACCTTATGTATGCTGCCCTCTTCTTCCTAACTAGTTGTTCCACCTCTCTCGTCACCCATGGTTCCTTCACCCTGCCATTCCTTCTCTGCCTCACCGGGACAAATTTATCCCTAACATCCTGCAAGAGATCACTGAACAACAACCACATCTCCATAGTACATTTCCCTTCAAAAATGTCATCCCAATTTTCCCTCCCAAGTTCTTGCCTTATAGCCTCATAATTCGCCTTTCCCCAATTAAATATCTTCCTGTCCTCTTTGCTCCTCTCCCTGTCCATGACAATTCTAAAGGTTATGGAGCAGTGGTCACTTCCCCCCAAATGCTCACCCACCGAGAGATCTGTCACCTGACCCGGTTCATTACCTAAAACTGGATCTAATATGGCATTTCCTCTAGTCGGAATCCATCCTGGACACACTTAACAAACTGCGCCCCGTCTAAACCCTTGACACTAAGTAGTGCCAATCAATAGTTGGATAGTTGAAGTCTCCCATTATAATAACCCTGCTATTTTCTCATCTCTCCAAAAACTGCCTCCCAATCTGCTCCTCAGTATCCCTACTGCTACCGGGGGTCCTATAGAATACTCCCAGAAGGGTAACTTCCCCTTTCTTGTTCCTAACTTCCACTCATATTGACTCCAGAAAGGATCCTGCTACATTATCCACCCTTTCTGCAGCTGTAACAGTGTCCCTGACCAGTATCGCCACCCCTCCTCCTCTTCTCCCCCCCTCCCTATCCCTTTTAAAACACTGAAAACCAGGAATATTCAATATCCATTCCTGCCCTGATGTCAGCCGTGTCTCTGTAATAGCCACAATATCATAGTCCCATGTACTTATCCAAGCTCTCAATTCATCACCCTTATTCCTGATGCTTCTTGCATTGAAGTAACTGCACTTTAGCCCATCCACCTTTCTACTTTTATAGCCTGTACTCTGCTTCTCCTTCCTCAAAGCCTCTCTACCTGTCAGATCTGACTTTTCCCCAACCCCTTCTTCCTCTGACCTACCCCTCTGGTTCCCTTCCCCCTCGCAAACTAGTTTAAACCCTCCTATCTGTGAACTCGATGAGTTTCTACAAGCTGGTGGTTTCATGGTTACCGTTACTGAGGCAACTAGTTTATTAAATTATCTGGATTTAAACTGCACAGCTGCTGTGGTAGTTTCTCAGAGCAACAGCGCAGATACACCCAGTAACGAACAGTGGATGCAGCCACTGCCTATGTTATGAAAGTAAAATCTTTACATAGCATTTAATTATTGAGCAGTTTAAATTTTTACAATGCACATTTCATATAATGCAAACTGTATTCTGTAGAGACTGCCAAATGTCTGACACTGCCACTCCGCTTGTGGGTTCTGAGCTGGGAATGCTGGAGTATATCCTGTGGGCAGAGCGAGCACTGGGCCCTCCCTGGGCTGTGCACACATCACTATACATGTGTGCACCAACTGCTTTAGTGTCACCTGCAAACTTACTAACCGTGCCCTGTACATTCTCATCCAAGATGACAAACAACAATGGGCCCAGCACCGAGCCCTGGGGAACACCACTAGTCAGGGGCCTCCAGTCCGAGAAACAACCTTCCACATCGCCCTCCGCTCCCTACCATCAAGCCAATTATGTATCCAGTTAGCTGGATCTCCCTGGATCCCATGCGATCCAACCTTCCACAGCAGCCTATCGTGCAGAACCTTATCAGAGGGCTTTCTGAAGTCCACGTAGACCATGTGTACCACCCTACCTTCATCGACCTTCTTGGTTACTTCTTCAAAAAACTCAGTCAGATTCATGAGACATGATCTCCCACACACAAAGCTGTGCTGACTATCCCGAATCAACCCCTAGTGACATGGTGTTATGACAACAACCTTTCCCTCAATGTCAGCAAAAGAAAAGAGCTGGTCATTGACTTCAGGAAAGGGGGCGGTGCACATGCACCTGTCTACATCAATGGTGCTGAGATCAAGAGGGTTGAGAGCTTCAAGTTCCCAGGAGTGAACATCACCAAAAGCCCGTCCTGGTCCAACCATGTAGACGCCATGGCCAAGAAAGCTCACCAGCACCTCTACTTCCTCAGGAGGCTAAAGAAATTTGGCATGTCCCCTTTGACACTCACTAAGTTTTATCGATGCCCCATAGAAAGCATCCTATCTGGATGTATCATGGCTTGGTACAGCAACTGCTTTGCCCAAGACCACAAGAAACTGCAGAGAGTTGTGGACACAGCTCAGCACATCACGGACACCAGCCTCCCCTTTATGGACTCTGTCTACACTTCTTGCTGCCTCAGTAAATCAGCCAGTATAGTCAAAGACCCCACCCACCTGGGACATTCTCTCTTCTCCCTTCTCCCATCAGGCAGAATATACTCCAGGATCAAGAACAGCTTCTATACCACTGTTATAAGACTATTGAACAGTTCCCTAGTACAATAAAATTGGTATTGGTATTGGTTTATTATTACAGTGAAAAACTTGTCTGGCATACCGATCGTACAGATCAATTCATTACACAGTACTCTTGACCTCACAATCTACCTTGTTATGACCTTGCACCTTATTGTCCACCTGCACTGCACTTTCTCTGTAGCTGTGACACTTCATTCTGCATTCTGTATTGTTTTCCCTTGTACTGCCTCAATACACTGTGTAATGAATTGATCTGTACGATCGGTACGCAAGACAAGTTTTTCACTGTACCCCGGTACATGTGACAAGAACAAACCAATTCCAATTCCAATTCCAATCCAATTCCAATTCAACTCCTGTCTTTCCAAATGCTTGTATACCTTATCCCTCAGAATCCCCTCTGGTAACTTACCTACTACAGATGTTAGACTTACTGCTCTATAGTTCCCAGGCTTTTCTTTGCAGCCCTTCTTAAATAAAGGCACAACATTCGCCACCCTCCAGTGTTCCGGCACTTCACCCATCAGTAATGATGATGCAAGTATATCAGCCAGGGCTCCGCAACTTCTGCTCCAGCTTCCCACAGTGTTCTTGGATATACCTGATCAGGCCCTGGAGATTTATCTACCTTTATATGCTTTAAGACATCCAGCACCGTTTCTGCTGTAATGTGGACTATCCCCAAGACATCCCCATTCACTGTCTCAAGGTCTGAAGTCTTCATGTCTTTCTCCACGGTAAAAACATTCATTGAGGACCTCACCCACCTCCTGCGACTCCACACAAAGATGTTCACTTTGGACTTTGAGGGGCCTATTCTCCCTCTAGTTATTCTTTTTCCCTTCATGTACATAAAATCTCTTTGGATTCTTCTGTACCAAAGCTCTCTCATGCCTCCTTTTTGCCCTTCTTGAGGATACTCCTCATCCCCTGTACTCCTCCAGGGATTCATTTGATCCCAGCTGCCTGTACCTGTCCCATGCCTCCTGCTTTCTCCTGACCAGTCAGAGAGTCACACAGCACAGAAACAGGCCCTTCGGTCCAACTCATCCATGCCGACCATGGTGCCTACCCGAGTTACTCCCATTTGCCCGCGTTTGGCCCCGTGCCCCTCTAAACCTTTCCTATCCATGTACCTGTCCAACATTATCATCATACCTGTCTCTACCACTTCCTCTGGCAGCTCGTTCCACCACCCACTGTGTGGGAAAACTTGCCCCTCAGGTCCCCTTCAAACCTTCCCCCTTTCACAAACCTTTGCCCTCTTAGTTTGGACTCCCCCACCCAGGAGGACCACAGACCCCATGCCTGACAGAGATCAGTAGATATGAAAGGAGTGGAGGGATACGGTGTTAGTGCAGTGCGGTGACACTGAGGTAGGGCAGCCGTGATTGTAACGAATGGGGAGGTAACACGTGGGAATGAACAGCCTGCTGCCCCTAGGTTTTGTTTGGAACTGAAGTGTTGAGACTGCACTTCTCTCACCCAGCAGGGGAATGTTGAATGATGCTCCAACAGAATGTTTCTGTCATCTAGGTGATCTAACCAACGAGCTGGTCCGACATTTCCTGATTGAAACCAATGCCAAGGGAGTGAAGTTGAAAGGCTGCCCCAACGAACCATACTTTGGTGAGTGGCCATGGGGCTTGTGTTAGTCACCATCGATCAGGGGCGTGACTGGGTATGAGGAGCATGGAGGCAGCCCCCGGGGAGAGTTGGGTGAGGAACTGGGGCGGGACGAGGGGAACTGTGCTGGGCAGGCCTTTGGTGCCCCCATCCACAGTGACCGGCACTAGGTCCTGTGAAGGGTGAATAGTGCAGAGCTTAAATCAGGGAATCACTACAGCACATTCAGCCCATCAAGTCCGTCCCAGCTCCATGCAAAGGGCAACCCAGTTAACAATATGAACAGTGAACCTGATTCACCTGCAGATGTGTCTCAGTGTATCAGTATCAGTGTATCAGTGTATCAGTGTATCTGTGCACTTAGGGGTATGTGTGTGTGTCTGTACATGTGTGTGTGTGTCACAGTGTATGTGTGTCACTGTGTGTGCCTCTGTTTTTGTGTCTGTCTCTGTGTCTGTCTGTACGTGTGTGTATTTGTCATTGTGTGTGTTTCTGTGTGTGTCTCTGTATATGTGGGTGTCATTATATGTGTGTGTGTGTGTCATTGTTAATGCGGGCACGTGTTACTGTGTATGTTACTGTGTGTGTTACTGTGTGTGTTACTGTGTGTGTCACTATATGTGTGTGTAATTGTCACTGTCTGTGTATGCATGTATGTGTGTCACTACATGTGTGTGTGTGTTTATGTCACTGTGTGTCACTATGTCCATGAGTGTGTGTGTCACTGTGTGTGTATATGTCTCTGTACGTGTGTGTGTGTGTGTGGGTGTGCATGTGTGTGTGTGCGTGTGTGTGTGCGTGGGTGTGTGTGTGTGTGTGGGTGTGTGTGTGTGCGTGTGTGTGTGCGTGTGGGTGTGTGTGTGTGCGTGTGTGTGTGCGTGGGTGTGCGTGGGTGTGCGTGGGTGTGTGTGGGTGTGTGTGTGGGTGTGGGTGTGGGTGTGGGTGTGGGTGTGGCTGGGATCTCTGACTACAGCTTTGTATCTGCTGTTGCAGGGAGCCTGTCAGCCCTGGTTTACCAGCACTCCATCACTCCACTGGCTCTGCCCTGCAAGCTCGTTGTTCCCAGTCAAGGTGAGTGAAGATCAGTCACACTCGGACAACCACATTTGAGCTAATTAATAGTGTAGAGGCAGCTGTACTCCGTGTGCTACCCACACTGTCCCTGCCCTGCAAGTGCAGGTCACAGAGTCTTACATCAGAGAGACAGGCCCTTCGGCCCATCATGTCTGTGCTGACCATCATACCTTTCTACTAATCCCATTTCCCAGCACGTGGTTCATACCCTTCACTGCTTTAGTGATTCAAGTGTTCATCCAGATACTTCTTCAATGGTGTGAGAGTCTCTGCCTCCTCTGCCCCTCAGGCAGTGCGTTCCAGATTCCAACCCCTCTCTGGGGGGTGAAAACCCCCTTGGATCCCTTATGAATCTCTTATTCCTCACCTTAAACATATTCCCTTTGGTCAGACACCTCTGCCATGGGAAATAGTTTCCCACTATCCACCCAATTGAAAATCCCAACCTTTCCAGTCTCTCCTTATAACTTAAACTTTCCATCCCCGGCAACATCCTGGTGAATCTCCTCTGCACCCTCTCCAGTGCAGTCCAATCCTTCCCAGAGCTGGTGACCAGAACTGCACACTGTACTCAGCTGTGACCAACCAGTGTTCTTTTAAAGTTGGACCCAGACCTTCCTGCCTTTGTGTTCTGTGTCCCAGCTAATGGAGGCAAGTGTCCTGTTTCAATCTGTGCTGCCACCTTCAGGGATGCTTGGAAATGTACACCAAGGTCCTTCTGTTCTTTGGTACCCCCTAGGACCCTACCGTTCATGGTGTATGTCCTACTTGAATTAGACTCCCCAAAATGCGTCACAACACACTTAGAACATAGAACAGTCCAGCACGGGACAGGCCATTCGGCCCAAGATGTTGTGCCGATCTTGATGCCAATTTTGATGTCCTCTTCCTGTGTATCATCTACGTCCCTCCATTCCCCTCACATTCACGTGTCGATCTAAAAGCCTCTTAAACTCCTCCAACCTGCCTGCCTCCACTACTACCCCTGGTAACCCATTCAAGGCACCTACCACTCTCTGCGTAAAAAACTTGCCCCTCACGTTGCCTTTAAACATCCCCCATCTAACATTAAAAGCCTGTCCCCTGGTGTTTGACATTTCTACCCTGGGGAACAGATTCTGACTGTCCACCCTATCTCTGCCTCTCGTAATTTTAAAAACGTCTATCAGGTCTCCCCTCAGCCATCAACATTTCAGGGAGAACAACCACAGTTTTTCCATCATTTCCTTATAGCTCATACCCTCTAATCCAGGCAGCATCCTGATGAACCTCTTCTGCACCCTCTCCACAGTCTCCACACTCTTCCTGTAATGGGGCGACCAGAACTGCACACAGTGCTCCAATACTAATTATCAGGATTAAATTCCTTCTGCCGTTGCCCTGCCGAACTTACCAACTGATCAACATTATTCTGAAGCCTGAGGCTACCCTCCTCATTATCAACAACACCACCGATTTTCATGTCATCTGTAAACTTATTAACCATTCCTCCTACGGTAGTGTAGCGGTTAGCGTGACGCTATTACAGCACCAGCGACCTGGGTTCAATTCCGCCGCTGTCTGTAAGGAGTTTGTACGTTCTCCCCATGTCTGCGTGGGTTTCCTCCGGGTGCTCCGGTTTCCTCCCACATTCCAAAGACGTACGGGTTAGGAAGTTGTGGGCGTGCTATGTTGGCGCCGGAAGCGTGGCGACACTTGCGGGCTGCCCCCAGAACACTCTACGCAAAAGATGCATTTCACTGTGTGTTTCGATGTACATGTGACTAATAAAGAGATCTTATATTAACATGGGACAGTACACCACAGTATAGGCCCTTCGGCCCACAATGTTGTGCCGACCTGTATAAACCTACTCCACGATCAATTGAACCCTTTCCTCCTACACAGCCCATAACCCTCCATTTTTCTTACCTCCATGTGCCTATCTAAGAGACTTTTAAATGTCCCTAATGTATCAGCCTCTATCACCACCCCCGGCAGTACGTTCCAGGCACCCACCACTCTCTGTGTAAAAGATCCACCTCTGACATCTTCCCTGAACTTTCCTCCTCTGACCTTAACATCCAGATCTATAATGTGTACAACAAACAGTAAGGCTCTTGGCACCAATCCCTGTGGTAAACCATTGGTCACAGGGATCCAATCACAAAACAACCCTCTGCCATCACCCTCTCTCTCCTATTACCAAGCCAATTTTGGATCCAATTTGCCAACCTGCCCTGGATTCCATGGGCTCCAGCCCTTGAACCGGTCTCCCATGTGGGACCTTGTCAAAGGCCTTGGTCAATTCCATGTAAATCGCATCACCCACACTGCCCTCTCAATATGTTTAGCTGCCTCCTCAAAACACTTGATTTAAATTGGTCAGACAGGACCTCTGACCATCAAATCTGTGTGACCATCCCTGACCAATCCCTCCCTTTCCAAGTGGAGATTATTCCTGACCCTCAGAACTTTTTCCAATAATTTCCCTACCATTGACAGTAGACTAGACTGGCCTATAGTTGCCCATCCAATTCCTGCTGGCCCTTCCTGCTCGTAAAGAATTATCAAGTTATCCATCATGGAAACAGGCCATTCAGCCCAACATGTCCATGACAATCAGTGGGTGCCCATCCGGATTAATCCTATCTTCTAGCACTTGGTCCGTAACCTTCTATGCCTGAGCAATTCAAGTGCTCGCCTGAACACTGTCAGTGACTCTCCTTCCACCACTCTCTCCGGCAGTGTGTTCCAGGTACTCACCACTCTCTGGGTGAAGAAGGTCCCCCTCACATCCCCTCTGAATCTCTTCCCCCTCACCCTAAACCGCTGTCCTCTAGTTTTATCTACCTCTGATCTGGGGAAAGTTTCCTGCAGTCTGCCCTATCTGTACCCCTCATAGTTCTAAATACCTCTGTCACGTCCCCTCTTAACCTCCTCCAAATGGCACTAGCTCAGTTAGGCAACTTGGTCAGCATGGACGAGTTGGGCCGAAGGGCCTGTTTCCATGCTGAACAGCTCTGTGACTATGACTCCTCCAGTCCAGGGAAAACAGACCGAGTCTCTCCTCGTAACTCAAACCCTCCCTCCCAGGCAACATCCTGACTCTCCTCTGCACCCTTTCCAGCGCTATCACATCCTGCCTACAGTGTGTGACCAGAGCTGCACGTAGGGCTCTGGCTGAGCACAGACCAAGTTGGAACATAACCTCCCTGCTCCTGTATTCAATGCCCCGACCACTGAAGGTTCGACTGGAATAATGTGGGACTTGTCACGAGCTGCAGTCTGTCCCTGCCCTCGGAGTGTTCAATGGCATTGAATGCTCCGTGTTCTGCTCTGAGATTCCCTCCTTCACAAGCAGAAAAACTGACTCACAAATGCAGTTTGTGTTAAATGCTCCCCAGCTGTAGTTAATGGATCCCACACACCTCCCTCCTCCCACCCCCTTCCCTCCACCCCCCCCCCCCCCCCCCCCCCCCCCCGGCTTCCCACTATTGTTCTGCGTTTGGGTGGATCTAGTTAGACTCGTAAACACTATGTACTGCGGAAACATCTGGACTCGGCTTAACTCTCTGTAACCCGGGCTGTGTACGGGCGGCAGCCCCAGCTAGAATTGGCCTCAGTGCCTTCTCTCTTGCATACTCCTGTGTGGTGAAATGTTCTGTGTAAGCCTCTGCGGGGGCAGCTGGTTTTAGAACGGGCCCTCTTCTTGGTGGCAGACTCAGGGACAGTTCCTGCCCATCTTGCCCCCCCTGCTGTGATGCCTCTGACAGGTGATTAGCTGCCAATATTCGCTGTGTAGTTTGACAGTGGCTCCTGTTTCAGCTGATCAGCCCCCTCTCTCGCTGCACGGTGGTGTCCTCTGCTCATTGCTTACAAGGCAGGAAGCGTTGTGTTTCCCCAGGTGCAGCCTGTCTCTCAGCAAAGCCCGTGCCTCACAGGCTGAGGTCACTCGACCCATTCCTTATTCCCTACACTGCAGCTTTTGAACAGGATGTGGACTCCACCCCAGGCACACAACACCGTTAACTCTCTCCACTCCATGGAGTGTATTCACTGCAGCTTTTCTCACCGGGAGTATAAATGGACAGGGGCTCCCCACACACAGCTGTCTGCTGACATCAATCCAGACCCAGGACTAAGCCACTCGATTGACATGAGTGTGGGTACTACGTGGCCCCTCCCTCGCAGTTAAATCCTATTAACCCCTTCTCTGTCACACCATTTCTAATACCGCTCACTTCCTGTTAAACCTTATCAACCCCTTCCTTGTTACAGTCCTGCAGAGAGTTGTGGACACAGCTCAGCACATCACGGAAACCAGCCTCCCCTCCATGGACTCTGTCTACACTTCTCGCTGCCTCGGTAAAGCAGCCGACATAATCAAAGACCCCTCCCACCCCAGACATTCTCTCTTCTCCCCCCTCCCATCGGGCAGAAGATACAAAAGCCTGAAAGCACGTACCACCAGGCTCAAGGACAGCTTCTATCCGGCTGTTATAAGACTATTGAATGGTCCCCTAGTACGATAAGATGGACTCTTGGCCTCACAATCTACCTCGTTATGACCTTACACCTTATTGTCTGCCTGCACTGCACTTTCTCTGTAGCTGTGACACTTTACTCTGTATTCTGTTATTGTTTTACCCTGTTCTACCTCAATGCACTGTGTAATGAATTGACATGTACGATCAGTATGTAAGACAAGTTTTTCACTGGACCTCGGTACATGTGACAATAATAAACCAATTCCCAATCCATTCAAATACCGCTCACTCACTGTTGTCCTATGAACCCTTTCTCTCTCTCTGTTGGGCCATGGAATGCGCTGCCTGGGGTAGTGGTGGAGGCAGGTACATTGGTCAAATTCAAGAGATTACTAGATAGGCATATGGAGGGATTTAAAATAGAGGGATATGTGGGAGGAAGGGGTTAGATAGTCTTAGGAGTGGTTTGAAGGGCAGCACAACATGGTGGGCCAAAGGGCCTGTATTGTGCTATACTGTTCTATGTTCTATAAACCTGGGTCTCTGGAGCTGTGGGCAGCAGCTCCACCAGCTATGCCACTGCACCACCCAAACTCTCTTGTCTCCTGGACACTGCAGCTGAGGGAAGGCACTGGTTAAAAGCAAATTCTCTCTTTCAGATCCAGTGGATAAAACCCCTGAACCAGCGGCACTGACAAACTCAGCCACAGAGCTGTTGAAGCAGGGTGCAGGTGAGTCTGACCCACCCAGCCCTGAGGTAATACTGTGGTGGGTGGGGGCGGGGGGCGGAGGGTGATGGGTGATCCCAGCACCCCTGGGTTATTGGGTGGGGGGGATCATCGGCCATTCCTTCTTGGTACACACCAGATTCTGAATCAGGTTTATTATCACTGACTTATCTGACGTGAAATGAGTTGTTTTGCGGCAGCAGTACAGTGCAAAGACAGAAAAGTTCCTGTAAATTATGAAATAAATAGAGCAAAAAAAGGAATAGTGAGGTAGTGTTCATGGACCGTCCAGAAATCTGATGGCGGAGGGGAAGAAGCTGTTCCTGAATCGTTGAGTGTGGGTCTTCAGGCTCCTGTACCTCCTCCCCGATGGGGGTAGCGAGAAGAGGGCATGTCCCAGATGGTGAGGGTCCTTAGTGATGGATGCCGCCTTCTTGAGCCCTCGATGGCGGGGAGGGTTGTGCCCCTGATGGAGCTGGCTGAGTCTACAACCCTCGGCAGCCTCTTGCAATCCTGCGCGTCGGAGCCTGCATACCAGGCGGTGATGCAACCAGTCAGAATGCTCTCCACCGCACATCTGTAGAAATTTGCAAGAGTCTTTGGTGACCTACCAAATCTCCTCAAACTCCTGACAAAGTAGAGCCACTGGTGTGACTTCTTCATGATTACATCAGTGTGCTGGGCCCAGGATAGATCCTCTGAGATGTTGATGCCCAGGAACTTGAAGCTGCTCACCCTTTCCACTGCTGATCCCCCAGTGAGGACTGGTGTGTGTTCTCCCGACCTCCCCTTCCTGAAGTCCACAATCAATTCCTTGGTCTTGTTGACATTGAGTGCGAGGTTGTTGTTGTGACACCACTCAACCAGCCGAGCTATCTCACTCCCGTACGCCTCATCGCCATCTGAGATTCTGCCAACAACAGAGGTGTCATCAGTGAGTTTATAGATGGCGTTTGAGCTGTGCCCAGCCACACAGTCGTGAGTGTAGAGAGAGTAGAGCAGTGGGCTAAGCACACATCCTTGAGGTGTGCCTGTGTTGATTGTCAGTGAGAAGGAGATGTTATTACCAATCCTCATTGACTGAGGTCTCCTGATAAAGAAGTTGAGGATCCAGTTGCAGAGGGAGGTACAGAGGCCCAGGTTTTGAAGCTTATTGCTTAATACTCTGCTGGTCACTGCAGTTGGGATCTGGGTGAACTTGACTGTGCAGCACCCCGGCATTCAGTGATGGCTCATCCTCTGCACCTTCCCTGGAATATGGTGAGATTCCTCACCTTCGGTTCCCTGCTGTCCAGTCCCCATTCGTAGAGCATTGGCCACGGACAATGGGAATGGAGGAGGACAGAGCCAAATGTAAGCCTCTGGACTTGGTTGTCAGGGACTTCAGCCTTGATGCCCTCCGGGCACATAGGCTGCCCTGGTCAAACTGGGCCCCAGGTGACCATTCACCATGGACACACCCAGTCCAAGACCCTGCCAATTCCTATAGACCAATAATCTGTCAATCTGCACCCTGAATATATTCACTACCTCCGCCTCCACAGGTCTTTCTTGTTGAGAATTCAAAAGATTCACCATTCTTGAGAAAAATAACTCCTCCAATTTAAACTCCCTGTATCCAGAAAGTATTCCCCCTACTAGTTACCATTGAGAGGGGAAGAATCATCTCATCGCTCACCCGCCAAGCCCCCTCAGAACCTGACATATTTTAATAAGATCATTTCTTTTAAACTCATCTTGATTTGCTCAACGTCTCTCTGTGAGTCGATCCCTTTATCCCAGGGCTCACCTTCTCTGAACTGTCTGCTTTGCAAGGACATCCCTCCTTGAGTAATGAGATTAAACCTCCCTGAAGAATTCCAGGTATGGTCACTGCAGCACTTGGAACTGGAATTGGTTTATTATTGTCACATGTACCGAGGTGCAGTGAAATAATTTGTTTTGCGTGCCATCCATACAGATCATTTCATCACATCAGTCCATTGAGGTAGTACGAGGGAAAACAATAACAGAATGCAAAGTGAAGTGTTACAGCTACAGAGAAAGTGCAGTGCAGGCAGACAATAAGGTGCAAGGTCATAACGAGGTACCTGTACTACATCAATGCAGTCTGTACTAACCCAATGTAACTGCACTGTGTAATGAATTGACCTGTATGATAGGTATGCAAGACAAGTTTTTCACTGTACCTCTGCACGTGACAATAATAAACCAATACCAATACCAAGATTGTGAGGTGAAGAGTCCATCTTATTGTACCAGGGGACCGTTCAATAGTCTTATAACAGTGGGATAGAAGCTGTCCTTGAGCCTAGTGGTACATGCTTGCAAGGTTTTTTATCTTCTACCCGATGGGAGGGGGGAGCAGAGAGAATGTCCGGGGTGGGTGGGGTCCTTGATTATGTTGGCTGCTTTACTGAGGCAGTGAGAAGTGTAGACAGAGTCCATGGAGGGGAGGCTGGTTTCCGTGATGTGCTGAGCTGTGTCCACAGCTCTCTGCAGTTACTTGTGGTTATGGGCAGAGCAGTTGCCACACCAAGCTGTGATGCATCCGGATAAGATGCTTTCTATGGTGCATCGATAAATTGGTGAGGGTCAAAGGGGACATGCAGAAATTAATTAGCCTCCTGAGGAAGTAGAGGTAGCTAGGTTCTTCTGTCTGTGTGCTGCATCCCCCGACACTCACACTTACTGTTTCTTCCCCCACAGCGTGCAATGTTCTGTTTGTAAATTCGGTGGACATGGAGTCTCTGACAGGGCCACAAGCGATTGCAAAGGCCATCTCGGGGACCCTGAGCACCCAGCCACAGCCCACTGCCACCGTCGTTCATTTCAAAGTGTCCTCGCAGGGGATAACCCTGACCGATAATCAGAGAAAGTAAGTGCAGACTTTCCTTTGAAATAGATCTGTGTGTCTGTGTCGGTGTGTCTGCGGGGTAACTACCTGAGGCCAGTTGACCACAGTGAGGGAGCCTGTACACATGGGCACAGGTGTGGACAAGTGTCCATGTGCCTACAGTATTGTAAACAGAAGCAACAACATCCAGTTACGAGATCCAACTCACTTCACCGAAGCATCAACCAAAACTGACCCCGAGCTCCACAACGAGGTGTTAGGGCAGATGAATGAGGCAGATTTTGAACACAGACAGTACAGCACAGAAACAGGCCTGTGCCAACCCCGATGCCAATCCAAACTGCACATCTGCCTACACGTGGTCTGTATCCCTCCGTTCTCTGCTTGTTTTCAGACATGTGCCTGTCTAAATGCCTCTTAAGAGTTGCTCTCATCTCTGTTTCCACACCTCCCGTGGCAGCGTGTTCTAGGCACCCACCACTGTCTGTGTACAAAAAAACCTGCCTCCTTTGAGCGACGCAGGATGAGAGGTGACTTGATAGAGGTGTATAAGATTATGAGGGGCATAGACAGAGTAGACAGCCACACCTTTTCCCCAGGGCAGCAATGGCCAATACCAGAGCGCATCCGTTTAAGGTGAGTGGAGGAAAGTTCAGGGGAGATGTCAGAGGTAGGTTCTTTACACAGAGAGTGGTGGGTGTGTGGAACGCACTGCCGGGAGTGGTGGTAGAGGCTGATACAGTAGGGACATTTAAAAGACTCTTAGATAGGCTCATGGGCGTAAGGAAAATGGAGGGTTATGGGCTGTGCAGGAGGGAAGGGTTAGATTGATCATGGAGGAGGTGTTCATATAGTTCGGCACAACATGGTGGGCCGAAGGGCCTGCACTGTGCTGTACTTTACGTTTGTACTCGGTTTATGTTGTATTTATGATATATTGAGATTTTTATAGAACTATATTTATATAACTAATATTATACATCTTAAGTAACTATATAGTATACGTCCTGCTGTACTAAGTTCTTTATGTTCGATGTAAATCTCCTTTACACTTCCCCCTCTCACCTTATAGGCCGGTGAGTTTTATATCAACGGTAGGGAAATTATTGGAGAAGATTCTTATGGACAGGATTTACTTCCAAAACTTATTGGGGGTAGTCAGCATGGCTTTGTTCAGGGGAGGTCATGTCACACAAACTTGATGGAGTTTTTTGAGTCAGTGACTAAGATGATTGATCAGGGTAGGGCAGTGGATGTTGTCTACGTGGCCTTTAGTAAATCACCCGACGAGGTCCCTCATGGTAGGCTGGTCCAGAGGGTAAGGCACATGGAATCTGTGGTGGGCAGAGAAAACACTGCAGATGCTGGAGGAGATCAGCGGGTCAGGCAGCGTCCGTCCAGTCCAGATGAAGGGTCTCGACCCGAAACGCCAACTGTCCATTTCCCTCCACAGATGCTGCCCGACTCGCTGAGTTCCTCCAGCATTTTGTTTGTGGGATCCACAGTGATTTGGTAGATTGGATTAAAAATTGGCTTGACTATTAGCAGACAGAGAGAGGGGTGTTACTCTGGCTGGAGGTCCGTGACCAGTGGTGCTCTGCAGGGATCGGTGCAGGGACCTCTGCTGTGTGTGATACTTGGATGAAAGTGCAGATGGGAAGATTAGTAAGTCTACAGACAACACAAGAACTGATGGGATTGTGGGTAGTGAGGGAGGTTGTCAAAGGATACAGATCAGTTGGAAATGTGGGCAGAGAAATGGCAGGTGGAGTTTAATCCGGACTTTGGGAGGTCAAATGTTTTCTCTGGAGCGTCGGAGGCTGAGGTAAGACCTGATTTAAAATGATATAAAATTACGAGAGGCGTCTAAAGACTAGATAGAGTCTTGTTCTCACTGGTTTAAGTTGAGAGAAGCAAAGTTTAAAGGAGATTTACGAGGTAAGATTTTTACAGAGACGGGGGTGGGTGTCTGGAACTTGCTGCCGGGGAGGCAGTGAAAGCAGATACAATAGCAACGTTTAGACAGACGCGTGAACAGGCAGGGAACGGAGGGGATAGATCACGTGCAGGCAGATGGGATTAGTTAGACTGACATCATGGTTGGTACTGACATGATGGGCTGAAGGGCCTCTGTGCTAAGTGTACAGAGCTGCTTGGCTGATGGATTACTGAGAGAAAACTGACAAAGGGAGATGTAAAAGCTGTGAAAGGCAGGTCAGAGGTGTCACTGAAACCTAAAAGGAGAATGCTGGAGATGGCCAACAGGTCAGGCAGCGGCTGTGGAGAAAGGAGAACTTAGTTAATGCCACAGATGGATGAACTGGAGCAGAACTGGCCAGGGAAAGGCATGTTATCCGAAGTTGTTGAATCAATATTGAGTCGGGAAGATTGCAGCATGCTCTGATGCAAGGTGAGGTGACGTTCCTCAAAACTACATTAATGGGCATTCAGACAGACACTTAAACAGGCAAGGCATAGAAGGATATAATTGTAATGTGGGCAAATGGGATTGGTGTAGATGGGCAGAAAGGTCGATGTGGATGTGTTGGGCCGAGGGGCCTGTTTCTGTGGTATACCACTCAATGTTGGGCTTCATTGTGAGAGCCAGACAGTGTTCCAGATGTGGAAACGGGCAGGGTTAGTCATGACGCAGTCGGCTGTTCACGGGACAGTTGAGGTTTGGAACATTCTGCTCCATTTTGGAATGGGAAGGAGTTGGTGACCAGGGACTTGGGTGTGAAGACCAGATAGACAATGGCTTTGGAAATCCCACTGCTGAGTTGGGAGAAATTTCTGCTCACCCAGCCTGGATGTTAGACAGTCAAACCAATGGGAAGTTACCAGATTATCGTATTTATTTCCTTTATTTGAAATCTGAGATTTGTAAATGTTTGAAAGAGCTTGAGATGGATTAAGAATCACAAATCTCCCACAGCCCACGGACACTGTCCCCCGTCACCGACTCTCCCCACCCCCTGAAACCCCTCCCACAGCCCACGGACACTCTCCCCACCCACTGAAACCCCTCCCACAGCCCATGGACATTCTACCCTGTCAGAGTCTAAGCAGTGTGGACCTTTTGAAAGAAAGCTCAGAGTTTTTCCCAGGAGGTGCACTCACTCTTATTGTTGTATATTTGTTGTATGTACAATATAACCGGGGTATTCTTGGTGTTTTTCTGTGAGAATGAAATATGTTTTAATGTTTTCTATTCTAGGTTGTTCTTCCGACGTCATTATCCCATCAGCAGTGTTACATTCTGTGATGTCGATCCACAGGAGAGAAGGTACGAACACTGTTTCTGGCTTCAGACTGGTGTGGGAGGTCTTCAAAGCCATCAAGGGTTATGGGGATGGATATCCCAGAGTGTAAAGTGATGGTGTAGTTACGTACAGTCTGTACACTGTGTATGTGTGAGATATGACAGTGAGTGTGACAATTCCTGTGCACAGGCTTTGTGAGTGTGGACTGTGGGTGTGTGATGGTTATGCACACTGTGTGTGTGTGTGTGTGTGTGTGTTAGAGAGAGAGAGAGAGAGAGAGAGAGAGAGAGAGAGAGAGAGAGAGAGAGATATGATCCCTGTGCACACTCTGTGAGCGTGTGATGGTCACATCACAGTGCATGTGTGAGGGTACTGGTGTGTGATGAGCTCTGTGACTCCCTCTTCAATCCATCCTTTACCCAGCCTCCTACAACGGTGGGCTTTGATCACCAGGACAAGGTGTCAGAACTCTCTGCTGTTTTTTGTCCCCCGTGGTCTCATTGTGCAGCTGAAAGTGAGTGAGTAGTTCATTACAGCACCAGTGTGTGTAAGCTCCAGGACACGGGTAACCGCTGGTCTTCTGCTCTCTTCCAGGTGGACAAAGACTGATGGAAGCTCCTCGAAGTAAGTGATTGCCCTCCATCCCAGGGAGGTGCTGTTAGTTTACATTAAACCCAGCTTCCCCAGAACTGCATCAAAGTGGTCCACCTCCCCCAGAGATCCAACCCACTGCCAACTGAACCATTCTTCCTTGTTTACCCCTGCTGGACCTGTTCAGACCCTTTACATGCTGTCCATCCTGAAGATGTTGTTAGTTGAGTGAGCTGCAGACCACTGGGCCTCTGGTTACCAGAGCTCTCAGCCACTGCAGCTTCCCACCTTGAGTGCCACTCTGTTGGACACTCGCTGATCAAAATGGATCAGTGGGACTTGTCAATAGCTCCCCTTATCACCGATTGGTGTGCCCTTTGGGACTGTGGAAGGCGGGTCAGATGGACCCTGTCCTCTGCGGCCAGAAACACCAATGGAAGTCCAGTCCTGCTGCTCTCGGAAGGACGTGAGCCTTGTTGGCTATGGCTGACTGAGGTCTCTGCTAGAAGAGGTTCCTTCAACACGAAGGAAGGAAGGAGCAGGATTGTCAGAGATGGAGACCGAGCGGTGGGGAAAGATGCAACAATTCTCAACCGGCTTGTTTGCTGGAACATCGACCCGTTCCACTCTGAGCGGAGCCTTGGGGAGAAATCTGCAGGTGAATTTCAGTCAGTGCGTAACCTATGGGCAGTCTTCAGTTGACCATTCTGTCTCAACACAACAAACAATCTGCTGCAGGAACTCAGTGGTTGAGCTGCTTCAACGACCTGATCCGCTCAGTTCCTCCAGCAGATTGAGTGTTGCTCCAAATTCCAGCTCCTGTTTTCTCTTGAGTCTCCATCCTGTCTTGTTAGGCCGGGCAAAAGTCATCTGCCAAATCCCAGCAAGTCTGACGGCCAAACATCCACTATCCCAGAGTCACCAAGAATTAAAGACTTGCTTTCCCAACACAACTGTAGGCTGATTGAAACTAATTCTTGTTTTCATTGTTTTGAACACGTTGGTTATCACAGTAGCAGGGCAGGGATGGGGCGGGAGGGAGTGGGAGGAGGGGACTGGGTGTAATGGAAGCCAGCGAGATGGTCGGTAGGTGCGTGTGGGCAGTGAGCCGGTGGTGGCTGGTAGTGTGGGATGGGATCACGGCAATGCAGAAGGAAGTGGTGACTGCTTTTCCTGCCTCTTCCCTCTCCAGGCTCTTTGGATTTGTAGCCCGAAAGCAGGGCAGCACCACGGACAACGTCTGCCACCTGTTCGCTGAGATGGATTCCAACCAGCCGGCCAGCGCCATCGTGAATTTTGTCTCCAAGGTCATGATCGGCTCGCAGAAGAGATGAACGCCCGTCACTCTCCCTGAAAAACAAAGACAGCAAAATAACTTTAGGGGCGAGGGGAGAGGAGAAGGACTTGGAGATGGGTTGGAGAGGGAGACAGCGGAAGTGATGGGTGGCGATGGGGACTGGGACGCTGGGGGAGGGGAAGAGGGCGGATCTTGTAAAATGCGCAGTCTGAAGAGGTAATGGCAGTGCTTCTGGTTGAAGGACAACTGACTAATGAGCAATGTTTCTGCTGGAGCTGTAGGAGTAACCATGTGGCATGATGCAGGAGGCCATGAGCTGTTTAATCGTGACTCTTTAACTGGCTTTAATCAATCGCTCGCACACTGCATGACTTTTCCACGTTTGCATGGTTTACCAATTTCCCCTTTCGAACAAGAAACTCTCCCAGCACCCCCACACAATCCCCACTGCCGGCCCCCAAACCACTGACCTCCTGAGTGGCTCAGAGGGACTGGTCCCACCCTGAGCTCCCCAGGGCACAGGGTAGCAGCAGGTGGGAAGCTCTGCTCACCGCGCTGATGTGTATGCACTGCGAGAGGCCACCGGTCCTCCAGTTTCAGTGACCCTCGATTCTGTCCAGGAGTCACAACTGTGTGGGAGACGAGGGCGAGAGGCTGATGCCTCTCGGGGAGAGGGTGGGAAGTGACCGGCAGTCTGCACCTTATCCAGGTTCCCTGGGCTCCCAGCACTTACGACTGTTCTCTCACCCGCTGTGTCCCGAGACGCCCCTGCCCCTCCCACACGTCTCTCTCCCTCCAGCTGTTTACCACTGGAGCCACCCACATCCTTCACCATGACCCATCTGCACATCAGGCCCCTCGGGGTGCCACAGCATCGGTGCCCTGACACACTCAGCACCAGCGCAGTGCTGTTGGGACCCTGGGGCCTAAACTATCCACCCAGCTGACATGGGTTCAAATCCCATCATGGCCACTCGAGGAACTGAATCCAGTTTAAATAAATTTGGATGTAGAGATCTAGTTTGGGTAACATTGGGAAATTGTTGTAAAGACCCAGATACCCTTTATGGGAGAAGATGTCTGCTTGTAGTCTGTCTGGATTTACGTGCGTGGCTCCATCCCCACAGTAACAGTCCAACTGTACGCTGCCCTGTGAGGCTCCCCCCTGCTGGATGAGGTAACCCACTGAGATCAAACCCACTACCACCTTCCCAGGGTGTACCCCATCTGATAATGTGGCCACCCCCTCCCATACCCCTCTCAGCCGCCCTCTGCACAGAGCACCTTGAGTTGTCGAACAGCTGAGTAAAATGTCACAGAGTTATACAGGTCTTTCAGCCCATCTCGCCAGTGCTGACCGAGCTGTCTGTCCGAGCCAGTGCCAAAGCCTCGAGAGTGCCCCCCCACCACCAGCAGTCAGCCCCACTGAAACCCTGACTGCAGGAAACAAACCCTGCAGATGCTGCAAGTCTGAAATAAACCAGAGAGTGCTGGGAAATCTCAGCAGGTCAGGCAGCATCTGTGGAGAGAAGAACAGAGCTAACACTTCAGGTCTGAAGCACAGACCCAAAATGTCGACTGTTCTTCTCTCTGCGCAGACGCTGCCTGACCGGCTGTGTGTTTCTGACCTGTTGCTGTATTTATTGGATCAAAACAACTGTAGGTTCAGTGGATGGTGGTTCACCCTCTGAGTCACAGCTCACAGAATCAAAGACCTTCACCACACTAAGGAAGGCCCTTTGCTCTTTCAATCCATGCTATCTCAGGAGGTGCTGCCTTCCTGATCCCCAACCCTGCTCTGGCCTGTAGATCTCTCAGTGCTCACCAGGTGAGGGCGGTACCTGTGTCTGACCCCTCCAGAACTGATTGGCCAAAATAACTCCTCTTGAACCCACCCCTGTAACCCCACCCGTGCACAAAATCAGGTTCTGACCGCTCTGGTCCCAACCCCCTTCACCCTGTCTGACCCTCCACATGGTTTTATTGTGTGGGTGTGGGTGTGATCTCCTCAGTGCTGAGGGGGTGACCTTTGCTGTGAGTCGATCTGTCCTCTCAAGGGGAATGTGAAGGGTGGCGATCCTCCCCAATGTCATGGTTGGTGCTACTGATCATGCAGCCTCACGTGGACAGATGACCCAGCTGTGTGTGGGAGCTTGCAGTGTACGGATCTATACCTGGGCAACTTTATATGGGATCTGTGTAAAAACACTGACCTGTCACACACACACTCCTGGAACAGGGATAGTACGTGTTGGACACAGTGAAGCTCCCTCTACACCGTCCCATCACACACTCCCGGGGTCAGACACAGAGTGAAGCTCCCTCTACACCGACCCATCACACACTCCCGGGGTCAGACACAGAGTGAAGCTCCCTCTACACCGTCCCATCACACACTCCCATGGTCAGACACAGAGTGAAGCTCCCTCTACACCGTCCCATCACACACTCCCGGGGTCAGACACAGAGTGAAGCTCCCTCTACACCGTCCCATCACACACTCCCGGGGTCAGACGCACAGTGAAGCTCCTACACCGACCCATCACACACTCCCGGTGCACAGTTAGATACAAATTTCCCTCTCCATGATCTCAGAACACAGCTTTATTTGTGCAGCTGTGTCAGCTTCCCAGCACTTACACAATTACAGCAGTGAGATTATTTCCTGAGAATACTGATTTCCCCAAATCAGCCTCGTTAATTGGAGGCAGTGGAACTTCCCCAGGGTAGGAAATGTGGTTCTGGATCTGCAGCTACTGCTGCCCTCTGGTGTCAGACACACGACCACAGACACCACTGCAACATTACCCACACAGTGAACATTTCACTCTGCAGCTCCCTCCAACAAAACACCCGGTCTGATACCTCCCGATTCAGTGCAGATTTCACTGCCAAATATCAATGAATTATTGTTAACACACGGTATAACTCCACCGTCGGACTGACCCAACACCTAATGGACTTTTCTCTGAAGCTCAGTTTGCCACACTGCAGAACCCCATCAGCCTGACAGCCACTAACACAAGCATCAAACTTTACGTATATAAGGTGCGCAGAAATATGTATAAAAATTTGCTTTACGTATATTAAAACTTGGAATGGATTGTAAAGGTGATTTCTTTCAGAAATATCAAGTTGTATCACAGAAGTGTGCAGTGGTACAGGATGCAGTCTCTGCTGTGGATTGGTGTGAGGCAGAGCTGGCAGAGGGAGGCAGCCCTGCACTGGTTGATGAGAATACAGAGGCAGGAGGAGGACGGGAGCCTCACTCGGGGTTTGAACTGGCACTGGCTACAGTGGGCTACAGTTGGGGGCAAGTGGTCAGTTTCTGTGAGCCTGTTCACTACCTTAGAAATCTGTCTGGGTATAAGTATACCTGGGTTGGTAACATGGAGTCAGTCCCCCAGTGAAGGTCAGTGTGTGTGGAACCTGTCCCCCACTGAGGGTCAGTGTATGTGTGTGTGTGGGACCCGTCCTCCAGTGAGGGTCACTATGTGTGGGACCATCCCCCAGTGAGGGTCAGTGTGTGTGGGACCGTCCCCCAGTGAGGGTCAGTGTGTGTGGGACCCACCCCCCATTGAGGGTCAGTATGTGTGGGACCATCCCCCAGTGAGGGTCAGTGTGTGTGGGACTGTCCCACAGTGAGGGTCAGTGTGTGTGGGACCGTCCTCCAGTGAGGGTCAGTGTGTGTGGGACCGTCCCACAGTGAGGGTGTCCTCAAGCTGAGTTGACAACTGTACATCTGTTAACCACTGTTTTACACTGGTCTGATCAGCAGTGAATCCAGCTCCATTGGCCTGGCTTGGTGTGCATACCAGAAATATATCATTTTAAATATATCACAAGTTTCTGCTTATCGATTCTGATCAACAATAAGAGAAATTTTATGAAATATTTATTGTATTCCTGGTTTCCTTCCCTGGTGTTTATTGGACTCCTGTATAAAAGGTTGTGTATATCAAAAATACTGCTAAACAGAATTATTTTCAATGTAAAGGAGAAATTGGTTAGAATAAAGAGCAAATTGGAAGATAGAGAGAGAGAGCTGGAAACTGCTCCACATATATTGTATGTAATGTTTGTATGTTATTGTTGGGGAATGTTACCACTCATCTTATGCACATATTAATATATATTTACTGGCTGGCGTTGTGTTGTGGTTCAATGACTCGGAGTTCCCCGTGTGGCTCTGTGTTTGCCCCATGATCTGACATCAGCCCACCGTTCATTCACCCCTCCCTGTACCCCCACTGCTTCAGCTTCACTTCTCTCACTGGATCACCATGCACTCACAACAGTGAGCCCGTGATGGTCACGGCAGCGGATGGACTGTTTCAGGGTGAGGTCGCCAAGGGTACAGGGTGAAACTGTACAGGGAGGCTCACTGTATGTGGGACAGTTCCCCCAATAAGGGTCAGTGTGTGTGGGACCCGTCCCCCAGTGAGGGTCAGTTTATGTGGGACCGTCCTCCAGTGAGGGTCAGTGTGTGTGTGGGACCGTCCCCCAGTGAGGGTCAGTGTGTGTGGGACCGTCCTCCAGTGAGGGTCAGTGTGTGTGGGACCGTCCCCCAGTGAGGGTCAGTGTGTGTGGGACTGTCCCCCAGTGAGGGTCAGTGTGTGTGGGACCCGTCCCCCCAGTGAGGGTCAGTGTGTGTGGGACTGTCCCCCAGTGAGGGTCAGTGTGTATGGGACCTGTCCCCCCAGTGAGGGTCAGTGTGTGTGGGACCCGTCCCCCCAGTGAGGGTCAGTGTGTGTGGGACCGTCCCCCAGTGAGGGTCAGTGTGTGTACAAAATGTTTACTTGGTCTCGTGTGGATGCAGAGTCGATGTCTCCCCCGTGAGGGGTCTCAAACCAGGGGTCCCAACCTCAGACTAAGGGTAATCCACTCATTATAGAATCATACAGCACAGAAACAGGTCCTTTGGCCCATGATATTGTGCTGAACTAATTAATCTAACAAAACTCAGCCCTTCTGCCGATACAATGCCCATCTCCCTCCATTCTCTGCACATTCATGTGTCTATCTAAGAGCCTCTTGGATGCCCCTGTCGCATTTGCCTCCAGCCCCACCCCCACCCCAGCAGCACATTCCAGGCACCCAGCACAGTGTAAAAATCTTGCCCGGCACATCTCCTTTGAACTTGCCCCTCTCACCTTAATGAATGCCGTCTAGTACTAGATATTTCGACCCTGAAAAAAAATTCTGACTGTCTACTTTATCTAAGACTCTCCATAATCTCATAAAACTCAATCAGATCTCCCTTCAGCCTCCAGTGCTCCAAGTCTGTCCAACCTCATAGCTCATACCCTCTAATCCAGGCAGCATCCTGGTGAACCTCTTCTGCACCCTCTCCAAAGCCTCCACCTCTTTTCTATAATGGAGCAACCAGAACTGAATGCAACACTCCAGATGCGGCCTAACCCAAGTTTTATAAAGCTGCAACGTAACTTCCTGACTCTTGAACTCAATGTCTCTAATAAAGGCAAGCGTGCCATCCGCCTAGTCACAGACCTCCAGCCAGAATCAGTCCCAGCAACCACTACCCTCTATGGGCAAACCAATTCTATACCCCACATAATTTTGTGTATGTCTATAAGATCTCCCCTCATTCTCCCGCGCTCCAGGGAATAAAGTCCTAACCTATTCAACCTTTCCCCGTAACTCAGGTCCTCAAGTCCCGGCAACATCTGTGTAAATTTTCTCGGCACTCTTTCAAGCTTATTGATATCTTTCCTGGAGGTAGGTGACCAGAACCGCACACAATACTCTAAATTTAGCCTCACCAACATCTTGTACAACTTCAACATAACATCCCAACTCCTGTGCTCAATGCCCTGATTTATGAAGGCCAATGTGCCGAAAGCTCTCTTTACGACCCTATCTACCTATGACATCACTTTCAAGGAACTATGGATCTGTATTCCCAGGTCCCTCTGTTCTACTGCACACCTCAGAGCCCTACCATTCACTGTGTGAGTCTTACCCTGGTTTGTCCTCCCAAAGTGCATCACCTCACACGTGTCTGCATTAAATTCCATCTGCCATTTCTGAGCCCATTTTCCCAGCTGGTCCAGATCACGCTGCAAGCTTTGACAGCCTTCCTCACTGTCCACTACACCCCCAATCTTGGTGTCATCCGCAAATCTGCTGATCCAGTTTACCACATTATCATCTAAATCATGAATATAGATGATAAACAACAACGGACCCAGCACTGATCCCTGCGGCACACCACTAGTCACAGACCTCCAGTCAGAGAGACAACCATCTACTACCACTCTCTGGCTTCTCCCGCAAAGTCAACATTGAATCCAATTGGCTACTTCATCCTGAATGCCGAGTGACTTAACCTTCTGGACCAGTCTCCCATGCGGGACTTTGTCAAGGGCCTTGCTAAATTCCTTGTAGACAATGTCCACCACCTTTCCTTCATCAACCTTCCTGGTAACCTCCCCAAAAAACGCTATTAGATTGGTTAGACATGACCTGCTATTCACAAAGCCATGTTGACCGTCCCTAATCAGGCCCTGTCTATCCAAATACTTATGTATCCTGTCCCTCAGAATACCTTCCAATAATTTACCCAGGACTGACGTCAGGCTCACCGGCCTATAATTTCCCGGCTTATACTTAGAGCCTTTCTTGAACAACGGAACAACATTAGCTACCCTCCAGTCCTCTGGCGCCTCACCCGTGGCTAAGGACGTTTTAACTATCTCTGCACCAGCCTCCCACAGTGCTGCTCTGCTCAACAGATGCTGCTCTTTGACAGTGAGACCCACTAGGAAGACACTGCTCAACTCCAGCCCACCAGGTCCACAGCATCAGGCTGAACGTTGTCGAGATGTTCAATTGTTGATTGAACAGGCTGCTCCGACAGCACCTCCCAAATCCACCGCCTGGCCCAGCCAGAAGGATGTGAACACCACCACCTGCAGGTTCTCCTCCAGGTTACCCACCATCTAGACTTGGAAATGTATTCTCATTCCTTCGTCGTCACTGGGTCGAAATCTAAGTCAAGTCGAGTCTATTGTCATGTGCACAAGTACGGTGAGGTACAGTGAAAAACTTGCAGCAGCAGCATTACAGGCACAGGCATAGAACACAGAACATGGAACCCAGAACAGTACAGCACAGTACAGGCCCTTCGGCCCACCATGTTGTGCTGATCTATATAAACCTCCTCCACGATCAATCTAACCCTTCCCTCCTACACAGCCCATAACCCTCCATTTCTCTTACATCCATGAGCCTATCTAAGAGTCTTTTAAATGTCCCTATTGTATCAGCCTCTACCACCACCCCCGACAGTGTGTTCCAGGCACCCACCGCTCTTTGTGTAAAGAACCTACCCCTGACATCTCCCCTAAACTTTCCTCCACACACCTTAAATGGATGTCCTCTGGAATTGGCCATTGCCACCCTGGGGAAAGGGTGCTGGCTGTCCACTCTATCTATGCCCCTCATAGTCTTATACACCTCTATCAAGTTGCCTCTCATCCTGCATCGCTCCAAAGAGAAAAGCTCTAGTTCACCCAACCTTTCCTCATGAGACATGTTCTCTAATCTAGGCAACATCCTGGTAAATCTCCTCTGCACCCTCCCTAAAGCTTCCACATCCTTCCTGTAATGAGGCAACCAGAACTGAACACAATACTCCAAGTGTGGTCTAACCAGAGTTCTATAGAGCTGCAACATTACCTCGCAGTTCTTGAACGCAATACCCCGACTAATGAAGGTCAGCACACCATACGCCTTCTTAGCTATCCTATCAGCTTATGCTGCCTTTGAGGGATCTATGGACCCATAGACCCCTCTGTTCCTCCACACTGCTCAGAATCCTGCCATTAACCTTGTATTCCACCTTCAAGTTCGATCTTCCAAAGTGAATCACTTCGCACTTTTCCAGATTGAACTCCACCTGCCACTTCTCAGCCCAGCTCTGCATCCTGTCTATATCCCGTTGTAACTTACGACAATGTTCTACACTATCCACAACATCTCCAGCCTTCGTGTCATCTGCAAACTTACTAACTCATCCTTCCACTTCCTTATCCATTCATGTGAACGGGCAGGGAATGGAGGGGATAGACCACGTGCAGGCAGATGGGATTAGTTAGACTGATACCATTCATTCATCTGTGGTATTAACTAAGGTGAGAGGGGAGAAATTTAATGGGAAGTTGAGGGGTAACTTTTTCACCTGAAGAGTGGTCTGTATATGGAACGAGCTGCCAGAGGAAGAAGTTGAGGCAGGTACACTGACAACATTTAAAAGACACTTGGATAGATACATGGATAGGAAAGGTTTAGGTAGTTATAGACCAAACATGGGCAAATGGGACTAGCTTGGATGGGCATTCTGGTTGGCACGGACCAGTTGGGGCGAAGGGCCTGTTTCGTGCTGTATGACTCTGCAAGTACAGACAACACACAAAACATAAATTATACATAAATTATACAAGACAGTGAAGGCAAAAAAAGACTGTGAAACAAGACATTAGTGCAGAAAAAATATCATCAGACAAGTCCTAGAACTCCCTCCCTGACATCACTGTGGGAGCACCCCCACCAGAGGGACTGCAGCGGTTCAGGGCAGCTCACCCCCACCCTCTCAGAGGCAGTCAGGGACCCCCAGATTTATTGACTGAATCACAAGACGAGAATCAAAAGGGTGATTTTTTTGTTCCCATTTCCTGTTCCGATCTGGTTTTCTGGATCTATAGTGTGCAGGTTCAGGGATGAACTGCAGAGGGCAGTGGTGTTCCACACCAGCCAGCTCCATTGTGACAGAACTGTGCTCACACTACCCACTGCTCGTGTGCACACAGTCTGACAGCATGGAAACAGGCCCTTCGGCCTAACTGGTCCATGCAGACCAAGAAGCCCCATCCAAGCTCGCCCCACTTGCCAGCATTTGGCCCATAACCTTCTCAGCTCTTTCCAATCCATGTACCTGTCCAACTGTCTATTAAATGTTATTGTACCCACCTCAACCACTTCCTCTGGCAGCTTGTTCCACATGGATACCACCCTTTGTGTAAAAAAGAGGGTCACAAATGTAGTTCTGCTGTATAAGGAAGGTGGGAGGCAGCATTGAGGAAATTACAGACCTATTAGTCTGACGTCAGTGGTGGGAAAGTTATTGGAATCGATCCTCAAAGACGGGGTTACGGAATACCTAGAGGCGCAGGGCAGGATAGGTCCTAGCCAACATGGTTTTGTGAAGGGAAGATCCTGCCTGACCAACCTATTGGAGTTTTTTGAAGAAATCACAGGTAGGGTGGATAAGGGAGAGGCGGTAGATGTTGTGTATTTAGACTTTCAAAAGGCCTTCAGCAAGGTGCCGCATAACAGACTGATTAATAAGATGAGAGGTCATGGAATTACGGGTAGGATAACAGAATGGGTGGAGCATTGGCTGGTTGGCAGAAAGCAAAGGGTGGGAATAAAAGGATCTCGTTCTGGTTGGTTACTGGTTACTAGTGGTGTTCCGCAGGGGTCGGTGTTGGGGCTGCTTCTTTTTACACTGTACATTAACGATTTGGATGATGGAGTAAATGGTTTTGTGGCTAAGTTTGTGGATGACACCAAGATAGGGGGAGGAGTAGGGAGTATTGAAGAGATAGGAAGGTTGCAGAGGGACCTAGACAGTTCAGGAGAATGGACAAGGAAATGGCAGATGAGATTCAATGTTGAGAAATGTGCCGTTGTACACTTTGGAAACAGAAATAAACAGACAGATTATTATCTAGAAGGAGAGAAAATTCAAAGTACAGAAGTACAAAGGGACTTGGGGGTACTCGTGCAGGATACCCTAAAGGTTAACCACCAGGTCGGATCGGTGGTAAAGAAAGTGAATGCTATGTTGGCATTCATTTCGAGAGGTATAGTGTATAAAAGTAAGGAAGTGTTGATGAGGGTCTACGGGGCACTAGTGAGGCCTCATTTGGAATACTGTGTACAGTTTTGGGCCCCATATCTTAGGAAAGATGTGCTGATGTTGGAGAGGGTTCAGAGGAGATTTACGAGGATGATTCCCAGAATGAAAGGGCTTACATATGATGAGCGTTTGTTGGCTCTTGGACTGTACTCACTGGAGTACAGAAGAATGAGAGGGGACCTCATAGAAACATTTAAAATGTTGAAGGACTGAACAGAGTAGATGTGGCCAAGCTGTTTCCCTTGGTGGGTGAGTCCAGGACCAGAGGGCACAATCTTAGAGTTAGAGGGTAGAGGTTTAAAACAGAGATGAGGAGAAATTTCTTTAGCCAGAGGATGGTGAATTTGTGGAATTCCTTGCCATGTACAGCAGTGGAAGCCAGATCATTGGAGGCATTTAAGGAAGAGCTAGACGTATATCTAAATAGTCGGGGTGTCAAGGGATATGGGGATAAGGCCGGAAATTGGGGTTAGAATAGTGTTTTTTTTTCACCTGCCCCCCACCCCCCAATTTCTCATTTCTTTTTCTTTTTTCCCTTTTCCTTGGAGCAGACTCGATGGGCCAAATGGCCTACTTCTGCTCCCTTGTCTTGGGATCTTGTGACGTAAATCTCTCCCCCCTCACCTTAAAACTATGCCCTCCAGTTCTTGATTCACCAACCCTGGGAAAAAGCACCCTATCTCTGCCCCTCATGATTGTATATTCATTTGTGAATCTATAAGAACACGTCTCAGTCTCCTACGCTCCAAGGAATAAAGTCCTAGCCTGCCCAACCTCTCCCTATAACTCAGTCCTGGCAATGTGCCCGTAAATCTTTTCTGCGCCCTTTCTAGCTTAATGACATCTTTCCCACAGCAGGGCGACCAAAACTGAACACTTGGACTTGACTCTTCACACTGATGGACCTGCTCAAAGAGCAGCAGCAAACGGTCAGGGTGTTGCCGACAAAGCCAGGCCAAGTCTGTACAGGTTCCACCTGGAACATTGTGCCCATATCCCTCAATTCCCCGAGTATTCAAAAATCTACTGCCCTCTATTCAGTGAGGCAGAGGGAGCGTGGAGAGGACTGGAGG
Organism: Pristis pectinata; assembly: GCF_009764475.1. NCBI lineage: Eukaryota > Metazoa > Chordata > Chondrichthyes > Rhinopristiformes > Pristidae > Pristis > Pristis pectinata. Next base: position 1,647,336 of record NC_067405.1, on the reverse strand, counting down.
GGAGGGGTGAGGGAGCCTGAGGGAAGGGGCTTACGCAGAGAGGGGAGGGCAGAGGGGTGAAGGAATTTCTCCCCATCTCTGCCGAGAGGTGACCCCTGATTCTGGTCCCAACATCCCAGGGGAAACACCCTCCCTGCTTCCACACCGAGGGAATCTCGTTCATTGAGAGGATGTGAACATCACTGACACCGACGTGGACTTCAGGAAGGCATTTGACGAGGTCCCCCACGGTAGGCAGAAGGTAAAGATTCATGGGGTCCACAGTGACTTGTAGGTTGGACTCAGAATTGGCTTGTCCATTGAAGACAGTGGTGGAGGGGAGTTATTCTGACTGGAGGTCTGTGACCAGTGGTGTTCCACAGGGATCGGTGCTGGGTCCTCTGTAGTTTGTGATATAAATGACTTGAATGAAAATGTAGTTGGGTGGGTCATTAAGTTTGCAGACGACACAAGGATTGGTGGTGTCGAGACAGTGAAGAAGGCTGTCAAAGGACACAGCAGGCTATAGATCATTTACAGATATGGGCGGAGAAATGACAGATGGAGTTTAATCCGGGGAAGTATGAGGTGTTGCACTCTGGGAGGTCAAATGTAAGCGGAAACTCTACAGTTAATGGCAGGACCCTTAACGGCATTTTGTTGGGGGATCTTGGGAGCAAGTCCACAGCTCTCTGAAAGTGACGGTACAATTAGACAGGGTGGTAAGTCAGGCATACGCCATGCTCGGCTTCATCGGTCGGGGCTGTGTGTACAAGAGTCAGGAAGTCATGTTGCAACTGTACAAAACATTAGTCAGGCTGCACGGAGTATCGTGTGCAGTTTTGGTCACCCCATTACAGGAAAGGAGGCTTTGGAGAGGGTGCAGAAGAGGTTCACCAGGATGCTGCCTGGATTAGAGGGCATGAGCTATAAGGAGAGGTCGGACAAACTTGGATTGTTTTCTCTGGAGTGATGGATCTCTCACATAGCCCCCCATTTCTCTATCATTCATGTGCCTATCTAAGAGTCTCTTAAATGTCCCCAATGTATCTGCCCCCACAACCTCTGCCGGCAGTGCGTTCCACGCACCCACCACTCTCTGTGTGAAAAACTTACCCCTGACATCCCCCTTATACCTTCCTCCAATCACCTTAAAATTATGTCCCCTCGGGATAGCCATAGGTAGCCATAGAGATTTATAAGATTATGAGGGGTGCCTGGAACAGGCTGCCAGGGGTGCTGTGGAAGCAGATATGATTAAGACGTTTAAGAGGCTTTTAGATATATGCAGGGAATGGAGGGACGTGGATCATCTTTTCTTTTCCGTCCCTGCAATCTCGTTGTATCTCTCTCTTCCTCCCTGTCTCTCCCTCTCTCTTTCTCCATCTCACTCTCAATCCCACTCTCTCCCCCCTCACCTCTCCCTCTCCCTCCCTCACCTCTCCCTCTCCCCCTCCCTCTGCCTCTCTCACTTATGGTGCCAGTCCTTCGTTGGGAAGGCTCTGGCGCTGTCTGGAAGCCGGCTGCCATTGTGAGTGTGAGTGCCTGTCCTGGACTGTGAGTGTTCCTGGCAGAGGGCACGCCCTGCGCGAGGACTCGACCCCGTCAGCGAGGGCGGCTGATGAAGTCAGCCAGCTGCTGTGGAAAGGTTCCGTGTCGTGTAGTGCCTGAATACCTGGCCCCTCGTCCCTGTCTGCCTGACCCCCACACTCCCGCCGTGCCCTCACAAAACCTTCCCCATCGGAAGGGGGCACTGTCTGCGCCCACACCTTGCCCCCACCTCCTGTTCACACTCACCATCTCACTCCTTCCACTCGTCCCTCTCTCCTGCTCTTCACTCTTGCTCCCTTTATGCCTTCTCTCTCTCCCTCCTTCGCTCTCTTTCTCCCTCCTACCTCTATAAGTCTCTTTGTTCCTTGGAGTGTAGGAGACCGAGGGGTGATCTTATAGAGGTGTATAAAATCATGAGGGGCATCGACAGGGTGAATGCACTCAGTCTTTTTCCCAGGGTTGGGGAATCAAGAACTAAAGGGCACAGGTTTAAGGTGAGAGGGGAGAGATTTAATAGGAACTTGAGAGGCAACTTTTTCACGCAGAGGGTGGTGAGTATATGGAACAAGCTGCCAGAGGAAGTGGGTGAGGCAGGTACATTAACATTTAAAAGGCACTTGGACAGGTCCATGGATAGGAAAGGTTTAGAGGGATATGGGCCAAACACAACCAGTTGGCCCGAAGGGCCTGTTTCCGTGCCGTGCCTCTTCATTTCCTCACAACTCACAGTCTGACACATCTTTACATCTTCAACAAACTGAGAACTGTTACATTGAGTTCTCTCATCCAAATCATTGCTGCAGGCTCTGAAATCAGTCCCAGCTCCGATCCAATGATACCCATGAGCGCAGGAGGCTAAGGGATGACCTTACAGAGGTGAATAAAATCATGAGGGTCATAGACACGGGAATGGAACCCCCTCCTGTCTCTGGAACCCCCTCCGGCCCCTACACCCCTCCCCGTCTCTGTAACCCCTGGTCCAACTCTGAGCTTGGTGGTACGTGCTTTCAGGCTTTTGTACCTTCTGTCCAATGGGAGGGGGGAGAAGAGAGAATGTCCGGGGTGGGAGGGGTCTTTGATTATGTTGGCTGCTTTACCGAGGCAGCGAGAGGTGTAGACATGGGATTGGTCTGAGTGCTGACAGCGATTTGATGGGCCAAATGGCCTCCTCTATGTTGTAAAACACACAGGAGTGGAAATTCCAGTACACCGCCCTCTGTGATGGAGCTTCGGATGTCTGCCCCATACAGTCAGAGTGATACAGGCCCTTCGGCGCAATCCCTCCATGCTGACAATGGTGCTTACCTGAGCCAGTCCCATCTGCCCACGTTTGGCCCACATCCCTCCAAACCGTTCCTATCCACACACCTGTCCAAGTGCTTTTTAAATGTTAATGTACCTGCCTCACCCAGTTCCTCCAGTAGTTCGTTCCATTTCCCTCCGGATGAAAAACCTGCTCCTCGGGTCGCCTTTCAATCTTTCCCTCCTCACCTTAAAGCTCAGCCCTCTAGTTTTAGACTCCTCTACCCAGGGGAAAACACTGTGGCCATCCACCTTATTTCCTCCTGGCTTGGTCTCAAACTTGCGCCCAGGACCAATCCTTGAAATGTTGGGGTGCCACGTAAATTCAGCTTATTGTTGTCTGGGGTGTGAAGGTCAGTGAGGCCCCATTGGGGACCTGAGTCTGGCATCAGTGAGGAGGTTTGATATCAGTCGTCAGTGGTGCGGTGGCCAGAGAGGAAACAAGAGGAAGGAGGTGGAGGGAAGCAGTGGAGGTTGGAGGATAGTCGAAGGGGTTTTAGGGGAGGGGGAGGACCCTCAGAGGAAGAACCAGAAGTTAGGGTGAGGTCAGTGACAGGTAGAGACGACCTGTTGAAGGAGCTGAGACCAAGTGTGGAGGGAGGGGACTGGAAGGTCCTTCACATTGGGGGGGTGCGGGTGGAGTTACAGCTGTCAGGAAATGCTAATGTATGCACAGCATGATCCCACAAACAGCAATGAGGTGATCACCAGATAATGAAAAGTGACACAGCACTCCCTCAGTACCACCCCTCCCACAGTGTGACCCTCCCTCAGTACTGCCCCTCCCACAGCGTGCTGTTCCCTCGGTTTTGTGGGGGGAGGTCGGGTTCGAACTTGAGGACCCTGGAGTGAGAGAGACAGTGCCCCCCACACTAACAGGGAGAGGTTCTCCCTCCCTCTCCCTGCCTGCAACCAGAGACTACATCAAACACTCTGTCCTGGCTGCTGCTCAACGGTCTTGGGCACTTCCCAACGACTGTGATAAAACCTCAGCCAACAGTTCCAAGAACACTTTGCCTCCTTCCAGTAAGGAATGAAAATAGAATCGAAACAGATGTTCCCCAAAAATACCTGCCGGTCAGCTCGAGAATCCTCGGAGAGTGTGTAACCTGGCCAGCAAGGGGAGCTTTGGGATCAGGACTGAGTTACGGGAGCTGGGAGCTGGTGCCCAGGGTGGGTGGAGGGTCTGATCATGGTGCACTGGAGCCACTTGGCTCTGGGTCAAACATCTCCTTCGGTCCAGAGAGCTGTGTCTGTGTGGCTGGGGAATGACCCCTCAGGGCCAAAGGTTCCTCAGCAGTGGGGTCCAATCCCGGGGATACTGGCGATCACAGCCACCCATCTCTCCTCACCACTGGGTACTGACAGTCTAACCCACTGGTTCCGCAACAGTGAGTGATACAGCAAATCAGGGAGGCCATTCTGTCCATCAATGCATGCTGGCTCTCTGACAGGCACAGTAGCATAGTGGTTAACATAATGCTTTACAGCGCCAGTGACCCGGGTTCAAATCCGGCCACTGTCTGTAAGGAGTTTGTACGTTCTCCCTGTGTCTGTGTGGGTTTCCTCCGGGTGCTCCGGTTTCCTCCCACATTCCAAAGACGTACGGGTTAGGAAGTTGTGTGCACGCTATGTTGGCGCCGGAAGCGTGGCGACACTTGCGGGCTGCCACCCAAAAATCACTACGCAAAAAAGATGTATTTCACTGTGTGTTTCGATGTACATGTGACTAATAAAGAGATCTTATCCAAAAAAAAGTTCCAATCATCCCTCATCCCTCCCACAGCCCCACAGACATAGAACATAGAACAGTACAGCACTGAACAGGCCATTCTGCCCACGATGTTGTGCTGATCTTGACGCCAATTTATACTAAATGTCCTGTGTATCATCCACGTCCCTCCGTTCCCTTCATAGATCTAAAAGTCTCGTAAATGCCACCAGACTGTTTCCACTCCTACCCCTGGTGACCCATTCCAGGCACCCACCACTCTCTGCGGAAAAAACTTGCCCCTCACGTTGCCTTTAAACTTCCCCCCTCCAACCTTAAAAGCACGTCCCCTGGTGTGTGAGATTTCTACCCTGGGGAACAGATTCTGACTGTCCACCCTATCTCAGCCTCTCATAATCTTATAAACCTCTACCAGGTCTCCCCTCAGCCCCTGACACTCCAGAGAAAACAACCCAAGTTTGTCTAACCTTAGACTCTCAAGTCCAGGCAGCATCCTGGTGAACCTCTTCTGCACCCTCTCCAAAGCCTCCACATCTCTCCTATAATGGGGGCGACCAGAACTGCACACAATACCCCAAGTGTGGTCTGACTGAAGGTTTATACAGCTGCAGCACGACTTCCTCACTCTTATACTTAACACCCCTTCCGATGAAGGCAAGCGTGCCGTACGCCTCCTTTACCACCCTCTCCACTTGTGCAGCACTTTCAGTGAACCATGGACCCGGACCCCAAGATCCCTCGGTACCACAATGCTATTAAGGGGTCTACCATTAACTGTGTACTTTATCCTTTCATTTGACCTCCCAAAGTGCAACACCTCACACTTGCCCAGATTAAACTCCATCTGCCACTTCTCTGCCCATCTCTGTAACTGATCTGTATCCCGCTGTGTTCTTTGATAGACGGTTACACTATCCACGACTCCACCAACCTCGGCGTCATCTGCAAACTTGCTAATCCGCCCGTCTACATTTTCATCCAGATCATTGATATACATCACACACAACAGAGGTCCCAGCACCGATCCCTGTGGAACACCACTGGTCACGGACTTCCAGCCAGAGTAACAGCCTTCCACCCCAGTGAGAGCTTCCACGGGCAAGCCAATTCTGAATCCAAACTTGCAATTCACCCTGGATCCTGTGCATCTTTATCTTCTGAATCAACCTACCATGAGGGATCTTATCAAATGCCTCACTGAAGTCCACGTAGATACCATTCACTGCCTTACCCTCATCAAGATCCTTTGTCACCTCTTCAAAAAACCCAATCAAGTGTGTAAGGCATGACCTGCCCCACACAAAGCCATGCTGACTGTCTCTAAGCAGGCCATGATTTTCCAAATGAGTATAAATCCAATCCTTCAGTTTCCTCTCCAATAGCTTCCCTCCCACTGATGTGAGCTCACTGGCCTATAATTCCCTGGATTACCCCTACTTCCTTTCTTGAACAAAGGCACAAATAGAGAAGATAAAATAAGATAAGATATCTTTATTTAGTCTACACCCTATACACTGACGACTGTGTGGCCAGATTCTGCTCTAACTCCATCTACAAGTTTGCAGATGATACCACCGTTGTAGGCCGTATCTCAAACAGCGATGAGTTGGAGTACAGGGAGGAGATAGAGAGCTTAGTGGAACAACAACCTTTCCCTCAATATCAACAAAACAAAAGAGCTGGTCATTGACTTCAGGAAAGGGGGCGGTGTACATGCACCTGTCTACATCAATGGTGCTGAGGTCGAGAGGGTTTAGATCTTCAAGTTCCTGGGTGTGAACATCACCAACAACCTGTCCTGGTCAAATCATGTAGATGCCACGACCAAGAAAGCTTGGCAGTGCCTCAACTTCCTCAGGAGGCTAAAGAAATTTGGTTTGTCCCCTTTGACTCTCACCAACTTTTACCGATGCACCATAGAAAGCATCCTATCTGGATGTATCATGACTTAGTACAGAAACTGCTCTGCCCAGGACCACAAGAAGCTGCAGAGAGTTGTGGACACAGCCCAGCACATCACAGACACCAGCCTCCCCTCCTTGGACTCTGCCTTTACCTCTCGTTGTCTTGGTGTAGCAGCCAGAATAATCAAAGACCCCACCCACCCGGGTCATTCTCCCTTTTCTCCTCTTCCATCAGGTAGAAGATACAGGAGCCTGAGGGCACGTTCCACCAGGCTCAAGGACAGCTTCTACCCCACTGTGATAAGACTATTGAACGGTTCCCTTATACGATGAGATGGACTATGACCTCACAATCTATCTTGTTGTGACCTTGCACCTTATTGCACTGCACTTTCTCTGTAGCTATGATACTCTGTATTGTTATTGTTTTTACCTGTACTACATCAATGCACTCTGTACTACCTCAATGTAACTGCACTGTGTAATGAATTGACCTGTACGATCCGTTTGCAAGACAAGTTTTTCACTGTACCTCGGTACAATAATAAACCAAAACCAATACCAATACCAATACAAATGTATATCGAAACACACAGTGAGATGCATCTTTTGTGTAGAGTGTTCTGGGGGCAGCCCGCAAGTGTCGCCACGCTTCTGGCGCCAACACAGCACGGCCACAATATTTGCTACTCTCCAGTCCTCTGGGACCTCTTCTGTTGACACAAAGTTCCTTGTCAAAACTTGCTTCTTTCAATATTCTGGGATATATGCCATCAGGTCCTGGGGATTTATCCACCTTAATAATTTTCAGAAGATCCAGCACTAACTCCTCCTTAATCTCAAAATTAAGGGACCTCTCCACCCAACTCCCATGGTTCCCCATCCCCTCTGAAAACCCCCCAACTGACCTGCTCCCCACCACCTCTCAGGCAGCGCGATCCTGATCCCAGCGACTCGCTGTGGAGAGACATTCCCCCCTCCCATCTGAAGACTTGCAAGGGAGTTGCCAGGACTTAAGGAACTGAGTTATGGAGAGAAGTTGGGCAGGCTAGGATTTTTTTCTTGGAGTGTGGGAGAATGAGGAGTGATCTTATAGAGGTGTGTAAAATCATGAGAGGCAAAGATAGTGTGAATGCGCACAGTCTGTTGGTTGGGGAAATCAAGAACTGGTGGGCACAGGTTTAAGGTGAGAGGTGAGAGATTTAATAGGAACCTGAGGGGCAACTTCTTCACCCAGAGGGTGGTGAGTATATGGAACGAGCTGCCAGAGGAAGTGGGTGAAACAGGTATATTAACAATGTTTTAAAGGTGCTTGGACAGGCACACGGATAGGGAAGGTTTAGAGGGATGTGGGCCAAACGTGGGCAAGTTATGGGAATCTGGGTCAGCAGGGATGAGTTGGGCTGAAAGGGGGGGGGAGGGTGGGGCAAGTGAATACCGTGGGTTGTGGGTGGGGAGTGGGTGGGAGGGAGGGATGAGGTGGGGAGTGGGTGGGAGGGAGGGGATGCGGTGGGGAGTGGGTGTTGTGGGGAGTGGATGTTGGGAGTTGGTGGGGAGGGAGGGAGTTGCAGTGGGAAGGGGTGAAGGGGAGGGACTGCCCTTGAGGGAATGGACACTGGTGAATGTTCACCCCGAGGGTCCGTGTAGAGTGGGGTGGCTACTGTGACAACGGCTGAGGAGGGGGGGAGGGAGGGATGTCCACCCTCTTCTCGGGAAGCCTTTGGTCCCGAGGGAGGGAAGAAGCCGGCAGCTGGAGCGGAGAGTCATGGATTTGGGAGGTGAGAGCACTGGGCCTTTGGTGAGGAGGGGTCAGTGAGGTCAGGACAGTGAGGACGGAGGGGTCAGGGGTTAGTGAGGGCGGATGGGTCAATGAGAGTGGGAAGGCCAGGGATCAGTGAGGGAGAGGGGTCAAGGATCAGTGAGGGCGGACGAGTTAATCAGAGAGGGTGGAAGGGTCAAAGAGGTGAGAGTTTAGGCATCAGGGGTCAATGAGGCTGCAGGGGTCAGAGGTTGGCAAGGATGGAGAAGTCAGGGATTGGTGAGAGTGGAGGGTTGGGAGTCAGTGAGGGTGGACCCGAGCAGAGGTCAGGGGTAGGGGTATGGAGGGGTGCCCTGTTGTGGGAGTGAAGGAGAGAGCAGTGACCTGTCACTGAACTGGTGAGGGACTGAGGGACCTGGGGGAGGGGGGAGGTGAGGGAGCATCTCCCCATCGAGGCAGAGTTGGCAGGAGGTGGGAGCGGATGCAGAGAAGGATCCAAATCCTGGGATGAGGATCTTGGGGCATTGGACCAGTCGAGGTGGGTGGGTGGACGGAAGGGTTGGGGAGCAGAGAGCAGACAGACCTGCCCTGACTGATGAAGTCTGAGACTGCTGACAGCAGTTGTTGGTGTGATGGAGAGGACCGGAGGGGGCTTTCAGAAGTGGGTTGTGTTACAGAGCGAACCTGTGGGTTGGATGGAGACCAGCTCCCAGCTCCCTGAGCTGGGAGGTGTGACTCCACATCTGCTCACACTAAGCCCTGCTGTGGGAAGGGCCTTGTCTGCAGACAACAGATGGTGTTTCACTAGCTGGTAATGGAGGGGATTGGGAGAACAGATGCAGTCAGGGTGAATGGAGAAGGTTTAACACATGGTTTGTGTACATAGTCAACAGTGATTCCATTTTGGAAAGTCTCCTCACAGCCCAAACCCCAGAGGCACAGCAGAAACTGAATTACTTTTGAAGTATTGTCATTGTTGTTTTAGAATTAAAGAGCAGAGTGCAAGGTGTGGAGGAGGGCCTGATCCAGTCTGAGAGCAACCTCTTCACTCACACAAGCTCCCTTACATTTTTAGCTTCCAGCAATCCCAGTTTTTCCAGGATTTCTCCAGTTTCCTTTGGAAAGTTCCTGTTGAACCCAGTGCCAACGATCTTTCCGGCATCACGCTCCTGATCACAGCAACTTGCTGCGGAGACTAGAACTGGAAAAGGCTGGGAACACTCAGCAAGTCACAGAAACCAGGAACACGGGAGCAGTAGGAGGTGACTCGACCCCTCAAACCTGTCCCACCATTCACAGCTGATTGATGCCAGCCTCAACTCCTCTCCGAGCCAGTTCCCTAGAACCCTCAATACATCGACCTACCAAATATTTATCCACCTTCACTTTGAAAACTTTAATGACTGGCCTCCACCTCCCTCAGGGGCAGAGATTTCCAGGGATGCACCCCCTCTGAGAGAAGACATTTCTACACACCTCGGATTTAAATGACCGGCCCCTGGTTTTGTAACCATGTCCCCTTGTCTGTGCCTCCCCCACTGGTGGAAACGTCCCAACATCTCCCCTGTCAAACCCCCTCAGGGTCTTGTATGTGTGAATAATATCACCCCTCATTCTTCTAAACCCCAAGGAATACAGACCCAAACTGTCCGGTCTCTCCCAGTAGGACAACCCTCCCATCCCAGGGATTACCCTGGAGAGTCTCCATCCGACTGCCCCCAATGTTACTGGATCCTTACTTAGGTAAGGGGACCGAACCTGTGCTCAGTATTCCAGGTGTGGCCTCACCAACACCTGTACAACGGAAACACAGCCTCCCTCTTCTTAAACCCCACCCCCTGTGATCTCCTCTGCCCTCCGGCTCCTCCACATCTGCTCACTCTGACTCGGTTCCACAGCCATGTGACCTTCCTCACTGTATCACTATCTCTTACCTGCATCTACCTATCAGCACCCTGTGCCCATCCCGCCTCCACTCTTTTGTCCACCCATCACTGCTCTGCTTTTCCTGCCTATATATCGGGCTTCCCCTTCTCCTATCTTCAATCCTGAAGAAGGGTCCTGACCCAAAACGTTGACCGCCTGCTTTTCTCCACGGATGCTGCCTGGCCTGCTGAGTTCCTCCGGCATCGTCGTGTTTTTCATCAAGCCCAACATGTCGTTTGCCTTGTTAACTACTTGTTGGAGCTGCCCACTAACTTTCTGTGATCCACGCATTAGATCACCGCCATCCCTCACTTGCAGTCTCTCTCCATTTAGATGATAATCCGCCATCTGAGTCCCCTCACCGAAGGTTATGACCTCACACTTCCCCACATCACACTCCATTTGCCAGTCTTTCCCCACCCACTCACTCGATCTGTATCCTGCTGCAGATTCACGGTATCCTTATCACAACCTGCCCTTCCGCCTACTCCACGTATCAGCAGCAAGTCTGGGAACATGACACACTATTCCTTCTCCAGGTCATTGATGTAAATAGTGAACAACCATGGGCCAGGGACTGATCCCTAGGATACTCGATGAGTTACCTCCTTCCAGTCTGGAAAGGACCCATTTATTCCAAATCTGTTCCCTACGTGACAGCCGGTTTTCAATCCGTTGTAATCCACTTCCTCCGATACAGTGGGCTTTGAATTTATGCACCAGTCTCAAACGTAGCACCTTGTCAAATGCCTTTTGGAAATCTAAATACACTACATCTGCAGGGTCCCCTCTATTGACGCTCCCTGTCACATCCTCAAAGGATTTGAGCAAATTTGTCAAATATGATTTACCTTTCATAAAACCATGTTGACTGGGGTTGATTATATTCAACTTTCCTAAATATTAGCTATTCCCTCTTTGATTATTGACTCCCGCATCTCACCAACAATGTTATACTAACTGACCTGTACTTCCCCACCTTCTGCTTTTCCCCTTCTTTTGGACAAAGGAGTCACATTGGCTGTTTTTCCAATCCCCGGTACCCTCCCAGACTTCAGTGAGTGATTTCAACCAATGGTCACTCTCTCTGCAGCCACTTCTGTTGAAACCCCAGTCTGCAGTTTATCGAGTCCTGGTGACTTGTCCACCTTTAGCCCCTGAGTTTCTCCAGTACCGTATCCCATGTCATTGGGAGTTTTGAAAGTTCTATCATGTCACTGGAAATTAACCATTCTGATATTTTACGGGTACAGGGTATTAATGTAGTAAAGATTTGAAGCAACATTTCGGGCCATGGGTGAGTGTTGTCCTTGATTTGCTGGCAGTGCAGAGATGATACACTGGACTGATTCCTGGGATGAAGCGTTCAATGTCAGAGAGTCCTGGAGCGATACAGCATGGAAACAGGCCCTTAGGCCCAACTGGTCCATGCCAACCAAGATGCCCAATCCAAGCTGGTCCCATTCGCCAACATTTGGGCCATAACATTCTAAACCTTTCCAATCCGTGTACCTGTCCAAGTGTCATTTAAAAATTGTTATTGTATCTGCCTCAACCACTTCCTTTAGGAGCTCATTCCACATAGATACCACACTTTGTGTAAAAAATGTTGCCCCTCAAGTTCCTAGTAAATCTTTCCCCTCTCACCTTAAAACTATGCCCTCTAGTTCTTGGGAAAAAGACTGAGTGCATTCACCCTATATATGCCCCTCATGATGTTATACACCTCTATAAGACCACCCTCAGTCTCCTACGCTCCAAGGAATAAAGTCCCAGCCTGGCCAACCTCTCCCTATAACTCAGTCCCTCAAGCCCTGACACAGAAAGATTGAGGAGTTGGGTTGATAGTCATTGGAATACAGATAGGCACAGCTAGAAGTGCTCAGCCGTTGCCTGGTCGCTGTGGAAACGGAAACAGAGCTAATGTTTTGGTTCTTCTGATAATTTAACAAAAATTAACTCTGTTTCATTCTCCACAGATACTGCTGGGTCAGACGAATGTTTCCCGCATTTTCAGGTTTTGCTTCAGATCTCCAGCAGTTTTTCTGGTTTGTTACACAGTGGAGTTCAGACGCATGAGAGGAGATCCTGTCGAAGGGGTTTGGACAGGGTGGGTGTTTGCCCTGGTGGAGGTGTCCAGAACTAGGGGCACAGTCTCAGAATAAAGGAGTAGACAATTTCAGATGGAAATGAGGAGGGATTTCTCCTCTCAGAGGGCGGTCACCTCCAGGGAACTGTGGAGGCGGAGTCACGGAATATTTTCCAGCAGGTTTGAAGGATGTTTAGACAGAGGGGAGCCAAGTAGAATGGATAAAGCAGGAGAGTGGTGTTGGGGCCAAGACTGGATCTGCCATGACTCTTCTAACTGATGGCCCAGGCTCAAGGGGTCGAGTGGCCTTCTCCAGCTCCTGTTTCATATGGAGACACAAAAGAGATTGCAGATGCTGGAGATCTGGAGCTATGAACACAAAATGCTGGAGGAACAGTCCCGATGGAGGGTCTTGGCCCCGAAACGTCAACTGTTCATTTCCCTCCGTAGATGCTTCCTGAACTGTTGACTTCCTCCAGCATTTTGTGTTTGTTGCTCCTGTTTCTTCTGGTCTTTTGCCTCCCAACTAGTCTGCTGGCACCTTCTGGAGCCCAGAACGTTCTTCCTTACTGTCAGCCTCACGGACAACTCTGACATCAGCAAACTGCTTCATTGCACCCTCCAGGTGTGTTCAAATGACTGATAGAACCAAAACAACACAGGATGGTGCTGGAAGACGACTCACCCAGCACCTCCTCTCACCGAACCTCCCAGTGACATTCACCCTGCGCTGGTTCCCACTGAGACAACTGTTCATCCAATCTGTCACTTTCCCTTGGAGCCCAGGGGCTTTCACTGTCTTGATCAGTCTGCCCCATGGGGCTTTGGAAACCCTTTGCTAAAATCTGCTTCTTAAATTAGTCTCAACAATTTACATTAATTTTTAACATCTCTCTCTCTCTCTCTCGTTTGTCCACTTTGACCCTCACCAATTTTTACAGATGCACCATAGAAAGCATCCTCTCCCGATACATCACCACTTGGTACAGCAATTGCTCTGCCCGAGACTGCAAGAAACTGCAGAGAGTTGTGGAGTCAGCTCAGCACATCACAGAAACCAGCCTCCCCTCCATGGACTCTGTCTACACTTCTCGCTGCCTCAGTAAAGCAGCCAACATAATCAAAGACCCCAACCACCCCGGACATTCTCTCTTCTCCCCCCCTCCCATCAGGCAGAAGATACAAAACCTTGAGAACATGTACCTCCAGGCTCAAGGACAGCTTCTATCCCGCTGTTTTCAGACTCTTTAATGGTCCTCTTAAATGATAAAGATGAACTCTTGATCTCCCAGTAACGCTTTACAGTGCCAGCGACCCAGGTTCATTTCCAGCCACTGTCTGTAAGGAGTTTTATGTTCTCCCCGTGTCTGCGTGGGTTTCCTCCGGGTGCCCTGGTTTCCTCCCACATTCCAAAGATGTATGGGTTAGGAAGTTGTGGGCATGCTATGTTGGTGCTGGGAGCATGGTGACACTTGCGGGTTGCCCCCAGAACACTCCATGCAAAAGATGCATCTCACTGTGTGTTTCAATGTACATGTGACTAACAAAGAAATCTTATCTTATCTTATCTTTACCCTTGCACCTTATTGTCCGCCTGCACTGCACTTTCTCTGTAACTGTAACACTTTATTCTGCCTTCTGTTATTGCTTTTCCCTTGTACTGCCTCAATATACCTCTGTATGGAATGATCTGTCTGTATGGCATGCAAAACGCTGTATCTAGGTACAAGTGACAATAATAAACCAATCACCAATTACCATGTGTCCACCCCACCTCCCCTGGTTCTCCATCTCTGCCTGGCCTCCATCCCCACTCCCTGGTCACGACCATCCTCCCTTCAATGGTACTCCCTTTCTCTCCCTCTGCTTTCACCTCCCATTCCTCCCAGGTGCCCTCTCACAGCTGTGTCTGCTCTGCCCACAGGACTGAGTTGTCCTTCAATATTTGACTGCACCTCCTCCCATGTCCCATTCCACTGTCAAGTTCATTTTAATCCCCTCCAAGAACAGTGTTAAGCCTCCCCACAAGGATGTTGGACCCCTTCTGGTTCAGGTGTAACTTGTGCATCTTGTACAGCTCCCACCTTCCTCATCAACAATCCCAGTGATCCAGAGATCGACTGCCTTCCCTCCTACACTAACCACACGTTCATCTGACCCACCCGCTTGTCCAATTACTCACGAGCACGCGACACCAGATATAATCCAGAGATTACATCCTGAGAGGTCCTGAGCTTCAATCTGTGACCTCGCTCCTGAAATTCTTGTTGCAGGACTTCATCCCTCTTTTTATCCACCTTGAACCGACCTGAAAAACCTGACTCTACCTCGGACTATAGAACCATAGAACCATAGAACAATACAGCACGATACAGGCCCTTCGGCCCACCATGTTGTGCCGACCTTCAAACCACACCTAAGACTATCTCACCCCTTCCTCCCACATGTCCTTCTAATTTAAATTCCTCCATATGCTTATCTAACAATCTCTTGAACTTGTCCAAGGTATCAGCCTTCACCACCACCCCAGGCAGCGCATTCCATGCACCAACCACTCTCTGGGTGAAAAACCTCCCTCTGACCTCTCCCTTGAACTTCCCACCCATTACCTTAAAGCCATGTCCTCTTGTTTTGAGCATTGTTGCCCTGGGAAAGAGGCGCTGGCTGTCCACTCTATCTATTCCTCTCAATATCTTGTACACCTCTATCATGTCTCCCCTCATCCTCCTTCTCTCCAATGAGAACAGCCCTAGCTCCCTTAGTCTCTCCTCATAATCCATACTCTCTAATCCAGGCAGCATCCTGGTAAATCTCCTCTGCACCCTCTCCAACGCTTCCACATCCTTCCTATAATGAGGCGACCAGAACTGGACACAGTACTCCAAATGAGGCCTAACCAGAGTTTTGTAAAGCTGCATCATCACTTCGCGGCTCTTAAACTCAATCCCACGATTTATGAAAGCTAACATCCCATAAGCTTTCTTAACTACCCTATCCACCTGCGAGGCAACTTTCAGTGATCTGTGGATATGAACCCCCCAGATCCCTCTGCTCCTCTAACCCTACACTGTCCAGAATCCTGCCATTTACCTTGTAATCCGCCTTGGAGTTTGTCCTTCCAAAGTGTACTACCTCACCATTCTCTGGATTGAACTCCATCTGCCACTTGACAGCCCAGCTCTGCATCCTATCAATATCCCTCTGTAAGCTTCTACAGCCCTCCACACTATCCACAACACCACCGATCTTTGTGTCATCTGCAAACTTGCTAACCCAGCCTTCCACCCCATCATCTAAGTCATCTATAAATATCACAAAAAGCAGACGTCCCAGAACCGATCCCTGTGGGACACCACTAGTCACAGCCCTCCAATCCGAATGCACTCCCTCCACCACAACCCTCTGCTTTCTACAGGCAAGCCAATTTTGAATCCACACGGCCAAGCTTCCCCGGATCCCTTGGCTCTGACCTTCTGAGGAAGCCTACCATGCGGAACCTTTTCAAACGCCTTACTAAAATCCATGTAGACCACATCCACTGCACTACCCTCATCAATCTTCCTGGTCACCTCCTCAAAGAACCCTATCAGGCTTGTGAGGCAAGATCTTTCCTTCACAAAGCCATGCTGGCTGTCCCTAATCAGTCCATGTTTCTCCAAGTGCTTATAGGTCCTATCTCTTAGAATTCTTTCCAACAGCTTACCCACCACAGACGTAAGGCTCACTGGTCTGTAATTCCCTGGACTATCCCTACTACCTTTCTAGAATAAGGGGACAACATTCGCCACCCTCCAATCCTCCAGTACCATCCCCGTGGACAACGAGGACTCAAAGATCCTAACCAACCACTCAGCAATCTCCTCCCTCACCTCACGAAGCAGCCTGGGGAATATTCTGTCAGGCCCCGGGGACTTATCTGTCGTAATATTTTCTAACAACTCCATCACATCCTCTCTCTTAATATCTACATACTCCAGAACATTACCCTCACCTACACTGTCCTCAGCATCATCAAGACCCCTCTCCTTGGTGAATACTGAAGAGAAGTATTCATTGAGAACCTCACCCACTTCCACAGCTTCCAGGCACATCCTCCCACCTTTGTCTTTAATCGGACCTACCTTTACTCTAGCCATCCTTCTGCTCTTCTCGTTCGAGAAAAAAGCCTTGGGATTCTCCTTAACCCTACTCGCCAAAGCCTTTTCATGTCCCCTTCTCGCTCTCCTCAGCCCCTTCTTAAGCTCCTTCCTTGCTACTCACGAGCCCTGTCTGATCCTTGCTGCCTACACCTTATGTATGCTGCCCTCTTCTTCCTAACTAGTTGTTCCACCTCTCGTCAACTATGGTTCCTTCACCCTGCCATTCCTTCTCTGCCTCACTGGGACAAATTTATCCCTAACATCCTGCAAAAGATCCCTGAACATTGACCACATCTCCATAGTACATTTCCCTTCAAAAATGTCACCCCAATTTACACTCCCAAGTTCTCGCCTTATAGCCTCATAATTCGCCTTCCCCCAATTAAATATCTTCCCATCCTCTTTGCTCCTCTCCCTGTCCATGACAATGCTAAAGGTTATGGAGCAATGGTCACTGCCCCCCAAATGCTCACCCACCGAGGGATCTGTCACCTGTCCCGGTTCATTACCTAAAACTGGATCTAATATGGCATTCCCTCTAGTCGGCCTCTCAACATACTGTCTCAGGAATCCGTCCTGGACACACTTAACAAACTGCGCCCCATCTAAACCTTTGGCACTAAGTAGGTGCCGATCAATATTTGGAAAGTTAAAGTCTCCCATTATAATAAGCTTGTTATTTTCGCATCTCTCCAAAAACTGCCTCCCAATCTGCTCCTCAGTATCCCTACTGATACCGGGGGGCCTATAGAATACTCCCAGTAGAGTAACTGCTCCTTTCTTATTCCTAACTTCCACCCATATTGACTCTAGAGAGGATCCTTCTACATTATCCACTCTTTCTGCAGCTGTAACAGTGTCCCTGACCAGTATCGCCACCCCTCCTCCTCTTCTCCCCCCCTCCCTATCCCTTTTAAAACACTGAAAACCAGGAATATTCAATATCCATTCCTGCCCTGATGTCAGCCGTGTCTCTGTAATAGCCACAATATCGTAGTCCCATGTACTTATCCAAGCCCTCAGTTCATCTCCCTTATTCCTGATGCTTCTTGCATTCAAGTAACTGCACTTTAGCCCATCCACTTTACTACTTTTATAGCCTGTACTCTGCTTCTCCTTCCTCAAAGCCTCTCTACCTGTCAGATCTGACGTTTCCCCATCCCCTTCTTCCTCTGACCTACTCCTCCAGTTCCCTTCCCCCTTGCAATCTAGTTTAAACCCTCCTGAACCACCTTAGCAAACCTGGCCACAAGGATATTGGCCCCCCTCAAGTTCGGGTGTAACCCGTCCTCTCTGTAGAGGTCCCACCTTCCCCAGAAGAGATCCCAATGATCCAAAAATCTAAAACCCTCCCTCCTGCACCAACTTCTCAGCCACGCCTCCTATTCCTACCTTCACTATCGCGTGGCACTGGCAGCAATCTCGAGATCGCTACCCTCGAGGTCCTGTCCTTCAGCCTTCTGCCTAGCTCCCTAAACTCCCTTTTCAGGACTTCATCCCTCTTCTTACCTATGTTGTTGGTACCAACATGAACCACGACTTCTGGCTGTTCTCCCTCCCGCTCTAGAATCCTGTGGACCCGATCAGTGACATCTTGGACCCTGGCACCTGGGAGGCAACACATCATCCGGGATTCATGCTCACTGCCACAGAACCTCCGATCTGTTTCCCTGACTATCGAGTACCCTATCACTACCGCCTTCCTCTTCTCCCTTCCCTTCTGAGCAGCAGGACTGGTCCCAGTGCCACTGACCTGGCTACTGCTGCTAGGCCCCGGCAGGTCATCTCCCTCAACAGTCTCCAAAGCGGAAAACCTGTTACTGAGGGGAACAGCCTCCGGGGTCCTCTGCTCTATCTGCCTGTTCGT
Organism: Pristis pectinata; assembly: GCF_009764475.1. Classification (NCBI taxonomy): domain Eukaryota; kingdom Metazoa; phylum Chordata; class Chondrichthyes; order Rhinopristiformes; family Pristidae; genus Pristis; species Pristis pectinata. The sequence continues at coordinate 1,629,088 of NC_067405.1, read as the reverse complement.
TTTCTTTTTCCTTTTCCCTCCCCTGACAGTCACCCTTCTATCTACTTCCTGGACTCCAGAATTACCTGCTCTAAGGGGGGGGTGACTGTCTCCTGATGAACGGAATCTACAAAACTCTCCCCCTCCCTGATGCTTCGCAGTGTTTGAAGCTGCGACTCCAGCTCATCAACTCTGAGCCGAAGTTCATCCAGCCTCAAGCACTTACTGCAGATGTGGCCATCGTGGACCGCAGCAAGGTCCACGAGTTCCCACATCAAGCAGCTGCAGCACACCACTATGTCCTCCATCCGAACTAATACCTTGCTTTTCCCTAGTTTTTCTACTTAAATATTTATCACAGATAACAGGTAACCTTACCTTTGCCTACCTACCAGTTACTCACCTGCCTTGCCCCTTTACGCCAAAGCTCCTTGAGCCAAAGCCCAGAACACTCTGCTCTCACTAACTCCGCTGCCCGCTCCGACACTGCCCGCTGTATAGGCGGTTTGCTTTTTAAACTGCCCACGCCACACCTGCGCAGTCCAGCCCCCACTCGACCACTGAAAACTTTTAAAACACTGATAAAAATACTAACCCTAGTAAATTATAACCCTATTAAAAACTTCATTATTAATAAAGGACTATACTTCCTTTTCTCCCTCTCTCTCTCTCTCAACTTGCACTGATGTCATTATGTTTATTTGCTGTGTAACTTATGTCCAATTTATGTTCATTTAAGTTTATGTTAACTTGTGTTTGACATGTCTGTAATGTATGGTGCTGCTACTGCTTCAAAAAGCTGATTTTCACGGCATTTACACCCTGCGTGTGTCTGTCCACATCAATAAACTAGAACTTTAACTTTGGCATGTTCTTAAGGTGAGAGGCGGTAGGTTCAGAACAGATGTGAGGAGTACGTTTTTTACTGAGAGAGTGGTGGATGCCTGGAATGTGTTGCCTGATAGGGCGGTGGAGGCAAACTCATTAGGGGCTTTTAACAGGGGCTTGGATGGGCACATGAATGAGAGGGAAATGGAGGGATGGGGCATTCTGTAGGTAGGAGGGATTAGCTATGTCAGCACAACATTGTGGGCCGAGGGGCCTGTTCTGTGCTCTACTGTTCTATGTTCTATGTTCTATCACGATCTCTGGCTGTTTGATCTCTCCCTTTAGAATGGTCTGCAACTGTTCTGTGACTTCCTTCACCCTGGCACCAGGGAGGCAGGGCAATGTCCTGTCCCCATCACCTGTCTGCCCAGCTTCAGCTCAATCCATCACCATGTTTCTCCCAACCACTTCCTGTGATATCAGCTCCCACATTCCCACCGCTCCCTGGGGAATGGGTTCCCACTCGGATTTATCAGTCACTGCCTGATATTTGTGGCTCCAATCTCTCCCACCAGCAGAAATATGTCCCCAGTCTAGACTATGCACTGGGATCACACCAAGAGACTCTGGTCCTGACCATAGGACTGGGCATTGAGTATAGAAGTTGGGATGTTATGTTGCAGTTGTCAGATCCCATCTGCAGCCCTGCGTCACCCCCACCTCTCACCACCCAGCCTCTGTCGCTATCTCCACCCTCCCCTCCCCCATCTGCCCATCATCCCCTCACCTGGATCTACTTATCACCTGCCAGGTCTTGCTCCCCTCCTCCCCCCACCACTTTATACTGGCTCTCTCCCCTCTATCTTTAGCTCAAATGAAGGGTCTCGACCTGAAATCTCCATTTCCCTCCACAGATGCTGCCTGACCCGCTGAGTTCCTCCAGTTCCGTGTGTTGTTCCAGATTTCAGCATCTGCAGTCTCTCTTAATATTGTTTCCCACTCTATCCAAACAAGCTGCCCCGTTTACCTTCATAATTAACTTTGTTTCAACATAGATGCAATCATGAAGAAGGTGTGTCAGCAGCTCTACTTTCTTAGAAGCTTAAGGAGATTTGGCACGTCACCAAACACTCTGTCAAACTTCTCCAGATGCACGGTTGGAAGTATCCTGACAGGCTGCAAAATAGCCTGGTATGGCAATTCCAACACACAGGAACACAAGAGGCTGTAGAGAGTGGTGGACACAGCCTGGTCCATCAGGGGCACAGCCCTAGCCACCACTGACAGCATCTACAGAAGGCGCTGCCTCAAGAAGGCGGCATCTATCGTCAAGGATCCCCACCATCCAGGCCGTGCCATCTTCTCGCAGCTCCCATCGGGCAGGATGTACAGAAACCTGAAGTCCCACACCACCAGGTTCAGGAACAGCGACTTCCCTTCAACCATTCGGTTCTTGAACTGACTTACACCACCCTAACCCCCCCTCAACAACAGAACATTACAGACCACCTCTCGCACTGCCGTGGACTTGTCTCTGATTATGTCTTTTATTTTGCTCTAAGGTCCTGTTTTGCATAATCTATATTTCTCTCTCTTCACAGTCTTGTATCATTTACATCCTGTGGGTTGTCTGTTCCTACGTGCCTGTGATGTTGCTGCAAGCAAGTTATTCACTGTACCTGTACCTCACTGTACTGGTGAACATGGCAATAAACGACTTCATGAGGAGAGACAGAGAGAGGGGAGAGAGTTTGGAGATGGAGGTGGAGACACAAGAGAGACTGCTGATACTGGAAATCTGGAGGAACACACAAAATGCTGGAGGAACTCAGCGGGTCAGGCAGCATCTGTGGAGGGAAATAGACAGTCAATGTTTCGGGTCGAGACACTTCACTCATCCCACTCCAAGGAATAAAGTCCTAACCTGTTCAATCTTTCCCTGTAACTCAACTCCTGAAGACCCGGCAACATTCTAGTAAATCTCCTCTGGACTCTTTCATTCTTACTGACATCCTTCCTGTAGTTTGGCGACCAGAACTGCACACAATATTCTAAATTTGGTCTCACCAATGACTTATACAACCTCACCAAAACATTCCAACTCCTATACTCAATACTTTGATTTATAAATGCCAGGATGCCAAAAGCCTTCTTTACAACCCTGTCTACCTGTGACTCTACTTTCAGGGAATTATGTATCTGAACTCCCAGATCCCTTTGTTCCTCCGCACTCCTCAGTGCCCTTCCATTTACTGTGTGTGTCCTCCCTTGATTTGTCCTTCCAAGATGCAACACCCCACACTTGTCTGCATTAAATACCATCTGCCATTTTCTGGCCCATTCTTCCAGTTGGTCCAGATCCCTCTGCAAGCTTTGAAAGCCTCCCTCGCTGCCCACTACACCTCCAATCTTAGTGTCATCCGCAAATTTACTAATCCAGTTTCCCACATTATCTTCTAGATCATTGATATATACAACAAACAACAATGGCCCCAACACAGATCCCTGAGGCACACCACTAGTCACAGGCCTCCAATCTGAGAAACAACCATCCACAACCACTCTCTGTCTTCTCCCACACAGCCAATTTCAAATCCAGTTTACAACCTTTCCAATGGATACCCATTGACTGAACCTTCTGAACTAACCTCCCATGTGGGACCTTGTCAAAGGCCTGACTAAAGTCCATGTAGACAACACCCACAGCCTTACCTTCATCTACTTTCTTAGTGACCTCCTCAAAAAACTCCACAAGATTCGTTAAACACGATCTACCATGCACAAAGCCATGCTGACTATCCTTAATCAACCCTTGGCTGTCCAAATACTTATATGTCCTATCTCTCACAACACCTTCCAATAATTTACCCACTACTGATGTCAGGCTCACTGGCCTGTAATTACCTGGTTTACTCTTCGAACCTTTCTTAAACAACTGAACAAGATGAGCTATCCTCCAGTCCTCTGCCACTGCACCTGTGGCTAAGGACATTTTAAATATATCTGCCAGGGCCCCTGCAATTTCTACACTAGTCTCTCTCAAGGTCCGAGGAAATATCTTGTCAGGCCCTGGGGATTTATCTACTTTTATTCGCTGTAAAGCATCAAGTACCTCCTCCTTTTTAATCTCTATATGTTCCATGACGCTAGTACTTGTTTCCCTTCCTTCCATATCCACGATGCCAGTTTCCTGAGTAAATACTGATGCAAAAAAAACTGTTTAAGACCTCCCCCATCTCCTGAGGCTCCACACATATATGACCACTCTGATCTTCTAGGGGACCAATTCTGTCTCTTACTATCCTTTTGTTCTTAATATACCTGTAGAAACCCTTTGGGTTTACCTTCACATTATCTGCCAAAACAGCCTCATGTCTTCTTTTTGCCTTCATGATTTCCTTCTTTAGTATTTTCTTACATTTCCTATACTCTTCAAGTACCTCATCCGCTCCTAATTGCCTATACCTGCTATACACCTCTCTCTTTTTTCTGAACCAGCTCACCAATATCCCTTGAAAACCAAGGTTCCCTATGCTTGTTACCTTTGCCTTTAATCCTGACAGGAACATACAAACTCTGCACTCTCAAAATTTCATCTTTGAAGGCTTTCCACTTACTGAACACATCCTTGCCAGAAAATAACATCCCAATCCACCCTACCTAGATCCTTTCTCATTTCCACAAAATTGGCCTTTCTCCAATTTAGAACCTCCACTCGAGGACCAGACCTATCCTTATCCATAATTATCTTGAAACTAATTGTATTGTGGTCACTGGACCCAAAATGCTCACCTACACATACTTCTGTCACCTGAGCTGCCTGGTTCCCTAATAGGAGATCAAGTATTGCATTCTCTCTCATTGGTACCTCTATATATTGACTTAGAAAACTTTCCTGAACACATTTGACAAATTCCAAGCCATCCAACCCTTTCACAGTGTGGGAGTCCCAGTCAATATGTGGAAAGTTAAAATCCCCTACTATCACAACTTTCTGTTTCTTACATCGGTCTGCTATCTCCCTACAGATTTGTTCCTCCATTTCTATAAGACAACCCTATGAGTGTGGCCACACCTTTCCTGTTCCTCAGCTCCATCCATATGGCCTCTGTAGACGAGCCCTCTGGGCTGTCTTGTCTACGCACAGCTGTGATCTGTTCCCTGACCAGTAACGCCACTCCTCCCCCTTTCATCCCTCCCCCTCTATCACGTCTGAAACAACAGAAGCCCGGAACATTAAGCTGCCAGTCCTGCCCCTCCTTCAACCATGTCTCACTAATAGCAATAACACTGTAATCCCACGTGCCAATCCACGCCCTAAACTCATCCGCTTTACCTACGATACTCCTTGCATTGAAATAGATGCACCTGAGAACATTACTATCATGTACAAACCTTTGATTTCTGTCCATACCTGCAGACCTCGCACGATCATTTTCCTCTTCACTTTCTTCTCTCTCTGGTTCCCCTCCGAGGGCCTTGCGATAATAATCCGTTCCTGCCAGTCCCCCGCAGGCTTTGACCCAACTCTTTACAGCAGGGTGGAGCTGTTCACTCAACATCAACTGACCCAGGGCCGTGAGTCATACAACACCCCCTGAACCCATAACCTCTTCCAGCACTCAGGTCAGGGGAGCAGGGGCAGGGTACACCACCATCCCCAGATTCCTCTCCACCCTGACTTGGAAATATATCACCATTCTTTCATCATCGCTGGGTCTAACCCCTGCAACAACAGCTTCCTCCCCACGGCCATCAGCTTCTTGAACCCACCTGAGAAATGGCGGATGATATTTAATTTTCTCTCTCTCAGTCTGGCACTCGTATCATCGGAACTTTGTTGTTTATCTTTACACATGTGTAAGTTTTGCATAAATTGTGTATAATTTATGTATGTTAAGACCATAAAACCATAAGACAGAGGGGCAGAATCACTGTGACACTCTGTACTGTTATTGTTTTTACCTGTACTACATCAGTGCACTCTGTACTAACCCAATGTAACTGCACTGTGTAATGAATTGACCTGTACGATCGGTATGCAAGACAAGTTTTTCACTGGACCTTGGTCTGCTCCACCATCAATCATGGCTGATTTATTCCAACCCCATTCTCCCGCCTTCTCCTCCTAACCCTTAACCCCCTTACCAATCGAGAACCTGTCAATCTCTGCCTTAAATGCACCCAATGACTTGGCCTCCACAGCCCTAGGTGGCAAGCGATTCCTCAGGTTCACCGCCATCTGGCTGAAGAAATTCCTCCTCATTTCAGTTCTAATGTTCTAAAGGGACGTCCCTTTATTCTGAGGCTGTGCTCTTGGATCCTGGACTCTCCCACTGATGGAAACATCCTCTCCCCGTCCCCTCTATCTTATGTTTGACATGTCTGTAATGTACTGAGCTGCTGCTGCAAACAGCTGACTTTCACAGCATTTATACCCTGGAGATGTTTGCCTCTGACAATAATAAACTTGAACTTGAACAAACTTCTCCCCAACAGCACTGTGGGAGCGCCTTCACCAGAACTACAGCGGTTCAAGAGGCAGCTCACCCCCACCTTCTGTGGGGCAGTCAGGGATGGGCAGTGAATGCTGGTCTTGCCGGTGATGCCCAGATCCCAAAGATGAACAAAAACTAACTCACCAGGCCAACAGATGGACTTCCATCAATGGTTCTGCTGAAAGGTTATCGACCTGACCTCTCTCCACAGATACTGCCTGATCCACTCAATATTCCCAGCATTTTCAACTTCTAACTTCAATGAAAACATACCCTGAGACTCAGCAACTAACCAAACAGAGAGAAGGTTGTGAAGAGGGGTGAGAACGAGAGGTGTTGTGGTCACACAGTGACAGGAAGATGATCTTATGTAATCCAGGAGTTAATATCATTTCAGGTAGACAGGGTGGTGAGGAAGGCATTTGGCACGCTGGCCTTCAGCAGTCAAGGCATTGAGTACAGGAGTGGAAACTTATGTTGCAGTTGTACAAGTTGTTGGAGAGACCGCACGTGGATTGTTGACTGCAGTTCTGGTCACCTCGCTTAGGATGTCATAATCAAAGATCCCACCCACCTGGGACATTCTCTCTTCTCCCCTCTCCCATCAGACAGAAGATACAGGAACCTGAGGGCACGTCCCACCAGGATCAGGGACAGCTTCCAACCCACGATGATAAGATTATTGTCTACCTGCACTGCACTTCCTCTGTGGCTGGGACACTTTGTACTGTTACTGTTTTTACCTGTACTACATCAATGCACTCTGTACTAACCCAATGTAACTGCACTGTGTAATGAATTGACCTGTATGATCGGTATGCAAGACAAGTTTTTCACTGTACCTCAGTACAAGTGACAATAATAAACCAATACCAATACTATTAAGCTGGAGAGGGCACAGAAAAGTTTCACAAGGATGTTTCGGGGACTGGAGAGCTTGAATTATAAGGAGAGACTGGACAGGCTGGAACCACTTTACCTGGAGTGATGAGGAAAATCATGAGGGGCATAGATAAGGTGGATGGTCACAGGCTTTTTCAACAGGGTAGGGGGGTCTAAAACCAGATGGTGTAGGTTTAAAGTTTGAGGGGAAAGATTTAATGGGGACCTAGGGGTCACAGAAGGTAGTGAGTGTATGGAACGAGCTGCTAGAGGAAGTGGTAGAGGTGGGTACAACTACAATGCTTAAAAGACAGGTACATGGATGGGAAAGGTTTAGAGGGACTTGGGCCAAACGCAGGCAAATGGGACTAGCTCAGGAAGGGACCTTGGTCGGCATGGATGAGTTGGGCCGAAGGGCCTGTTTCTGTGCTGTATGACTCTGTGACTCTATGGATGGGTGAGTGAGGAGATGTGGCTTTGTCTGTGAGCTGGGCAGTGGGCCTGTGGAAGGCTCCTGGTGCCCAGTCCCACCTCACTCTCCAGGCCATTCATTCTGTGAACAGTGGAGAGGATTGGAAAGATTTCCCTGTTTTAACATAAACCTGGGGCCGATTCTGGAAACCAGAGCTCACGGGACGTTCCTGAACATTGGAACAGAGGAACATAAGACGTGGAAGTGGGAGGAAACTTTTCGTCCCCTCACACGGGCTCACAGCTGACCTACCTCAGCACCATCTTCCTGCCTTGACCCCGTATCCCTCGATTTCCTTAATATCTGAAAACCTATTCCTGGTGGGAGGGGAGGTGGGTTTGGGAGGTGCAGTCGGAGTAGCCTGGGTGAGTAACTGTGGTGTGTTGTGTAGACGGTGCACACTGCAGCCACTGTGCGCCGGTGGTGGAGGGAGGGGTGTTTAGGGGGGGTGGATGGGCTGCTTTGGCCTGGATGGTGTTGAATTTCTCAAGAGTTGTTGGGGTTCTCAAGAAGTGAAAAGTGTTTCTTCACACTCTGGACTTGTACCTTGGAGATGGTGTCAGGAGGTGAGTCCCTCACCGCGGGATCCCCAGCCTCTGAGCTGCTCTGGTAGACAACGGTTCATGAGCTAGTTTCGTTGAGTTAATGGTGAGCTCAGGATGCCGATGGTGGGGACTCCGTCCTCTGTCAAGGGGAGGTGGCCAGGCTCTCTCTTGTTGGGGATGGTCACTGCCTGGTACTGGTGTGGCACAAATCTCACTTGCCCACATTCCAGGAGTGAGGGGGTCCCCTGTGGGGAGACTCGAGTCAGGGATAGTCCCGGAGAAGAGAGGTTTGGGTGGGGGGGGGCTGTTTAACAGAGGGGAGAAGGTCAGGAGGGGGTGATGGAGAAACTGTGGGGGAACTGTTCCCAGGGCAGGAGGGTGTGAGAGCAGAGGACACGGAGTAGGGGGTGGATGTGGGGGGGTTGGAGAACTGGGGGTGGGTGTGTTCGGTTCCTCAGGAGTTGTTCTGCTCTGTCCTGGTTCACAGGCCGTGAGTTCCCTCTCCGAAGTGGGACGGTTCACACAGCCCATCCAGAGGAAGAAAGGCAGACGGAGGGGTGGAGCTGGGGGGTCACTCTTGTTCCCCCGTGGCCTTCACTCTCCCTCACCCCACCCCACAGCACCGGGGACTGTCTGGGATCTGCCTGTGCTGTGGTAGTGGGAGCAGCTGCAGTTCCTTCCTCAACAAGGCTGGAACATCCACCCGTGACATGATTAAAGAGCTGTCCCTTGGCCCACACATTGGCTGTTTACCTTGGCCTCCACTACAAACCAGTTACCATGGTGATCAACAGAAACAGAATACTCCAGCGGGAGCTTCCTCTGCAAACAAAGGCAGTGAAAGATGCTCCTCGTCTCTCTCTGCCCCTCCACCATCACACAGGTCCGGAGACACATCTACGCCCCCAACAAAAGCCAGAGCACCCCACCCTCAAATACCCAAAATTCAGGTTGAGCTTCATTCTGTGCCTGAACCCGGGAGTGTGTGATGGGATGGTGCAGAGGGAGCTTCACCCTGTGTCTGACCCCAGGAGTATGTGACGGGACGGTGTAGAGGGAACTTCACCCTGTGTCCGACCCCAGGAGTGTGTGACGGGACGGTGTAGAGGGAGCTTCACCCTGTGTCTGACCCCGGGAGTATGTGACGGGACGGTGTAGAGGGAACTTCACCCTATGTCTGACCCCAGGAGTATGTGACGGGACGGTGTAGAGGGAGCTTCACCCTGTGTCTGACCCCGGGAGTGTGTGACGGGACGGTGTAGAGGGAGCTTCACCCTGTGTCTGACCCCGGGAGTATGTGACGGGACGGTGTAGAGGGAACTTCACCCTATGTCTGACCCAGGAGTGTGTGACGGGACGGTGTAGAGGGAGCTTCACCCTGTGTCTGACCCCGGGAGTGTGTGACGGGACGGTGTAGAGGGAGCTTCACTCCGTGTCTGACCTTTTTTTTAATTTCTTTATTACAAAACACAATCTACAATACTATAAAACTACAACAAACAGAGACAATAACAGTGACTAAACACAGTCACTAACACATCTAAACTAAATTAAAATATCCCCATCCTCACCAAGGATGGCACTTATCCCCCGTGGTGCCCAACAGTCCTGGAACGCCTCCGTGGTACCCGTGGACACCGCATATTCCCTCTCCACAGTTACACGGGCATGAACATAACCTGGGAACATCTTGAGGCAGTTTGCCTGGGCAGCACCTTCCATTACCCGCTTCCAGGACCCACGGATAGCCACCTTAGCTAGCCCCAGGAGCAAGTTCACCAGGATATCCTCAGCCCTCCTTGCCCCCCTCCTTACTGGATGACCACAGATGAACAGGTTGGGTCTAAAGTGCAGCCAGAAGGTGAGGAGCAGCCCCCGCAGATATGCAAAAAGGGGCTGCAACCTCGCACACTCCATGTACATGTGGTACACGGTCTCCTCCAGCCCACAGAAGTGACAGTCAGCTGGGCGATCCGTGCACAAACTGAGAAACTTATTACAGGGCACCACCCTGTGCAGCAGCCTCCACCCTAGGTCCCCGATGTACACCCCCGTAAAGGGACTTCCACTGGGGACCCCCCTTGCTCCCAGGTGGAAAAACCGACCGCCTTGGTGTGTCGGGACGGTGGGCTAGGAAGTGGAGGGTGCGGAGCAGCAGCCCATACAGGTATCTCCTACCTGCATCCCGGAAGGGCGCAATGGGTGCCGATGAAAGGCGGCTCAAGTTCTGTGGGGCCGGCTCCCGGATAAGATTCCGGGGCCTGGGCCCGACGAGCAGCTCCAGCTGAGTAGCCGGAGTCACTCCACACAACCGAGCCACACCAACACCCGATGAGGTAGGGCAGGGGTGATCTGAGCTCTCAGCTGGGGCACCGCCCTCCGCCAGCGGAGGGGGCTCCTGGCCAGAGGCAACCATGTTCCAGGCTCTCAGCAGGTCCTGATAGCAGCTGGGCAGCCTCCGCAGAGCCGCACGGCTGATGCCCGCTGGCGGTAGCCACGTCACTTCATGAAGGCAACGGCCCCACCAGAGAAAGTACGTCGCCAGCACATGCCACCTGGGAGGATGCTCAGCGTACAGGAATCTCTGCAGGATCCTGAGGCGGAGAGCCGCCAGCCGTGCACATACGCACACCAGCGACTGTCTGCCTTCCTCCAACGGGAGACTCAGGACCGCTGCAGAGACCCAGTGTTTCCTATTGCTCCAGAAGAAGTTCACTAACTTCCCCTGCATTCTTGTGGTAAAGGCTGCGGGTGGAGTCAAGGTGACCATCCGGTACCACAACATGGAGGCCACCAGATGGTTTATGACCACCACCCTGCCTCAATAGGAAAGCACCCTGAGGAGGCCTGACCAGCGCCTCAGCCGGGCCACAACTTTCATCTCCAGGTCCTGCCAGTTTGCCAGCCAGGTGTCCCCAGAGGGACTCAGGTAGTCTCCCAGGTAGAGGAGATACGTGGTACTCCTCGCAAACGGAGTCATCTCCTCCGGCAGGATCCAGTCTCCTGGACCAGGTGGACATTGTCCTGAATGGACCGGCCTGGAACCGTATAGGACTGATCTGGATGTATGATCCTTCGCAGCACAGAGCCGAGACGGTTGGCCATTGCCCAGGCGAAGACCTTGTAGTCCGTGCACAAGAGAGAGACCGGCCGCCAGTTCTTCAACAGGCGGAGGTCTCCCTTCTTGGGCGACAGGACCACGACAGCTCTCCACCACGGAAGGAGCATCTCCCCGGTGGCCAAGCTCTCCCCCAGGACAAGGACATAATCATCCCCCAGGACATCCCAGAATGCCTGAAGGAACTCGACGGTCAAGCCGTCAAGGCCAGGGGACTTTCCCATCCGGAGCTGCTGAAGAGCCGTGGACAGTTCGGCCCGAGTCGGGGGGAGCATCCAGCCGCTCCGCTGCCTCTGGCCCGACTGTCGTCAACCCCTCCCAAACCACACCACACGCGTCCGCACTGGACGGGTCCGGGGAGAACAAGTCCCCGTAAAAGGAACAGATTTCCCTGGTGATCCCGGCAGGATCAGTGATGGAGGAGCCGTCAGCAGCCAATAATTCTACCAGCTGCTTGCGGACTCCCCGCCGCTTCTCCAACTAGAAGAAGGGTGAACCACAGTCCAAATCGTGCAGCATTTGGATCTGTGCCCTCACGTACACACCTCGGGACTGCTCAAGCTGCAGTGCCCTCAGCGCATCCTTCTTCTCCTGGCAGTCCTGCCACAGGCTCTGGTCCCCAGCGGTCAGACTGAGACGGGACTCCAAGTCAAGCAGCTCTCTCTCAAGTCGCCCGATCTCAGATCCCCGCCCCTTGGTCGACCCCCTAGTGTACTCCTGACATAGCCTTAGGGAGCAGAAGTCCTCCCGTTTCTCCCTCCAGGCAATCCAGAAAGCTCTGAACGAATCCTGAATCGGCCGTCCTCCAGCAACCGGTTGTTAAGGTGCCAATACGTGGACCCCACCCGCGTGCGCGGCAGAGACAACTCCACCCACATGAGGTGGTGGTCCGAGCACGGCACCAGCCGCACGGAGGCCGCCGAGACACAGGAGATGTATGCCCGGGAAATGTACACTCTGTCTATACGGGAGCCTCCCCCTCTCGACCTCCTCGAGAAGGAACTAGAGTCAGGGTGAAGGTTCCGCCAGGTGTCCACCAAGTCAAAAGAGCCTACGAGCTCCTTCAAGGTCTTCGCCGACGCCAGGTCGTGCTGGAGGCCAGAGCGGTCCTCCTCCTCCAGGGTGCAGTTGAAATCCCCCCCCGAGGATGACGCAGTCCCCGGGGTCGATGGAGCTGAGCAAGGTGGACACCTGACGGAACAGGCCCGTCTGGGGTCGTACACATTGACAAAGTGCAGCGGTACGCTGTCTAGGCGCACGGCGAGGTGGAGCAGGCGGCCGGGAACAACATCCTGAACTGTCACGATTTCCGGTTGAAAACCAGGGGCCAACAGAATCGCCACCCCACTGGACATGGACAAGGTGACTCATGTCGACCCCTCCCTGCCACTCCAGGAGCCAGGTGGACTCATCTCCTGGGATGGGGTGGGTTTCCTGCAGGAGACTCACCGCATATCTCCCTTTCTTTGAGGACAGAGAGAGTATGGAACCTCCGGACAGAACCCCTGCTGCCGTTCACATTAAGGCTGGCTATGGTGTATCTCATGTCAGAAGCACTCTAGGCCTTGGCACCCTTCCCCTTCCTGGTGAGAGTGGAGCCGCTCTTCACCCTGCAAGCCCCAGAAAGAACGCAACCGCTCTTCACCCTGCAGGCACGAGGAGTGCCAGAGCCCCCTCGTGACCCCCTACCCTCTGAAGGCGTGTGGCTCTTTAGGTCATCCAGGAAGGTATTAAGCTGGCGCCTATTGTTCCCGGACACCCACTTCCCCTTCCCCCTCTGTCGAAGAGCGGCATGCAGTGACCTAACCAGCCTTGGTAGGCTGTCCCAGCATAGGGAGGCTAATTTAGGCCAATGCTTCGCACCTTCGGAGGTCTGAATAAACTCTTGGATCTCCTCTATGGGGATCAACGGGGACCTAACGTGAGGGGTGAGGATATCCATGAGGTCACTCTCAAACGAATCCCCTTCCAACCCCTCACTACATGCAGAGTCCTCAGTGTACTCCCCGTGTGAACCAGCAAACGCCAGCTCACCTGTCTCACACTGTGCAGCGAGAACCTCAGCCCCACCCGCCGACTCCACCTCGGCCTCAGTCCCGTCACTAGGAACAGCCGCAGAGGGGCCGTCCCCCAAAACACCTGGGGAACCATGGCGCAATAATGCCGGCACAATGGGGACATCCCTCGCCTTAGGAGCCGGACTTGAGGAGGACCCCGATGACGAGTGCTGGGGTCCACCCGGAGCCAGATCCTGAGAGAGGGAGGGGCTGGTCTCCGCCGCACCACTCTTTCCATTTATTCCAACCCCTAAGGAGATGCTATCCACTAAATCCTGGGTGGGGGGTTCCAGGGCTGTCTCAGCTGCCATGCATGGGGAAACGCCACCACCGGCAGTGGAGACGTCCACCCGCACTATGTCACAGGGGCCGTCCCCTTCCCCACCCACCACAGGGGGATCACCTGGGCACGAGGCCGCAGCTTGGTAATCAGGTTGGGGGTTAACGTTGGGACCTGCCCCCTCCGATGACTCCTGCTCATCTGTGTCCTCCACCCCACCAGGAGAAAGACCTCCTCCTCTTTAGGCCAGAGGAACACAAGGATATAGGGACCACCAGTTCTCCGGCAGCCCCGGTTTCCACTACTCCCACCACCTGAGAACTCCCCACAGACCCTCAGTGCAAGTGGGATCCCCAGTACGAGGTGCAGGCGTAGGCGTGAGCTCTGCTTCCCCAGGAGTTTGCTTCCGGAGGTGCTTGCACTTCTTCCGCACCTTCCTGGTCCGCGTCGGCTCCTCCCCTTCCTGCCCCACGCCTGCACTACACGCAGTCTCAGGCTCTCCCACCTGATCCACAGGGGGAGGGGGAGGGGGGGTGAACAGTTGTGCCAGAGGTAGAAACCTTGGGCCGGGAATTGGGACGGTCCCTCCCAAAAGTGCCCCACCTCCCTGCACGCATGGCACTGCGGCCGCTCAGAGCTCCAGTACACCTGGTAGCTTGCCCATTCATACCGCACAGTGAACCGACCCTCAACGTCCTCCTCCCGGGCCAACTGCATAAACAGCTGGCGCCGGAAAGAGATCATGGTGTGGAGGGTGCGGCGCTTAAATTTGTGCCGTACGGCAGTGATGTCAGACTGTATCTGTCCCAAGAGGGCAAGATGGGGAAGGAAGGCCTCATTAGGAATGAAGGGCCTGACATGTCCAAGGACGATCCGCTGTGTGGGAGCAGTCACCAGCTCCAGCTGCAGGAGCATCTTGTCCACAGTGAGCCCCCTACTGAGGGCCTGATGCACCAGGTCGTCGGTTCGCAGATAAAACACCGCCTTCCCGAACTCCTTCTCGGAGGCCAGCAGGCCACCTACACCAACAAAATCCTCCATGGCCTCCGAAACCGCTTCCAAGGTTAGTCCAGGGAGCAAAATGCATTGCACCCCTCGCTTGAGTTCCACCGCCCGAAACAGGGCATTGTCCGAGGAGGCTGAGGCTCTTGCATAGCCCCTCGCAGGTCTGCGGCTCGCCGGTGTCCGATCCGGCATGGTGGCACTACAGTCCGAAATAGAACAAAACCACTAGAAGAATAGCTGCCAAAGCCAAGGTAGCAGTACCTGCCGATAAAGTCACTGGAAGCAAGTGGTGTCCTTAGATGGAACAGTTCAGAACTTCTCACCGCTCCCCCAGGTCTTACTGCGTCAGTAGGTCCTGTCGGTCCGGCCGCCACGAGCTTGTGGGGCCTCACAAAAAGCTGGAGAATATTGCTGGCAGCCCCAGATTAGCCTTTCCTAAACAGGTAGCGAGATGGAAGGAATCTTTTGTTGTTGTGGGAGTTGGAAACACCCCACACAACGGCTCTTTCTTGGCAAGATGCCAGCTACTTCCAACGTCAGGAAGGCTCCGCCGGTCCCGAAGACCTCCAAGGCTGCAAAAGGCTGAGGCGTCCAAGAAGTACTCCTACACCCACACCGACAGAGACACATGACGAGGCAGGAGGGAGGGGGTTCCCCCGATGACAGCGGGAAACAAAACGATGACTCCCTCCCCACCGTAGGAGTAAAACAGCTTCTGGCAAAATGCCAGTTGCTGCAGCGAGAAGAACTGTGTGGTCTGCAAACGCCAACAAAACACAGTCTAAATAGTGATAAACTTCAACAGAAGTTCTCACAGTGGAACAACTGCTTACAGCAGGTGTTCAGTAGTCTTGCTACACCTCTTCCGATGTTTTAGGACAACTTTATCTAAAGGTTTTTGTTCCGTTTTTCCCAGCTTGATCAGAACAGCTTCACTCTGTGTCTGACCCCGGGAGTGTGTGATGGGACAGTGTAGAGGGAGCTTCACTCTGTGTCTGACCCTGGGAGTGTGTGATGGGATGGTGTAGAGGGAGCTTCACTCTGTGTCTGACCCCAGGAGTGTGTGATGGGACGGTGTAGAAGGAGCTTCACCCTGTGTCTGACCCCGGGAGTGTGTGGTGGGACAGTGTAGAGGGAGCTTCACTTTGTGTCTGACCCCGGGAGTGTGTGATGGGATGGTGGGGAGGGAGCTTCACCTTGTGTCTGACGCAAGCTGTCCCAGCCCTGGGAGTTTACGATAAGGTCAAGGAAGGTAGTAGTGGGTGTTGGAGGTCAATCACCTCCGTCCCAGGACATCGCTGCAGGAGCTGCTCAGGGCAGTGTCCCGTCCCAACCATCAGTGACCCTCCTTCCATCAGAAGGTCACCAGTGGGGATGGTCACTGATGTCCAATCCCATTTACATCTCCTCAGTAAATGATAGCAGGCAGGTAACTTTTGTGCCTCAGAAGTGTCAGGTGATGACCATTTCCAGCAAGACAGAGTCCTTGACACTCTTCTGAAAGAAAGATACCACATAGTTCTCCAGATGTGGTCTCACCATTGCCCAGATTAACTGAAGTATAAGCCAGACGCAAGAGTGCAGACGCTGGAATCCCGACAAAAAGAACTCAGCAGGTCGAGCAGCATCTGTGGAAGCAAAGGGATGGTCGATGTTTTGGGTCAAGACCCTGCAACAGGATCTGCCTACAACCTCCCTACTTTGGATTCAACTTCCCAACAATAAATAATAACATTCTGTCAGCTCTCCTCATAACTTGCTGTAACTGCACCCAAATCTATTCCCGATCATGCACTGGGACGCCCAGATCTCTGTGTCCCTCACCGCTCAGATAACCTGCTTCTTTTCTCTTCCCTTTCCTGCTAAAATTGACTGTTTCCCATTTTCTGACATTATTCCCCATTTGCCAGATCTTTGCCCACTCACTGCGCAGGCTTTTCCCTTACAAGAGAAGCCAGAGCTTACCAAGGAATTACAGACCGGTGAGCCTTACGTCTGTGGTGGGTAAGCTGTTAGAAAGGATTCTAAGAGATAGGATCTATGAGCATTTAGAGAATCATGGACTGATTAGGGACAGCCAGCATGGCTTTGTGAAGGGAAGATCTTGCCTCACAAGCCTGATAGGGTTCTTTGAGGAGGTGACCAGGAAGATTGATGAGGGTAGTGCAGTAGATGTGGTCTACATGGATTTTAGTAAGGCGTTTAACAAGGTTCCGCCTGGTAGGCTTCTTCAGAAGGTCAGAGGCCAAGGGACCCAGGGAGGCTTGGCCGTGTGGAATCAGAATTGGCTTGCCTGTGCAAGCAGAGGTTTGTAGTGGAGGGAGTGCATTCGGATTAGAGGGCTGTGACTGGTGGTGTCCCGCAGGGATCGGTTCTGGGACCTCTACTTCTTGTGATATTTATTAACAACTTAGATGAGGGGGTGGAAGGGTGGGTTAGCAAGTTTGCAGATGACATAAAGATCAGTGGTGTTGTGGATAGTGTGGAGGGCTGTCGAAGCTTACAGAGGGATATTGATAGGATGCAGAGCTGGGCTGAGAAGTGGCAGATGGAGTTCAATCCGGAGAAGTGTGAGGTGGTACACTTTGGAAGGACAAACTCCAAGGCGGAGTACAAGGTAAATGGCAGGATTTTGGGCAGTGTAGAGGAGCAGAGGGATCTGGGGGTTCATATCTGCAGATCACTGAAAGTTGCCTCGCAGGTGGATAGGGTAGTTAAGAAATCTCATGGGATGTTAGCTTTCATAAGTCGTGGGATCGAGTTTAAGAGCCGCAAAGTGATGATGCAGCTCTACAAAACTCTGGTTAGACCACACTTAGAGTACTGTGTCCAGTTCTGGTCGCCTCAATATAGGAAGGATGTAGAGGTGTTGGAAAGGGTGCAGAGGAGATTTACCAGGATGCTGTCTGGATTAGAGAGTATGGATTATGAGGAGAGAATAAAGGAGCTCGGGCTTGAATAAAGAGAGAAGGAGGATGAGAGGAGACATGATAGAGGTGTACAAAATATTAACAGGAATAGATAGAGTGGACAGCCAGCGCCTCTTTCCCAGGGCACCAATGCTCAATACAAGAGGACATGGCTTTAAGGTAATGGGTGGGAAGTTCAAAGGAGATGTCAGAGGGAGGTTTTTCACCCAGAGAGTGGTTGGTGCATGGAATGCGCTGCCTGGGGTGGTGGTGGAGGCTGATACATTGGACAAGTTCAAGAGATTGTTAGATAAGCATATGGAGGAATTTAATTAGAGGGATATGTGGGAGGAAGGGGTTAGATAGTCTTAGGTGTGGTTTGAAGGTCGGCACAACATGGTGGGCTGAAGGGCCTGTATTGTGCTGTATTGTTCTATGGTTAAGATCGGCCCGGGAGCCGTAGGAGCAGCGGGTCTCTAGCAGGTAGGGGCTGAGTATTTAAAACAGAGTGTTGAATGGTTAATTAGAGGGAGAGAGTACTTGAGATAATTGGCAGGGATAAATATAAGGAGGGGAAACTGAAGAGGAGTAGCTAGTGCGTGAGTGGCTCAGGGTAGAAGTGGAGCTTTGAGGCTTTGGCGAGCAGAGGCCGAGGATAAGTTTGCTCCCATGGAGGTGAGGCTGGTAAGTTCCTTTAATTTAATTAACTTAGGAGTAGGTAATGAAGGCAGCAGCTAGGGCAGTCGTGTGCTCCGTATGTGGGAAGTCAGGGACAGCACACTTGTCCCTGAGGACTACACCTGTAAAAGGTGCATCCAGCTGCAGCTCCTGACAAACCGAGTTGGGGAACTGGAGCTGGATGAACTTTGGATCATTCGTGAGGCAGAGGTAGACATGAGTTTCAGGGAGATCGTCACCCCTAAAAGTCAGGAGGCAGGTAGCTGGGTGACTGTTAGGAGAGGGAAGGGGTATAGACAGACAGGTCAGAGCACCCTTGTGGCTGTTCCCTTCAACAATAATTATACTGTTCTGGATACTGCTGGTGGGGACGACCTACCAGGGACAAGTTGCAGTGGTCGTGTCTCTGGCACTGAGATGGAACCCTCGGCTCAGAAAGGAAGGAGGGAAAAGAGGAGAGCCGTAGTGATAGGGATTTGATAGTCAGGGGGACAGATAGGAGATTCTGTGGGAGAGATCGAGAATCCCGGATGGTCTGTTGCCTCCCTGGTGCCAGGGTCTGCGATATCTCAGATCGAGTTCTTGATATCCTCAGGAGGGAGGGTGAGCAGCCAGATGTTGTGGTCCACGTAGGGACCAAAGGTGTGAATAGGAAGGAGGAGGAGGTCCTGCAAAGAGTGTTTAGAGAATTAGGTGCAAAGTTGAAGGACAGGACCTCCAGGGTTGCAATCTCCAGAATTCTACCAGTGCCACGTGCTAGTGAGGCTAGAAATAGGAGGATCATGAAGCTAAATACGTGGCTAAGGAGATGGTGCAGGAGGGAGGGCTTCATGTTTCTGGACAATTGGGCTTTGTTCCAGGGAAGGTGGGACCTGTTCGGGCAGGGTGGTTTTCACGTGAACTGGAGGGGGACTAACATACTTGTGGGTAGGTTTGCCAGTGCTGTTCTGGGGGGTTTAAACCAGATCTTCAGGGGGAGGGGAACCAGAGTGTTAGAGCAGATAGTGAGGTGGAGGAGGAGAAAGGTCATGCGAGGACTGCAGGTATCGACAGAAATCAAAGGTTTGTACATGATAGAAATGTTCTCAGGTGCATCTATTTCAATGCAAGGAATATTGTAGGTAAGGCAGATGAGTTTAGGGTGTGGATTGGCATGTGGGATTACGACATTATTGCTATTAGTGAGACTTGGATGCAGGAGGGGCAGGACTGGCAGTTTAATGTTCCGGTGTTCCATTGTTTCAGACGTGACAGAGGGGGAGGAGTGGCATTACTAGTCAAGGAAAATATCACGGCTGTGCGTAGACAGGACAGCCCAGAGGGCTCATCTACAGAGGCCATATGGATGGAGCTGAGGAACAGGAAAGGCGTGGCCACACGCATAGGGTTGTATTATAGACCGTCCAATAGTCACAGAATTGGAGGGACAAATCTGTAGTGAGACAGCAGACCGATGTAAGAAACAGAAAGTTGTAATAGTAGGGGATTTTAACTTTCCACATATTGACTGGGACTCCCACACTGTGAAAGGGCTGGACGGCTTGGAATTTGTCAAATGTGTTCAGGAAAGTTTTCTAAATCAATATATAGAAGTACCAATGAGAGAGAATGCAATACTTGATCTCCTATTAGGGAACCAGGCAGGTCAGGTGACAGAAGTATGTGTAGGTGAGCATTTTGGGTCCAGTGACCATAATGTCATTAGTTTCAAGTTAATTATGGATGAGGACAGGTCTGGTCCTCGAGTTGAGGTTCTAAATTGGAGAAAGGCCAATTTTGTGGAAATGAGAAAGGATCCAGGAAGAATGGATTGGGATAAGTTGTTTTCTGGCAAGGACGTGTTCAGTAACTGGAAGGTCTTCAAAGGCAAAATTGAGAGTGCAGAGTTTACATGTTCCTACCAGGATTAAAGGTAATGTTAACAAGCATAGGGAACCTTGGTTTTCAAGGGATATTGGCGATCTGGTTAAGAAAGTGGTGTATAGCAGGTATAGGCAACTAGGAACAAATGAAGTACTTGAAGAATATAGAAGATGTAAGAAAATACTAAAGAAGGAAATCAAGAAGGCAAAAAGAAGACACGAGGTTGCTTTGGCAGATAATGTGCAGGTAAACCTGAAGGGTTTCTACAAGTATATTTAGAGTAAAAGGATAGTAAGGGACAAAATTCTTCCCCTCAAAGATCAGAGTGGTCGTCTATGTGTGGAGCCTCAGGAGATGGGGAAGACCTTAAACAGTTTTTTTTGCATCAGTATTTACTCATGAAACTGGCATAGTGTATATGGAAGGAAGGGAAACAAGCAGTAGTGTCATGGAACATATAGAGATTAAAAAGGAGGAGGAGGTGCTTGCTGCCTTACAGCGAATTAAAGGTAGATAAATCCCCCAGGCCCGACAAGATATTTCCTCGGACCTTGAGAGAGACTAGTGTAGAAATTGCAGGGCCCCTGGCAGATATACTTAAAATGTCCTTAGCCATGGGTGCAGCGCCGGAGGACTGGAGGATAGCTCATGTTGTTCCATTGTTTAAAAAAGGGTCTAAAACTAAATCAAGTAATTACAGGCCAGTGAGCCTGACATCAGTAGTAGGTAAATTATTGGACGGTGTTCTGAGATCAGATATACAAGTATTTGGACAGCCAAGGGCTAATTAAGGATAGTCAGCATGGCTTTGTGCATGGTAGATTGTGTTTAATGAATCTTGTAGAGTTTTTCGAGGAGGTTACCAAGAAAGTAGATGAAGGAAAGGCTGTGGATGTTGTCTATATGGACTTTAGTAAGGCCTTTGACAAGGTCGCACATGGGAGGTTAGTTCAGAAGGTTCAGACACTCGGTGTCCATGGAGAGGTTGTAAACTGGATTCGAAATTAGCTGTGTGGGAGAAGACAGAGAGTGGTTGTGGATGATTGTTTCTCAGACTGGAGGCCTGTGACTAGTGGTGTGCCTCAGGGATCTGTGCTGGGGCCATTGTTGTTTGTTGTCTATATCAATGATCTAGATGATAATGTGGTAAATTGGATTAGCAAGTTTGCTGATGACATTAAGATTGGAGGCGTAGTGGGCAGCGAGGAAGGCTTTCAAAGCTTGCAGAGGGATCTGAACCAACTGGAAGAATGGGCCAGAAAATGGCAGATGGGATTTAATGCAGACAAGTGTGAGGTGTTGCATTTTGGAAGGACAAATCAAGGTAGGACACACACAGTAAATGGTAGGGCACTGAGGAGTGCGGAGGAACAAAGGGATCTGGGAGTTCAGATACATAATTCCCTGAAAGTGGCGTCGCAGGTAGACAGGGTTGTAAAGAAGGCTTTTGGCATCCTGGTATTCAGAAATCAAAGTATTGAGTATAGGAGTTGGGATGTTATGGTGAGGTTGTATGCCATTGGTGAGGCTGAATTTGGAGTATTGTGTGCAGTTCTAGTCACCTAACTATAGGAAGAATATCAGTAAGATTGAAAGAGTGCAGAGGAGATTTACTAGAATGTTGCCGGGTCTTCAGGAGTTGAGTTACAGGGAGAGATTGAACAGGTTAGGACTTTATTCCTTGGAGTGTAGCAGAATGAGGGGAGATTTAACAGAGGTTTACAAAATTGAGGGACATAGACAGGAGGAGAGGCTGGTTTGGGTGATGTACTGGGCTGTGTCCACAGCTCTCTGCAGATTCTTGTGGTCTTGGGTGATCTTCACAACTTAATCTCCCATCTATCTTTGTTTCATCAACAGATTTGGTGTCCATTGCAGCTGGTATCTGGATGTGGGCTTGTTGGTCTACTGGTATGATTCTTGTTTCGGGTGCTGAAGTACACAATATGCAAGAGGTCCCGGGTTCAAATCCAGAACAAGCCTATTTATTCACCAACTGATGGACATTTTATTGGGCAGGCACAGTAGTGTAGCAGTTAGCATAACACTATTTACAGTGCCAACAACCCAGGTTCAATTCCTGCCGCTGTCTGTAAGGAGTTTGTAGGTTCTCACCATGACTGCATGGGTTTCCTCTGGGTGCTCCGGTTTCCTCCCACATTCCAAAGATGTACAGGTTAGGAAGTTGTGGGCATGCTATGTTGGTGCCGGAAGCGTGGCGACACTTGCGGGCTGCCCCCAGAACACTCTACGCAAAAGATGCATTTCACTGTGTTTCAATTGTATATGTGACTATCTTATCTAACCCATACTGGACCTGGTACTAGGCAATGAGCCTGATCAGGTTTCAAATCTCTCAGTGGGAGAGCATTTTGGGGACAGTGACCATAAGTCCTTCTTCATAGCCTTGGAGAGGGATAGGAGCAGATGATATGGGGAAGTTTTTAACTGGAGGAGGGGGAATTATGATGCAATTAGGCAGGAACTTGGGAGTGTAAATTGGGAACAGGTGTTCTTGGCGAAGTTCACAGCAGAAATATGGAGGTGGTTTGGAACATAGAAAACCTACAGGCCCTTCGGCCCACAAAGCTGTGCTGAATATGCCCCTACCTTGGAAATTACGAGGCTTACCCATAGCCCTCTATTTTTCTCAGCTCCATGCACCTATCCAAAAGTCTCTTAAAAGACCCTATCATACCTGCCTCCACCACTGTTGCTGGCAGCCCTTCCACGCACTCACCATTTTGAGTTTAAAAAAAACTTACCCCTGACATCTCCTCTATACATACTCCCCAGCACTTTAAACCTGTGTCCTCTTGTGGCAACCATTTCAGCCCTGGGAAAAAGCCTCTGACTATCCACACGATCAATGCCTCTCATCTTATACACCTCGATCAGGTCCTCCGTCGCTCCAAGGAGAAAAGGCCGAGTTCACTCAACCTGCTTTCATAAGGCATGCTCTGCATTCCAGGCAGCATCCTTGTAAATCTCCTCTGCACCCTTTCTATGGTTTTCACATCCTTCCTGTAGTGAGGTGACCAGAAATGAGCACAATACTCCAAGTGGGGTCTGACCAGGGTCCTATATAGCTGCAACAATACCCCTCAGCTCCTAAATTCAATTCCACAATTGAAGGGCAATACATCGTGTGCCTTCTTAACCACAAAGTCAACCTGTGAAGCTGCTTTGAGCATTCTATGGACTCGGACCCCAAGATCCATCTGATCCTCCACACTGCCAAGACTCTTACCATTAGTACTATATTCTGCCATCATATTTGACCTACCAGAATGAACCACTTCACACTTATCTGGGTTGAACTGCATCTGCGACTTCTCAGTCCAACTTTGCATCCTATCTATGTCCCTCTGTAACCTCTGACAGCCCTCCAAACTATCCACAACATCCCCAACTTCTGTCATCCGCAAACTTACTAACCCACCCTCCACTTCCTCATCCAGGTCTTTAATAAAAATCACAGAGTAAGGGTCCCAGAGCAGATCCCTAAGGCACGCCACTGGTCACTGACCTGCATGTAGAATATGACCCGTCAACAACCACTCTTTGCCTTCTGTGGGCCAGCCAGTTCTGGATCCACATTGCAAAGTCCCCTTGGATCCCATGCCTCCTTACTTTCTCAATAAGCCTTGCATGGGGTACCTTATCAAATGCCTTGCTGAAGTCATGTACACTACATCTACTGCTCTTCCTTCATCAATGTGTTTAGTCACATCCTCAAAATTCAATCAGGCTTACTTCAATCAGGTTTAAGGAGTACTTGCATGGGGTTCTGGATAAGTTTGTCCCACTGAAGCAGGGAAAGGATGGTAGAGTGAAGGAACCGTGGTTGACAAGAGACATAGAACATCTTGTCAAGAGGGAGAAAGAAGCTTACCTGAGGTTTAGAAACCATGGATCAGACAGGGCTCGGGAGAGTTACAAGGTGGTAGGAGGGAGCTTAAGAATGGACAGAGGAGAGCTAGAAGGGGGCATGAGAAGTCCTTGGCGAGTAGGATCAAGGAAAACCCCAAAGCGTTCTACACCTATGTGAAGAATAGGAGGATGACTAGAGTGAGAGCAGGACCGATCAGGGATAAAAGAGGAAACATGTGCCTGGAGTCAGAAGAGGTAGGGGAGGTCCTTAATGAATACTTTGCTTCAGTATTCACCAGTGAGAGAGACCTTGACATTCGTGAGGATGGCGTACGACAGGCTGATACACTGGGGCATGTCGACGTGAGGAAAGAGGATGTGCTGGAACTTTTGAAAAACATTAGGATAGATAAGTCACCGGGGCCGGATGGGATATATCCAAGGTTTTAGAGGAAGTGAGGGAAGAGATTGCTGTGCCTTTGGTGATTATCTTTGCATCCTCACTGGCCACAGGAGTAGTGCCGGATGATTGGAGGGTGGCAAATGTTGTTCCTTTGTTTAAGAAACGGAGTAGGGATAACCCTGGGAATTACAGACCAGTGAGTCTTACTTCAGTGGTGGGCAAATTACTGGAGAAGATTCTTAGAGACAGGATTAATGGGCATTTAGAGAAGCATAGGCTGATTAGGGACAGTCAGCATGGCTTTGTGAGGGGCAGGTCGTGCCTCATGAGCCTGACTGAATTCTTTGAGGATATGACAAAGCACATTAATGAAGTTATTGCAGTGGATGTGGTGTACATGGATTTTAGTAAGGTGTTTGATAAGGTTCCTCATGGAAGGCTCATTCAGAAATTCAGGAGGCATGGGATCCAGGGAAACTTGGCTGTGTGGATTCAGAATTGGCTCGACCATAGAAGACAGAGGGTGGTGGTAGATGGAGTGTATTCTGCCTGGAGGTCAGTGACCAGTGGTGTTCCGCAGGGATCTGTTCTGGGACCCCTGCTCTTTGTGATTTTTTTTATATAAATGACTTGGATGAGGATGTGGAAGGGTGGGTTAGTAAGTTTGCTGATGATAAAGGTTGGTGGTGTTGTGGATAGTGTAGAAGGTTGCTGTAGATTACAACAGGATATTGATAGACTGCAGAGCTGGGCTGAGAAGTGGCAGATGGAGTTCAACCCAGATAAGTGTGAAATGTTACACTTCAAGAGATTGAATTTGAAGGCAGAATACAAGGTTAATGGCAGGACTCTTAGCAGTGTGGAGGAACAGATGGATCTTGGGGATACATGTCCATAGATCCCTCAAGGTTGCCACATAGATTGATAGGGTTGTTAAGAAGGCATATGGTGTGTTGGCCTTCATTAGTCGGGGTATTGAGTTCAAGAGCCGCAAGGTGATGTTGCGGCTCTATAGAACTCTGGTTAGACCACACGTAGTATTGTGTTCAGTTCTGGTCGCCTCCTTATAGGAAGGATGTGGAAGCTTTAGAGAGGGTGCAGAGGATATTTACCAGGATGCTGCCTGGATTGGAGAGCATGTCTTATGAGGATAGGTTGAGTGAGCTCCGGCTTTTCTCTTTGGAGAGAAGGAGGATGAGAGGTGACCTGAAAGAGGTGCACAAGATGATAAGAGGCATAGATCAAGTGGACAGTCAGAGACTTCTCCCCAAGGTGACAATGGCTAACACGAGGGGACATAATTTTAAGGTGATTCGAGAAAGGTATAAGGGGGATGTTAGGGGCAGGTTTTTCAGAGTGGTGGGTGTGTGGAACGCACTGCCAACAGAGGACATATAAGAGACTCTTAGATGGGCAC
This sequence comes from Pristis pectinata, assembly GCF_009764475.1. Lineage (NCBI taxonomy): Eukaryota > Metazoa > Chordata > Chondrichthyes > Rhinopristiformes > Pristidae > Pristis > Pristis pectinata. The sequence continues at coordinate 1,603,281 of NC_067405.1, read as the reverse complement.
ATGAATGATAGAAAAATGGAGGGCTATGTGGGAGGGAAGGATTAGATAGATGTTAGAGCAGGATAAAATGTCGGCACAACATCATGGGACAGAAGGGCTTGCACTTTGCTGTAACTTTCTATGTTCTATGAATGTTCTCGAGCCTGTAGTAATGATTTTCACTGATCTATTCTCATCCCCTTTCCCTTTCTACAGGGATCTCTTGGTCTCCTTTACAAATTCTAAACACATCACTGTCAGCACAGACATGATGGGCTGAAGGGCCTGTTCCTGTGCTGTACTGTTCAATGTTACATGCTGCCAGTCGTCAGGCCCATTCTATCCCTTAGATCCTGTGATCCATGGTTGGACCACTTTTCCTGCTTGGTTTGTGCCTTTAAGAAGCACATCCTGTTGTGAACAATGTGATCTCTGTAAATGACAGCCATTGTTTCCACTGTCACAGGATTTAATATGGTTTCCCAATCTACACGGTGTACAGGATCTGACACCGGGACACACACAGTGTACGGAGTCTGACACTGGGACACCCACACATGCACACACCCACGGTGTACAGGGTCTGACACTGGGACACACATGTGTATGCACACACATGGGGTGTACAGGGTCTGACACTAGGACGCAGGGTGTACAGGGTCCAACACTGGGGCACACACATGGGGTGTACAGGGTCCAACACTGGGGCACACACATGGGGTGTACAGGGTCTGATACTGGGACACAGGGTGTACAGGGTCTGACACTAGGACACACACATGGAGTGTACAGTGTCCGACACTGGGGCACACACATGGGGTGTACAGGGTCCGACACTGGGGCACACACACATGGGGTGTACAGGGTCCAACACCGGGGCACACACACACGTGGGGTGTACAGGGTTTGACACACAGACACATTTGTTGCCATGCTGTTTCCCTGACAGGTGTTGTCCAAGGAGCCTTTCCTGTCAGCTGGAGCTTTAAGCAGTTTCCAAAGGCAGTCGCACTTGAGCGATGAAATCTCCAGTGCCCCCGGGCTTGGCTGTGCCAACTGATTCCAGGCTTGTGTTTTCCTGCAGCAATTTGTTGCTCACTCGTATTCCAGGAGCTCGGATGCCAGAACTTTTCCAGGGATCAGCATGCAGAAACACACATTTCCCTGCCTCTCCTGCACTGTGGGCTAGTCCCAGATCAGTGAACACAGATGTTTCCTGTGTCTGTGCTCTCAGTGCATGAAGGGGAGCAGGGGTGTCCATTCCCTCCCTCCCCTCCCCTGAAGATTACATAAGAACATAATATAAGAATATAAGAAACAGGAGCAGGAGGAGGCCATCTGGCCCGTTGATCCTGCTCCGCCATTCAATAAGATCATCTCTGATCTGGCCATGGGAGGCAATACCAACTCAAAATAGAGTCACTGACCAGCCGCCAGTTATGGCAGGGCTTACATGCCATAACAGGCTACAAGATGAAGTCAGGCTGCATAGCTAACAACAGCACATCCCTTCCTGAAGAACTTAACGCATTCTATGTGCGCTTTGAACAAAAGGGAGGTGGATTGTCACCATCCACCCTGACAGCCACCAATGCAGCTGAACCTGTGATCACTGTGGAGGATGTAAGATCAGTCTTCCGGAGAGTGACCATGAGGAAAGCACCTGGTCCAGATGGTGTCCCGGGCCACTTGCTCAGATCTTTTGCTGATCAGCTGGCAGAAATATTTGCAGACATATTCAACCTCTCCCTGCTTCAATCTCAGGTTCCCTCCTGTTTTAAGAAGACCACTATCATCCCGGTACCAAAGGAAAGCAAGGTAACATGCCTCAATGACTACCGACCAGTGGCTCTGACATCCACCATCATGAAGTGCTTCAAGAGGCTGGTCATGGCACTCATCAACTCCAGCCTACCAGACAACCTGGACCCATTGCAATTTGCCTATTGGCGAAATAGGTCTACAGCAGATGCCATCTCCCTGGCCCTTCACTCAGCTCTGGAGTATCTGGACAGTAAAGACACATACATTAGACTGTTTATTGACTGCAGCTCTGCCTTCAATACAATAATCCCAAGCAAGCTTGTCACCAAACTCTGAGACCTAGGACTCAACACCTCCCTCTGTAACTGGATCCTTGACTTTCTAACAGACTGCAATCAGTGAGGATTGGCAGCAATACCTCCAGCACGATTATTCTCAACACTGGTGCCCCACAAGGCTGCGTCCTCAGCCCTCTACTCCCTGTACACTCATGACTGTGTGGCCAGATTCTGCTCTAACTCCATCTACAAGTTTGCAGATGATACCACCGTTGTAGGCCGTATCTCAACCAGCGATGAGTCGGAGTACAGGAAGGAGATAGAGAGCTTAGTGACATGGTGTCATGACAACAACCTTTCCCTCAATGTCAACAAAACGAAAGAGCTGGTCATTGACTTCAGGAAAGGGGGCACTGTACATGCACCTGCCTACATCAATGGTGCTGAGGTCAAGAGGGTTGAGAGCTTCAAGTTCCTGCGAGTGAACATCACCAACAGCCTGTCCTGGACAAATCAGGTAGATGCCACGGCCAAGAAAGCTCACCAGCGCCTCTACTTCCTCAGGAGGCTAAAGAAATTTGGTTTATCCCCTTTGACTCTCACCAACTTTTACCGATGCACCATAGAAAGCATCCTATCTGGATGTATCATGGCTTGGTACGGCAACTGCTCTGCCCAGGACCGCAAGAAACTGCAGAGAGTTGTGGACACAGCCCAGCACATCACAGCCTCCCCTCCTTGTACTCTGTCTTTACCTCTCGTTGTCTTGGTGAAGCAGCCAGCATAATCAAAGACCCCACCCACCCAGGACATTCTCTCTTCTCTCCTCTTCCATCGGGTAGAAGATACAGGTGCCTGAGGGCACGTACCACCAGACTTAAGGACAGCTTCTACCCCACTGTGATAAGACTATTAAACGGTTCCCTTATACAATGAGATGGACTCTGACCTCACGATCTACCTTGTTGTGACCTTGCACCTTATTGCACTGCACTTTCTCTGTAGCTGTGACACTTTACTCTGTACTGTTATTGTTTTTACCTGTACTACATCAATGCACTCTGTACTGACTCAACATAACTGCACTGTGTAATGAATTAACCTGTACGATTGGTTTGTAAGACAAGCTTTTCACTGTACCTCGGTACAAGTGACAATAATAAAGCAATACCAATACCTATCTGCCTTTTTCCCATAACCCTTAATTCCCTGACTATGCAAAAATCTGTCTAACTGTGTCGTAAATATATTTAATGAGGTCGCCTCTACTGCTTCCCTGGGCAGAGAATTCCACAGATTCACTGCTCTCTGGGAAAAGCAGTTTCTCCTCATCTCCGTCCTAAATCTACTCCCCCGAATCTTGAGGCTATGTCCCCTGGTTCTAGTCTTGCCTACCAGTGGAAACAACCTTCCTGCCTCTACCTTATCTATTCCCTTCATAATTTTATATGTTTCTATAAAATCCCCTCTCATTCTTCTGAATTCCAGCGAGTATAGTTCCCAGGTGACTCAATCTCTCCTCATAGGCTAACCCCCTCATCTCCGGAATCAACCTGGTGAACCTCCACTGCACCGCCTCCAAAGCCAGTATATCTTTCCTCAAGTAAGGAGACCAGAACTGCACGCAATACTCCAGGTGTGGCCTCACCAGTACCCTGTACAATTGCAGCATAAACCTCCCTGCTCTTACATTCAATCCCTCCAGCAATGAAGGCCAACATTCCATTTACCTTCTTGATAACCTGTTGCACCTGCAAACCAACCTTTTGAGATTCATGCACAAGCTCTCCCAAGTCCCCCTGCACAACAGCATGCTGCAATCCTTCACCATTTAAATAATGATCTGATCTTCTACTTTTCCTTCCGAAGTGGATGACCTCGCATTTACCAATGTTGTACTCCATCTGCCAGACCCTTGCCCACTCACTTAACCTGTCTATATCTTGCTGCAGGCTCTCGCATCCTCTGCACATTTTGTTTTTCCACTCAATTTAGTGTCATCAGCAAACTTAGATACGCTATGCTCGGTCCCCTCTTCCAAATCGTTAATTATATCGTGAACAGTTGTGGGCCCAGTACTGACCCCTGTGGCACCCCACTCACCACTGATTGCCAACCAGAGAAACACCCATTTATCCCAACTCTCTGCCTTCTATTGTTTCCCAATCCTCTATCTGTGTTAATACCCTACCCCCAACTCCATGCATCCTTATCTTATGGATAAGTCTTTTATGTGGCACCTTATCAAACGCCTTCTGGAAATCCAAGTATACAACATCCACCTGTTCCCCTCTATCCACTGCGCTCATTATATCCTCAAAGAAATCCAGTAAGTTTGTCGAACAGGAGCTGCCCTTCCTGAATCCACGCTGTGGCTGCCTGATGGAACCACTTCTATCCAGATGTCTCGCTATTTCTTCCTTAATGATAGCTTCAAGCATTTTCCCCACTACAGACGTTAAACTAATTGGCCTATAGTTACCGGCCTTTTGCCTGCATCCTTTTTTAAACAGTGGCGTGACATTCGCTGTCTTCCAATCTGCTGGGACCTGCCCAGAGTCCAGAAAATGCTGATTTTCCTCTGTTCTCCCAAACCTCTGTGTGAATCGTTGTTCCTGCCTTGCTCCATGGGACCCATGTCCCCAATGGCTGTTTATAAGGAGCCTCTGGCTAGGCTGTTGTAGAGTCATAGAGTCATACAGCACAGAGACAGGCCCTTCGGCCCAACTCTTCCCTGCTGACCGAAGTACCCATTGAAGCTAGTCCCGTTAGCCTGTGTTTCACCCATCTTCGTCTAAACCTTTCCCATCCGTGTACCTGTACAACAAATGTTGTTGTTGTGCATGGAACAGTATAGCACAGGAACGGGCTCTTTGGCCCACAATGTCTGCACTGAATGTGATGCCAAATTAAAGTAAATCCCTTCTTCTACACACCAATCCATATTCCTGCATATTCATGTGTCTAACAGCCTCTTAAACACCACTATTGTATCTGCCTCCACCCCCACCCCTGGCAGCCCGTTCCAGGCACCCACCGCTCTGTGTAAAAACTTGCCCCACACACCTCCTTTACACTTCTCCCTCTCACCTTAAATGCACGTCCTCTAGTACTTGACATTTCTAGCCTGGGAAAGACTCAGATTGTCTACCTCATCTCTGTCCCTCATAATCTTATAAACTTCTGTCAGGTCTGAGGGCTGATGGTACACAAGAGCACATTCTCAATGGCTGCACCTTGCTGCGTTCCCATCACAGGGCCTCTCGGGGTTACTGCTGGAGGATGAGGCTTCCCCTCATCCTCCAGCAGTGGTGGGGAGCCCCTCACTGCCAAACGGGACCCCAACACAACCCTCAGGAATTGGATGTGCACCAGCTGACCAGCACACCCCACACAATCTGCTCACGGTAGGCCTAGAGAGGGAGGGAGGAGAGAGTGAGGGAATGTGTGGGGCAGAGAGAGATGGAGAGAATGAGATGAGAAAGAAGTTTCCACATTTCCTTACGACAGAGAAAGAGGCCATTCAACCCATCGAGTCTCTGCCAGCTCATATAGCCATCCCATTCCTCAGTAATTTTCCCTGTAGCCTATTCTCCCCACATTCCCGTCAACTCCCATCACATCCTATCACACTCTAGATCTGTGAAGTAGTCTTAGACTGATGTCACACATTGTGAATAAATAAATGATCCACTCCCCCAGTATACATTAACATTGTTTAAAAGACAGTTGGACAGGCCATAGAGTCTTACAGCACAGAAACAGGCCCTTCGGCCCAACTTGTCCATGCTGACTCTGTTGCCCAGTGCGCTGGTCCCATCTGCCCACGTTTGGCCCACAGCCCTCTAAACCTCTCCTACCCAAGGACTTATCTAGATGGGTTTTAAATGTTGCTAATGTGCCCACCTCAACCACTATTTCTGGCAGCTCATTCCAAATACGCACCACCCTCTGTGTGAAGAAGCTACCCCTGATGTCCTATACATCATATATAGGAAAGGTTTAGAGGGATAAGGGTCAAACACAGACGTGGGACTAGCTTAGATGAGCACCTTGGTCAGCAAAGACCAGTTGGGCTGAAGGCCCTGTTTCCTTGCTGTGTGACTGCATATGCAGACTATCTTCCACTATTCTAATCTAACTGGCAAAACTTATTTGGTAACCTCAGCAGGTTTGAACTGACAGTCATTAGCTCAATTACACTGGTTCACTGATCCTAACTTAACTACCACTAACCCGCTCAGTTATGAAGAATTAATTGGCTAAAACAAGTGCTTTGCTCAGGATTTCTGTTCAATTGCCAACACAGAAAGTTAATTTAAAAATCGATATTTTGCAAACTGCATGTGTTACTCCAGAATGATAATATCCAGGGTGTTGCTTAATTAACTCTGAATCATGGGCAACTTTTCATGAGGCATAAGGATTATGTGCATTTATTGGGCTTGAACCAAACAACAGGGTGATGTGAAACTGTGAATCGGGACTTAAATGCTTGGTTTTTTTATTTATGTTTTTCCAGAACCTGGGTTTATCCGGCAGAGCTGCCTTTATCGTACACCTTGGGATGACACAATGATGCAGTGCCCTTCACCGCCAGCAACCCCGGTTCAATCCCGACCCCCGGTGCTGTCTGTGTGGAGTTTGCACATTCTCCCTGTGACCACATGGGTTTCCCCCGGATGTTCCGTTTCCCTCCCACATCCCAAAGGTGTGTGGAGCCGGTGGGATAATTGGCCGCTGTAAATTGTCCCCAGTGTGTGGGGGAGGGGTAGAATCCGGGGTGTTGATGGAATGTGGGAAGGATAAAATGGGATTAGTGTAGGATCGATGTAAGTGGGTGGTTGATTGTCGGCATGGACTCTTTGGGCTAAAGTTTCTGTGCTATGTGACCCTGTGATTGTCTTATGATTTTTAATAAAAAATCTGTTGTTTTCTCCTTAATAACAGATTCCAGCATTTCCCCAGGGATGGATATTAGGTGAACTGGCCAATGGATTCCTGCTTTCTGGCTCTTCCCTTTCTTGAATAAATGTGTAACATTAGTGGTTTTCTGATCTGCTGGGACCAGGGGATTGTTGGGAGATCACACCCAACACACCCACTATCTCCAGAGCTGTGTCACAGAAACCGGAGGATGCAGATCACTGGGTCGAGGGAGCTGTTGTGCTTCCATCCCATGACTTGGTCTGAAAGTTGTCCCACTCTGATCTGACTGTCTTTGTCCTCTGACATTGCTCCAACAGCACCCAACACAAACCCGAGCAACAGCCCATCCTCTTCCATCTGGGGACGTTACAACCCCAGCACTCAATGCAGACAGTCCGCAGGTGATGTAAGGGTCTGTGCCAGAGAACTGTCTGTAGGTCAATTTCTCCGTAAGTCAGAACCGTCCATTTTCTACAGCTACTCATATCAAATCATTCTACGTACACGTGTCGTAATTCTTTCAGTTCATTGAATAACCATCCAAAATTAATGATTAAATACAATATATGTTCCATTAGTAGAACATATATTGTATTTAATCATTAATGAAAACCATGAAACAATTCATTATTATTACTACAATCTTGAAAAATGCTTTAAATAAGTATGGGAGAATCTGTGTGAGATTGGATTTCCGTAAGTCAGGCCCTCTAACCTGGGGAGCCCCTGTACTGAACTCAACAACTTCAGGTTACCAGCTTTAGTCCCTCCCTCCCTCCCTCCACAGATGTGGCTGCATCTTTCTGTTTCAACGTTTTATTCTCTCTCTACAACTGACAGTCAGCATGACATGGTGGGCCAAAGGGCCTGTTTCTGTGCTGTCTGACTTATCTTCTCACTTTCCCAGTCCTGATGCCGTGTCCTTAACCTGAAACATTAACTCTGTTTCTCTCTCCACAGATGTTGCATGACCTGCCGAGTGTTTCTAACACAGAGAGATAGATTCATACAGCATGGAAATAGGCCCTTCGGCCCAACTCATCCATGCTGACCAAGATTCCCATCTCATCAAGTCCCTACCTATCTACTCCTATTCATTCAATACAGTCATGGCTGACCTTCTATGTCAGAGACAATCGCCTCCTCCATCTCCCCACAATCCTTTTTGCGCCGAGAGGTCCACCTCCTCCTGAAGCACATTCAGTAACCTGTCCTCCACGCCTGCTGCGGGAGAGAACTCCACTGGGTCACCATCAACTTGCTCAACCTTTCTCCATAACTCAGTCACTCAAGTCCCAACAACATCCTTGTAAATCTCCTCTGCACTCTTTCCAGCTTAATGGCATCTTTCTCCAGCAGGGCGACCAAATCTGAACACAATATCCAAATACAGCCTCACCAATGTCTTGTACAACTGCAGCATAATGGCCTAACTCTATACTCAGTGCCCTGACTGATGAAGGCCAGCATGCTGAAAAACCTTCTTCAACACCCTGTCTACCAATGATGCCACTTTTAGGGAACCATGTACTTGCACTCCTAGGTCCCTCTGTTCTACAACATCCCCAGGGTCCTACCATTCACAACATTTTGTAAGACTATTATAAGACTTTTGAATGGTTCCCTTATAAAATAAGATGGACTCTTGACCTCACAATCTACCTTGTTATGACCTTGCACCTTATTGTCTACCTGCACTGCACTTTCTCCGTAGCTGTGACACTTTACTCTGCATTCTGTATTGTTTTACCCTGTACTACCTCACTTCACTGTGTAATGAATTGACCTGTACGAATGGTATGCAAGACAAGTTTTTCACTGTACCTCGGTACAAGTGACAATAATCAACCAATTCCAATACCGATTTTCTGTTTTTTGTTACCATTTTTCTAGCGATAGCCTTCTCTTCCGTCCCTGCCCCTGTGCTAGGATTTCCTGCTCATATTGGATACTGCTGGATGTCTTCCCCATGAATACAGATACAAAAATATTTGGTCAAAACTCTCTACCATTTGGGTATTTCCCATTACTGTCCCCTGCCTCATCATCAAGGGACCATCGTTTACTCTGACGACTCTCTTCCTTTCTATATTACTTGTCGAAGCTCTCGCCATCCGCTCCCACCCCTGCCTCCACCATCTGCCCTTTACCTCCCTTGCTGAGTGATCCTCATTCTGTGCCTCATTGTCCTTTGCTGGATTCGGTGAACTCCCTAATCCTCTGACCTACCCCGGATTTCTCCAGCCCTCTCTGCCCTCGCTAACTTCCCCAGTTGGTCACGGATGGTGATCCTTCCTGCTGAACATGATTCTTCATTCTCCAGCTTTTCACCTTTCAGAATATCTGCTGCCTGAACCTTTGTGGCCCTCACACAATAATATAAGAAATACAATGAGAAATACATGCACAAGCACTCCCAAGTCCCCCTGCACAAAAGCATGCTGCAATCCTTCACCATTTAAATGATAATCTGATCTTCTATTTTTCCTTCCAAAGGGGATGACCTCACATTTACCAACATTGTACTCCGTCTGCCAGACCCTTGCCCCACTCGCTTAACCTGTCTATATCTCTCTGCAGACTCTCCGACTCCTCGGCACAATTTGCTTTTCCATTCAATTAATATCATTAACAAACTTGGATACGCCCACACTAGGTCCCTTCTTCCAAATCGTTAATGTATATCATGAACAGTTGTGGGCCCAGCACCGACCCCCACAGCAGCCCACTCACCACTGATTGCCAATCAGAGGAACACTCATTTCTCTCACTATCAATGGGATGTACCCAAGGTTATTCCGGGAAGTGAGGGAAGAGATTGCTGTGCTTTTGGTGATGATCTTTGTGTCCTCACTGGCCACAGGAGTAGTAGTGCCAGATGATTGGAGGGTGGCAAATGTTGTTATTTTGTTTAAGAAAGGGAGTAGGGATAACGCTGGGAATTACAGACCAGTGAGTCTTACTTCAGTGGTGGGCAAATTACTGCAGAAGATTCTTAGAGACAGGATTTATGGGCATTTGGAGAAACATAGGCTGATTAGGGACAGTCAGCATGGCTTTGTGAGGGGCAGGTCATGCCTCACGAGCCTGACTGAATTCTTTGAGGATGTGACAAATCACATTGATGAAGGTCGAGTATGGATTGCAGTGTACATGGATTTTAGTAAAGTGTTTGATAAGGTTCCTATTCAAAAAGTCAGGAGGCATGGGATCCAGGGAAACTTGGCTGCATGGATTTCAGAATTAGCTCGTCCATAGAAGACAGAGGGTGGCTGTAGATGGAGTGTATTCTGCCTGGAGGTCGGTGACCAGTGGTGTTCCGCAGCGATCTGTTCTGGGACCCCTGCTCTTTATGATTTTTAGAAATGATTTGGATGAGGATGTGGAAGGGTGGGTTAGTGCATTTGCTGATGATACAAAGGTTGGTGGTGTTGTGGATAGTGTAGAAGGTTGCTGTAGATTACAACAGGATATTGATAGAATGCAGAGATGGGCTGAGAAGTGGCGGGTGGAGTTTAACCTGGAAAAGTGTGAAGTGATTCACTTCGGGAGATTGAATTTGAAGGCAGAATACCTAGCAGGACTCCTAGCAGTGTGGAGGAACAGGGGGACCTTGGGGATACATGTCCATAGATCCCTCAAGGTTGACGCGCAGGTCGATAGGGTTGTTAAGAAGGCGTATGGTGTGTTGGCCTTCACTAGTCGGGGTATTCGTTCAAGAACTGCAAAGGAATGTTGCAGCTCCATAGAACTCTGGTTAGACCACACTTGGAGTATTGTGTTCAGTTCTGGTCACCTCATTATAGGAAGGATGTGGAAGCTTTCGAGAGGGTGCAGAGGGCTTTTCTCTCTGGAGAGAAGGAGGATGAGAGGTGACTTGATAGAGGTGCACAAGATGATAAGAGGCATAGATTGAGTGAACAGTCAGAGACTTTTTCCCAGGGCGAAAATGGCTAACACAACAGGGCATAATTTTAAGGTGATTGGAGGAAGGTATAAGGGGGATGTCAGGGGTAAGTTTTTTACAGAGGGTGGTGGGTGCGTGGAACGCACTGCCGGCAGAGGTGGTGGGGGCAGATACATCAGGGACATTTAAGAGATTCTTAGATAGACACATGAATGATAGAGAAATGGAGGGCTATGTGGGAGGGAAGGGTTAGATAGATCTTAGAGCAGGATAAAATGTCGGCACAACATTGTGGGCCGAAGGGCCTGTACTGTGCTGTAATTTTTCCACGTTTTCTCTGCCTTCTATTGGTTAACCAATCCTCTATCCATGCTAATACATTACCCCCAACTCCATGCATCCTTGTCTTATGGATAATGCGGCACCTATCGAAACGCCTTCTGGAAATCCAAGCATACAACATCCACCTGTTCCCTCTATCCACTGCGCTCATTATATCCCACTTTCCAAAGACATACGGGTTAGGAAGTTGATCACAAGATCACAAGACAAGGGAGCAGAAGTAGGCCATTCGGCCCATCGTGTCCGCTCCATGAGTTAAAGAAAAAAGAAAAAAAAGAAAAGAAAAAGAAAAAAGAAACAAAAATAAGAAAAAAACTGTTCCTTTCTAGCCCCACTTTCCGGCCTTATCCCCATATCCTTTGATACCCTGACTAATTAGATCCCTATCTATCTCCTCCTTAAATGCCTCCATGATCTGGCCTCCACTGCTGCACCTGGCAAAGAATTCCATAAATTCACTACCCTCTGACTATAGAAATTTCTCCTCGTCTCTGTTTTAAACCTGTACCCTCTAATTCTAAGATTGTGCCCTCTGGTCCTGGACTCACCCACCGAGGGAAACAGCTTGGCCACATCTACTCTGTCCAGTCCTTCAACATTCTAAATGTTTCTATGAGGTCCCCTCTCATTCTTCTGTACTCCAGTGAGTACAGTCCAAGAGCCGAGAAACGCTCATCATATGCAAGCCTTTCATTCCGGTATTCATCCTCGTAAATCTCCTCTGAACCCTCCAACATCAGCATATCTTTCCTAAGATGTGGGGCCCAAAACTGTACACAGTATTCCAAATGAGGCCTCACTAGTGCCCCGTAGAGCCTCATCAACACTTCCTTACTTTTATACACTATACCTCTCGAAATGAATGCCAACATAGCATTCGCTTTCTTTACGACCAATCCGACCTGGTGGTTAACCTTTAGGGTATCCTGCACGAGTACCCCCAAGTCCCTTTGTACTTCTGTACTTTGAATTTTCTCTCCTTCTAGATAATAATCTGCCCATTTATTTCTTTTTCCAAAGTGTACAACGGCACATTTCTCAAACATTGAATCTCATCTGCCATTTCCTTGTCCATTCTCCTAAACTATCTAGGTCTCTCTGCAACCTTCCTATCTCCTCAATACTCTCTACTCCTCCACCTATCTTGGTGTCATCTGCAAACTTAGCCACAAAACCATTTACTCCATCATCCAAATTGTTAATGTACAAAGTAAAAAGAAGTGGCCCCAACACCGACCCCTGCGGAACACCACTAGTAACCGGCAGCCAACCAGAACAGGATCCTTTATTCCCACCCTTTGCTTCCTGCCAACCAGGCAATGCTCCACCCATTCTGTTATCCTACCTGTAATTCCATAAGCTCTCATCTTATTAATCAGTCTCTTGTGCGGCACTTTGTTGAAGGTCTTTTGAAAGTCTAAATACACAACATCTACAGCCTCTCCCTTATCCACCCTACCTGTGATTTCCTCAAAAACTCCAATAGGTTGGTGAGGCAGGATCCTCCCTTCACGAAACCATGCTGGCTTGGACCTATCTTGCCTTGCACCTCTAGGTATTCCATAACCTCATCCTGAGGATCGATTCTAATAACTTTCCCACCACCGATGTCAGACTAATAGGTCTGTAATTTCCTTAATGCTGCCTCCCACCTTCCTTATACAGCGGAACTACATTTGTGACCCTCCAGTCCTCCAGAACTATGCTGGAGTCTATCGATTCCTGGAAAATTATCACCAATGCCTCCACAATCTCTAAAGCCACCTCCTTCAGAACTTAGGGATGCACCTCATCCGGTCCGAGAGACTTATCTGTCTTTAGTTCATTTAGCTTTCCTAGCACCTTCTCTCTAGTAATCTTAACTGAACTCAGTTCCATCCCTTGAGACCCCAAACTATCCGGTATATTGCTGATGTCCTCCACAGTGAAGACCGATGCAAAATACTCATTTAGTTCCTCTGCCATCTCTTTGTTATCCATTATAATCTCTCCCGCGCCATTATTGATTGGTCCTATATCAACCCGTGTCTCTCTTTTACTCTTCATATATTTAAAAAAACTCTTAGTATCCTTTTGAATGTTATCTGCCAACTTCCTTTCATAATTCATATCTTCTTTCCTAACAACCTTCTTAGTTTCTTTCTGCAGGTTTTTAAAAGTTTCCCAGTCTTCTGTTTTCCCACTAATTTTTGCTTCCTGTATGCCCTCTCTTTTGATCGTATTTTAGCCTTCACCTCTCTCGTTATCCACATTTATGCCTTTTTCCATTCAAAACCTTTTTTCTTGGAATATACATATCTATCCTGCATTTTCCATATTTCTTGTAGAAATTATATCCACTTCTGCTCTGCCGTCCCTCCAGCTAGCTTACTCTTCCAATCAGTTAGGGCCAGCTCCTCTCTCATACCATTGTAATTTCCTTTGTTCCACTGAAATATCGATACACCAGTTATCAGCTTCTCCTTCTCAAATTTGAAACTGAATTCAATCATGTTGTGATCGCTAGTTCCTAATGGTTCCTTTACCTTTAGTTCCCTAATCACCTCCTGTTCGTTACACAGCACCCAATCCAAAACAGCCGATCCCCTGGTGGGCTCATCAACAAGTTGCTCCAAAAAGCCGTCCCATAGACATTCCACAAACTCACTCTCCTGAGATCTACTGCCTTGCTGGATTTCCCAGTCCACCTTCATGTTAAATCCCCCATAATTATCTTCACGTTGTCTCTCTGACACGCTTTTTCTGTTTCTAGCTGTAACTTATAGTCCACATCCTGATGGCTGTTAGGGGGCCTATATATAACTGCTACTATTGTCCTTTTACCCTTGCTATTTCTTAGCTCCACCCATAAGGATTCCACCTCTTCTGACCCAATGTCCTTCCTTTCTATCGATTTTATATCACTACTAACCATCATGGCCACACCTCCCCCTCTGCCTACCCGCCTATCCTTCCTATACACTGTGTACCCCTGGACATTCAGTTCCCAATCACATCCGTCATACAGCCATGACTCGGTGATTGCCACAATGTCATATTTATTACTCTGTAGTTGTGCCACTAGGTCATCTACTTTATTCCTAATGTGACACTTGCGGGCTGCCCCACAATGTTCTACGCAAAAGATGCGTTTCACTGTGTGTTTCAATGTATATGTAACTAATAAATAAATCTTATCTTATCCTCAAAGAACTCCAGTAAGTTTGTCAAACAGGACCTGCCCTTCCTGAATCCATGCTGTGTCTGCCTGATGGAACCACTTCTATCCAGATGTCTCGTTATTTCTTCCTTAATGATAGCTTCAAGCATTTTCCCGACTACAGACGTTAAGCTAACTGGCCTATAGTTACCTGCCTTTAGCCTACGTCCTTTTTTAAACAGTGGCGTGACATTCGCTGTCTTCCAATCTGCCGGGACCTGCCCAGAGTTCAGAGAATTTTGGTAAATTATCACAAACCTCTCTTCTATAACTTCTGACATTTCTTTCAGTACCCTGGGATGTATCCCACCAGGACCAGGGGACTTGTCTACCTTTAAGCCCGCTAGTTTGCTCATCACTACCTCTTTAGTGACAGCAATTGTATCGAGGTCCTCACCTCCCATTGCGTTCAGAACATCTCTCTTTGGCATGTTAGACGTGTCCTCCAGCGTGAAGACCGACACAAAATTGTTGTTCAAGGCCTTAGTCATTTCCACATTACCCAATATTAATTCCCCCTTCTCGTCTTCCAGGAGACCTTCCTTCACTCTTGTCATCCTTTTCCGTTTTATATAATTATAAAAGCTTTTACTCTCTGTTTTTATATTTTGTGCTAGTTTACTTTGATCATCTTTCTTCCCTTTCCTTATTGTTTGCTCAGTGGTTCTTTGTTGCTTTTTAAAGTTTTTCCAATCTTCCAGTTCCCCACTACTCTTGGCGACTTTGTATGCATGAGCTTTTAGCTTGTTCCCTTCTTTTATTTCCTTAGTGCTTGGCGGCTGGCTCTCCCCACCCTGACCTGTCCTTGCTTTTAACTGGAATATACTTTGTTGAGCATCGTGAAAAATCTCTTTGAAAGTCTTCCACTGTTCCTCAGCTGTCCCACCACACAGCCTGTGTCTCCAGTCTACACCAACTAACTCCTCCCTCATCCTGTTGTAGCCTCCTTTGTTTAAGCATAATACACTGGTTTTAGATCGAACTATTGCACCCTCCATTTGTATGAGAAATTCAATCATACTGCGGTCACTCTTTCTGAAGATCCCTAAGATAAGATCTTTATTAGTCACATGTACATCGAAACACACAGTGAAATACATCTTTTTGCGTAGAGTGTTCTGGGGGCAGCCCACAAGTGTCACCACACCTCCGGCGCCAACACAGCACGCCCACAGCTTCCCAACATGTACGTCTTTGGAATGTGGGAGGAAACCGGAGCACCCGGAGGAAACCCACGCAGACACGGGGAGAACGTACAAACTCCTCACAGACAGTGGCCAGACCAGAACCAGGGTCACTGGCACTGCAAAGCGCTATGCCAACCACTACACTACTGTGCCCTAACTACAAGATGGTGAATTTTACTTGTCTCATTGCACAGGACCAGATCTAAGACAGCATTTTCCCTTGTAGGCTCACTAACGTTGTTCAAGAAAGCTATCACGGATGCATTCTATGAAGTCCTCCTCAAGACTGCATCGACCAACTTGATTCGCCCAATCTATGTGCAAGTTAAAGTCCCCCTGACAACTGCCGTTCCATTGTTACATGCATCAGATATTTCTTGGTTTATTGCCTGTCCCACTGTAATGTTATTATTCGGTGGCCTAGAGACAAGTCCCACCAGCGACTTTTTCCCTTTACTCTTCCTAATCTCTACCCAGATGGACTCAACATTCTGCTCCTTAGATCCTGTATCACCTCTCACTATCACCCTGATCTCATTCTGAATTAAGGGCGCTACCCCACCTCCCTTACCTCCCTGCCTATCCTTCCGTATTACCCGATACCCTTGGATATTTAATTCCCACTCATCTCCACCCTGCAACCACGTTTCTGTAATGGCCACTAAATCCTACCCCTTTGTACTGATTTTTGCCACAAATTCATTGACCTTGTTTCAAAAACTACAGGCATTCAGATAAAGTGCCCTTACACTCATTGTACTTTTAGAATCGAGTAACCTTTGAGTCCTCTGCGTTTGATTTTTCTGTTCTCCACTCTTACTTTTCTCTTTTCTAACTTTTGTTCCGGTCTCTGCTTTGCTTCCCTCTGTCTTTCTGAGTGGATTCCCATCCCCCTGCCAGATTAGTTTAAACCCTCCCCAACAGCACCAGCAAACAATGGGACATTGATCCCAGTCCTGCCCAGGTGTAGACCGTCCAGTTTGTACTGGTCACCTCTCCCAGAACCGGTTCCAATGCCCCAGGAATCTGAAACCCTCCCTCCTGCACCACTGCTCAAGCCACCGATTGCCCAGGGGTGGACTGGTCGGATCACAGCCGGTGTGCCACAATGAAGAGGCTGGATGGAGACAAAATCTGAGGGCAGCTAAATTTGAGAAAATTCTCCACTGTCCCTCTTGGATAACAGGTCAAAGGTGGCCACACAAATTGATAGGGTGGTAAAGACAGCATATGGCACATTTGCCTTTATTGGTCAAGGCATTGAGTTCAAGAGTCAGGAAGTTATGTTGCAGCTTTATGAAACTCTGGTTAGGCTGCATCTGGAGTATTGCATTCAGTTCTGGTCGCCCCATTACAGGAAGGATGTGGAGGCTTTGGAGAGGGTGCAGAAGAGGTCCACCAGGATGCTGCCTGGATTAGAGAGCATGAGCTATAAGGAGAGGTTGGACAAACTTGGGTTGTTCTCTTTGGAGCGGCAGGGGCTAAAGGGAGATCTGATAGAAATTTATAAGACTATGAGAGGCCTAGATAGAGAGCCGGTATCTTTCTCCCAAGGTCAAAATGTCTAATACTAGAGGGCATGCATTTAAATTGAGATGGGGAAAGTTCAAAGGAGATGTGTGGGGCGTTTTTTTACACAGAGAGTGGTGGGTGCCTGGAACGGGCTGCCAGGGGTGGTGGTGGAGGCAGATACGATAGAGGTGTTCAAGTGGCTATTAGACAGACACATGAATATGCAGAGAATGGAGGGATTTGGATCTTGTGCAGGCAGAAGGGATTAGATGTGATTAGTTTAATTAGTTTGCAACAACATCGTGGGCCGAAGGCCAAGGGTCAGTTATACAGCATGGAAACAGGCCCATCGGCCCAACTCGTCCATGACAACTGTGTTGCCCAGCGAGCTGGTCCCATCTGCTCATGTTTGGCCCGTAGCCCTGTAAACCTCTCCTACCCATGGACTTATCTAGATGGCGTTTAAACGTTGCTAATGTGCCCGCCTCAACCACTATTTCAGGCGGCTCGTTCTGAATACGCACCACCCTTTGTGTGAAGAAGCTGCCCCTGATGTCCCTTTTAAATCTCTCCCCTCTGACCTCTGCCCTCTTGTTTTTAGCACCCCCTCCCTGAGAAAAAGACTGTGTGCTTTCTCCCTGCCTGTCCCTGTTCTGTACTGTTCCATGTTCTATGTTCTGCAAGGTTAAAAATAAGCCACCTCTCAGTGAAGGAGATATCAGTGATGTAATTATGACCGCCCTCAGAGGAAGCGTAAAGGTGAAATCCTTGGACATGGCACAACGATCCTGACCTACCAGGTAGTGGAGGTCCTCACCTCTGTACACCTGAGACCTGGACCACCGACAGCAGATACCTTACGGCAGTGAGGAAATACCAACACAGTCTCTCTCTGAATTAGGAAAAGGTGCGAGCAGATCAAGACCTCAGACACAACACAGGCAGCGGTGACTCCTGCCCTCTGATACACGTCCCAGACCGGGATTACCTACGGCAGGGCACTGGAGAGACAGTATCAACACCATCTCCATAAGGTTCTTCAGATCCACTGACAGATCAGTGAACCAAGGTCACAGACCTCTTCCTGACCAACTATCCCAGCACTGAGGTCAGTGTCTTCCCCAGACTGACTGTCCCGGCACTGAGGTCAGTGTCTCAGCCAGACTGATCGTCCCGGCGCTGAGGTCAGTGTCTCCCCCAAACCGACCGTCCCAGCTCTGAGGTCAGTGTCTCCCCCAGACTGACTGTCCCGGCACTGAGGTCGGTGTCTCCCCCAGACCGACCGTCCCGGCTCTGAGGTCAGTGTCTCCCCCAGACCAACCGTCCCGGCACTGAGGTCAGTGTCTCCCCTAGACAGACCGTCCCGGCACTGAGGTCGGTGTCTCCCCCAGACCGACCGTCCCGGCACTGAGGTCGGTGTCTCTCCCCGACCCACCGATCTGGTACTGAGGTCAGTGTCTCCCCCAGACCGACCGTCCTGACACTGAGGTCAGTGTCTCTCCCAGACTGACCATCCAGCACTGAGGTCAGTGTCTCCCCCAGACTGACTATAGCTCAGTATGGAGAAGGAACTTTGGGGATGGGACTGAGAACCTGGAATCCATGCGTCGGGAGCTCACAGAGTCCCTATGTGAGAGGGGCATACCAGCTCAAAAACTAACCCTCCCACCCCGTCACACCCCTCCTGCCCCCTCGGTGGACCCGTCCGTGGGTCCCACACCGACCTCATCCGTCACCTCTGAGCCCACAGAACGTAGAACATAGAACACTACAGCACAGTACAGGCCCTTCGGCCCACAATGTTGTGCTGACATTTTATCCTGCTCTAAGATTTACCTAACCCTTCATTCCCACATAACCCCCCATTTCTCTATCATTCATGTGTCTAAGAGCCTCTTAAATGTCCCTAGTGTATCTGCCCCCACAACCTCTGCCGGCAGTGCATTCCACACACCCACCAATCTCTGTGTAAAAAACACCCCTGACATCCCCCTTATACCTTCCTCCAATCACCTTAAAATTATGTCCCCTTGTGTTAGCCATTGTCGCCCTGGGAAAAAGTCTCTGACTGTCCACTTGAACCGGGCTGGAAGCCTCACCCTTGATCCCAGGGACTGTCTCAGGACGGCAGCAGCTTTCCTTTCCCTCACTGAATGTTCTGGTTACAGTTTTCCCAGTGATCACACTGACCAGGGACAGTCCCGTCCCACAGCTCCCAATGACCACACTGACCGGGGACTGTCCCGTCCCACAGCTCCCAGTGACCACACTGACCGGGGACTGTCCTGTCCCAGGGCTCCCAGTGACCACACTGACCGGGGACTGTCCTGTCCACAGCTCCTAGTAACCACACTGACCGGGGACTGTCCTGTCCCAGGGCTCCTAGTGACCACACTGACCGGGGACTGTCCTGTCCACAGCTCCTAGTAACCACACTGACCGGGGACTGTCCTGTCCCACAGCTCCCAGTGACCACACTGACTGGGGATTGTCCAGTCCCAGGGCTCCCAATGACCACACTGACCGGTGACTGTCCAGTCCCAGGGCTCCCAGTGACCACACTGACCGGGCACTAACCCATCCCACAGCTCCCAGTCCAGCTGCCACAAGGTGGAGCTGTCGGATCACAGGCCTCACAGTGTTCGACTGACACAGCTGCTTGAAGCAAACTCTCGCTCCGTCCCAGGCTGACACACTCCCTCCATCCTGGACCATCTCCCTCCCTCCATCCCGGCCTGACACACTCCCTCCCTCTGTCCCAGGCTGGCACACTCCTTCCCTCCCTCCGTCCATCGCGGGTTGACACGCTCCCTCCCTCCGTGGCGGGCTGACACACTCCCTCCCTTCCTCCGTGGCAGGCTGACACACTCCCTCGCTCCATCTCCAGCCCTTATAACCCACACCGGGAGTCACTAGGCTGGGGACTCAGCACTGCCAACCTGCTCCCTGTATCAGACCCCCATCTCTGCAGCTGCTACCTCAGCGAGTCTGTGTGTGCGCACTGACGGACCTGCTGGGGACTCCCCACACCGCTGTACTCTACACCTCCTGCACCCCCTCATTGACACTTTCTCCCCCTGACCGGCTCCTCGCAGAGATTTTGCTTCCTTGCTCCAACCGCCCTCGTTCATCCAACAACCTCCCTTCATCGTTTTTCACCGTCAGCTTTCACTTCACCCTATCACAGGCATTCCCTCCATCCTGTCCAACACTCCCCACCCTCCCCACAACTGAACACCAACTCATTGTCTCCATTTCCTGCATGCACAGTTTTCTGCTCCACGGATGCTGCCGACCCACTGAGTGGTTCCGGCATTCATCTGTTTTTATTTCGGGTTTCCAGCATCTGCATCTTTATGATTTTCATTTAAAGTCCCACACACACTGACCCTCACTGGGGGACGGTCCCACACACACTGACCCTCACTGGGGAATGGTTCCACACACACTGACCCTCACTGGGGACGGTCCCACACACACTGACCCTCACTGGGGGATAGTCCCACACACACTGACCCTCACTGGGGGACGGTCCCACACACACTGACCCTCACTGGGGGACGGTCCCACACACACTGACCCTCACTGGGGGACGGTCCCACACACACTGACTCTCACTGGGGGACGGTCCCACACACACTGACTCTCACTGGGGGACGGTCCCACACACACTGACCCTCACTGGGGGATGGTCCCACACACACTGACCCTCACTGGGGGACAGGTCTCAGAAACACAGAGATGGGGAGAGACAGGGACAGAGAGGCAGAGAGAGAAAAACGGAAGGAAATAGACAGAGAGAAAGAGAGACCAGGAGAGGAGAGCAGAAACTGAGAGAGGGGAGAGAGAGAAGGAGAGGGAGCGATTGGGTGAGTGAGGCTGTTGATTGAGAGTGGGGACTGTAATTGGGAGAGTGGGGTGGGGGTGTGTGGAGAGGCAGAGGCTGTGAGAAGGTTTGGGAGTCAGATTGGGGAGAGAAGCCGGCGCCCATTTGTAAATGTGGTTTGAATTACGGATGAAGTGGGGGTCTGGCAGTGGGAAGGGAAGCTGGAGCCTGCCCCTGTGCTTGTGTGTGGGTGTAATGTTCAATCATTGTTCAGGCACTGGGCGCCTCAGCTGTGTAAACATGGCTCTCGGATACCAGCAGTTGTTGGGAGATTTCAGACAGACCTGCCAAACCACACACCACAGAACCTCTTGTCCCAGAGTAGTGACCCCAGGCGCCGTAACTGAGAGAGGCTGAGGCAGATCAGCCCCTCCAGCTCACACAGACACACTGCGTGGACTGCCTTGCTGTAGATATGCCCCTCTCCTTCCCCCAAATCATTCGCTCGTCCTTGGACACATGGAGTAATTGAGAACAGGTCCCTGTGTGTCATCAAACAGCGGATTCCAGAGACGGGGGCCGCCCACAAATGGCCACAGGACGGGAGGGAGGGAGCTCACTATCCTGGCCTGCCTCTGTCGGCACACCCAGGGATGGGGCAGGAGGTTTCTCCCAGCTTCCAATCCTACCACACTCTGCACTCTTTAACAGGGTAGGTGGGGATAGCACAGAGGAGACACAGGAGACTGCAGACACCAGAATCTGGAGCAATAAGCTACCTGCTGGAGGAACTCAGCGGGTCGAGCAGCATGTGTGGGGGGAGAGGAATGGTTGATGTTTCAGGTTGAGACCCTGCATCAGGTCTGCAGAACAGCAGAGACATCGAAGACCCCACCCACCCGGGACATTCTCTCTTCTCTCCTCTTCCATCGGGTAGAAGATACAGGAGCCTGAGGGCACGTATCACCAGACTTAAGGACAGCTTCTACCCCACTGTGATAGACTATTGAACGGTTCCCTTATACAATGAGATGGACTCTGACCTCACGATCTACCTTGTTGTGACCTTGCACCTTATTGCACTGCACTTTCTCTGTAGCTGTGACACTTTACTCTGTACTGTTATTGTTTTTACCTGTACTACATCAATGAACTCCGTACTAACCCAATATAACTGCACTGTGTAATGAATTGACCTGTATGAACGGTTTGTAAGGCAAGCTTTTCACTGTACCTCGGTACAAGTGACAATAATAAACCAATACCAATACCCTGCCCCAGAAGTGTGTGACCGCACAGTGCAGGGGGGTGGGGGGATCTTTTGTTCCTTCTGCTGAGAAGATTCACCAGGATGTTGCCTGGACTGAAGGACTTCAGTTATAGAACCATAGAACAATACAGCACGATACAGGCCCTTCGGCCCACCATGTTGTGCCGCCCTTCAAACCACACCTAAGACTATCTAACCCCTTCCTCCCACATATCCCTCTATTTTAAATTCCTCCATATGCTTATCTAGCAATGTCTTGAACTCGACCAACGTATCCGCCTCCACCACCACCCCAGGCAGCATCCTGGTAAATCTCCTGGGCAGTTATGGGGAGAGATCGGAGAGGCTGGGCTTGTTTTCCCTGGAGTGAAGGAGGCTGGGGGGGGAACCTGATAGGGCAGGCAATCAAAATCTTTTTCCCATCGTAAGAGTGTCAAAAGCAGAAGGTGAGAGGAAGGAGCTTTAAAGTGGATCTGAGGGGAAAGTTTTTTTCACGTGGAGGGTGGTTGCTATCTGGAACTCGCTGCCAGAGGTGTTGGGATCGGGTACAGGCACCACGTTTAAGAAGCATTTAGACACTTAAGTAGGCAAGGGACAGAGGAGCAGAAAGCAAACTGTTGGAGGAACTCAGCGGATCAGGCAGGATCCGTGGGGGCAGAGGGATGGTCCATGTTTCAGGCTCAGACCTTGCATCAGGACTGTGAGTGTAGAGGGGAGAGGGCAGGTGTAGGGTGAGAGGGAGGGTGAGATCAGGGCTGCTAGGTGATAGGTGGAACCAGATTAGGAGGGGGGGGGGATGATGGGCAGTTGGAACCTGGTGGAGGAGGAGACAGGAAGGGAAGATGAAGGGAGAAGAAACCCAGGTAGATGTTGGGTGATGGGCAGATGGGACCAGCGAGGGGGTGGGTGAAGAGTCTGGGTAACAAGGGTTGGGGATGGATGGAGTGGGTGGACAGGGAGCCTGGGTGGCCTGGTGGGACTGGGAAAGGAAGACGGGAGTGGGATTCCTGAAACTGGAGAACTTAGCTGTAGGTGACCCAGGTGGGACATGAGGGGCTGTTCCTCCAGATTGGGTTTTGCCTCACGCTGGCAGTACAGAAGACTGAGGACAGACGTGCCAGTGTGGGAATGGGAGCCGTCTGCAGGGACCTGTGTCTGCAAGGCACAGAGGGATTCAGTCCGAGTGCGGGATTAGTGTCAATGGGCAAAACAGTCGACATGGAGTTGGTGGGCCGAAGGGCCTGTTTCTGTGCTGTATGACTCAGCAATGTCTTGGACACACAGTGAGCAGAATGCTCCAAAGGGAAAGCTGTGCTGATGGGTCCCTGCTACACTGCAGAGAACAGAGGCCAGCAACACCTCCACAAGGGTGACATGGGCTCCCACTCCCTGTCACTTTAACCCCTGGTTCACCCCAATCTCACCCTGGCCGAGATTCCCCGCACTAAAGCAGTGACTGTGAACACGGGGATCCCTCGGTCCATCAGTACTCCTGAGGGTCCTGCCATTCACTGTATGCATCCCCCATACATTTGACCTCCCAAAGTGCAATAACTCTCACTTGTCCAGATTAACCTCCACCTGCCATTTCCCTGCTCACACTTCCTTGGACAGGGGTCAGTTTGTTCTGATTACCTGAGCAGTCCAAGGAGCAGTTTCTTTGATGCCCTTTGGGGTTGGGACCTGTTCTGTCCCCCTGTGACTCCACTCCCACACCAACGTAATTGTTCCTTAACTGTCCTCCACAACTTAACCATTCCATTGGGCTCTCAGTTGGGTTATACCTAAGCCAAGTGCCACCCACCACTGTCCAAGAGGACATGGGGGATGGGCCATTTGATATCCCAGTATTCCAGACCCTACTGGTCCTGCTGCTACAGGAACGTTCCACCTCCCAACGTCCAGACCAGGACAATGGGCTCTCTACTTCACAGTCCTTCTCTTTAGCTCCCCAGCTCTCTGCATGCCACCAGCTCACCGGGTCAAAATCCTCGATCTCTCTCCCCAACAGCACTGGGGGAGCCCCTTCACCAGAAGGACTGCAGCGGTTCAAAAGGGCAGTTCACCCCAACCTTCTCAGGGCAGGTAGGGATGGGCAATAAATGCTGGTCTTAGTGATCATTCTGCAAATATTTCCATTGTTCCCAAAGCCAGAGGGAAGCTACAAACTAATAGGATAGGCATCTTATCCGGATGCATCCCGGCTTGGTATGGCAAATCCTCTGCCCGTAACCACAAGAAACTGCCAACATAATCAAAGACCCCACCAACCCCGGTCATTCTCTCTTCTCCCCTTTCCCATTGGGCAGAAGATACAACAGCCTGAAAGCACGTACCACCAGGCTCAAGAACAGCTTCTATCCCGCTGTTAGAAGACTATCGAATGGTCCCCTAGTACAATAGACTCTTGACCTCACAATCTACCTCGTTATGGCCTTGCACCTTATTGTCTGCCTGCACCGCACTTTCTCTGTAACTGTAACACTTTATTATGCATTCTGTATTGTTTTACCTTGTACTACTTCGACACACTGTGTAATGAATTGACCTGTATGATCAGTATGCAAGACAAGTTTTTCCACTGTACCTTGGTACAAGTGACAATAATAAACCAATTTACCAATTTAATATCGTCCTCCCAGGAAAACACACCTGACCCACTGGTCAACCCCTGACCAACCCTGTCCCAGCAAACACATCTCAATCAGCTCATCAGAATTCAACACAACCAGACCAAGCCAAGCCCTTTGTTCATCCCATCCAACCAAATGAAAACCCAGCCAAATTTGATTGAATTTTACAAAGAGGTAACATAATGTGTTGATGAGGACAGTGTGGTTGATGTGGTCTACATGGACCAGTAAGGCCTCGGACAAGGTCACACATGGGAGACTGGTCTAAAAGGTGAGGGCAAATTGGATCCAAAATTGGCTGAGTGTAGGAGGCAGAGGGTGACGGTGGAGGGTTGATTTTGTGACTGGAAGCCTGTGACCAGTGATGTACCACAGGGATTGGTCCTGGGACCCTGGCTGTTTGACACATGCATTGTCAATCTGGATGTGAATACAAGAGGTATAATCAGTAAGCTGCAGGTGACCCGAGAACTGGTGGTATGGCAGATGGTGAGGAGGAGGTGGAGGCTACAGGATTATATTGATCATTTGATAAAATGGGCAGAGCAATGGCAGATGGAGTTTAATTCCAACTATGCATTTTGTGAAGAGTAATATGCTAGAACACACACAATGCATGAATGACTGGAAGGACCCTAGGGAGTACTGAGGAACAAATGGACCTCAGTGTACAAGTCCAAGGATCACTGAAAGTGGCAGCACAAATAGATCAGCTGGTGAATAAGGTACACACAATATTTGCTTTCATTAGCTGGGGCATAGAATATACGAGCAGAGGTTATAGTACAACTTTGTAGAGGTTGGAAGTTAGGACTAGACAATCTTGTCTCAAGCACAGAGTAAAAGAGAGAGACAGAGACAGAGAGAGACAGAGAGAGAGACAGACAGAGACACAGTAGAGAGAGAGACAGACAGACAGAGAGAGAGAGAGAGAGAGAGAGTTAAACTGGCAATGTTACTGATAGGGTCAGAGCCATTGAGTGATAGATCATGGAAACAGGTCCTTCAGGACACTGATGACCAACACCCATTTAAACTACTGCTTCACTAATCTGTTTTTTATTCTTCCCATATTCCCATCAGCTCCCCCTGGATTCTACTGGTCACCTACACACCAGGGGGAAATTACAGCTGCAAATTAGCCTACCAACCTGCATGTCTTTGGGATGTGGGACAAAACTGGAGCACCCGGGGAAACCCACATGGTCACAGGGAGAACACGCAAACTCCACACAGACAGCGCCAGAGGTCAGGATTGAACCGGGGCCACTGGAGCTGTGAGGCAGAGACCCTACCTGCCGTGCCACCCACAGGGTGTGAGAGAGAGCAGAGCAAGAGTGAAGAGAGAAATCAAGGGATTAAAATGTGTACAGATCACCTCTGTTCATTAATCATCAGACACCTTCCAGCACAATGAATTGTTTCAAAGAGCAGATATTATCTTGAGAAAGGTGACAGTCACATTGAGCACAGCGAGGTTCTCAGTCGAGGTGTTTCTCAGTGAGCTGATAATAGAGGGAGTTCGCCCAAGACATCGGAACGCCTTTTGATTGAATGCAGTCAGACTGTGAAAGATCCCAAGGAGTTATTTGAAGGACAGGGGAGTTTCTCCAATGTCCAATTCATCCCTCAATCAAAACCGCAAAATCAGATATCCTGGCTGTTATCCCGTTGCTGTGTGTGGGAGGCTGTAGTGTGTGAAGTGGGAGCTGCAGTGCCTTAGCTCAGTGGGAACATTTCAAAGGTCACTTCACTGGTTGTGGGTGAGGCTGTGGAACATGCTGCAGGACTGGATGTTCTAGTGTTGGAGGAAGGAGGCAGGTCCCAGCACATCCGTCCTGGACACCTTGGGTTAACATTCGTTGCAGACCTCTGACCCATCCAGCCAAGAGTTGTTGCCTCAGTGAAACACAACAGCAGAAGTTGGTCCTTTCCATAACTAACTGCCAAAACTATGTTCATTTAATTACAGATTTATGCGGGAGGGAACTGTACAGGTTTCACCAGGACCACTCTGCTCCAGAGCCCATCATAGCATGGGTCCAACCACGAACCAAAGGGCTGAACTCCAGGGTGTGAGGGGAGAGGGACTGCCCTTGACATCAAGGCAGCATCTGACCGAGCGTGGCATCAAGGAGCCCCGGTAAAGCTGAGGTCAGTGGGCATCTGGGGGAAATTCTCCATTGGTTGGAGTCAGACCTCACCCAGAGGAAGGGTGTGGGTGTTGGAGGTCAATCACCCCAGTCCAGGACATCACTGGGGGAGATCTTCAGTCCTGGGTCCAACCATCTTCATCAGAAGGTCAGCAGTGGTGATGGTCACTGACTGCACAATGTCCAATCCCATTCACATCTCCTCAGTAAATGAAGCAGCCCCTGTCTGCAGCCAGCGAGACCTGGACAATATTCAGGCATGGGCTGAGCAGTGGCAAGGAGCAGAAGAAGCCATTGGCTACTGAAGATCTGGTGGTCAGTGGTAGAGCCATTAAACTGGGGAAGGTCAGGATTGGAGGAGCACAGGAAGTTCAGAAGGTTGCAGATGTGGCAAGGACCTAGGTTATGGAAGGACAGATGATCTAGATGTTGCTTCAACAGTAGTCACTGTAGGTCAGCAGGAGCAAGGATGATGGGTGAAGGGCTCAGCGTGAACATGGACACAGGGCAGCAGGGTTCCCGTTGCTGTGTTAATGGTGTCTGTCTGATAGCGTGCTCTCGAGACTGGTAATTCGTAATGCATTCACAGGATTCCGGGCTGAATGTCAAGTTCCACACGAGTGGATTCATGCTCTGTTTGCTAAATTGATGGACACACAGATCACTCATCACGATGTAAACCATTCTCCGGATGTTTGGGAAAGAGCTGATATTCCGTCTCTGTACGATGAGTGTGGAGGTGGTTTGTGATGATATAAACGAGGAGATGGAACGGTGGGAGATTCAGAATCTACATTCAGCTTAGATGCATTTGCATAAAAAACGCTGGTCTCTGTAAAAGTCAAAGTTGTAAAACCCATCAGGCTCACTGATGCCCATCAGGGAAGGGAATCTGATGTCCTTAGCCCCTCCGGCTATATGTAACTCCAGTCCCACCACTGCGCTTGACATAACTCTATTCTGAAATGGCCAAATTTTTCACTCAGTGGAGACACAGGAGACTGCAGATGCTGAAATCTGGAGCAAGAAACAATCTGCTGGAGGGACTCAGTGGGTGGAAACCCTGTATTAGTCAACAGTTCCTTCCCCCCCTCCCACAGATGCTGCTCGACCTGCTGAGTTCCTCCAGCAGATTGTTTGTTCACTTAACTGGATTGGAGGGTTTCATTGACAAGGATAGGTCCTGGACTGGATGAAGCTGATAGAGGTGTATAAAATTATGAGGGTATAGATAGGGAGACATTAAGAATCTGTTTCCCATGGTGGGGGTGCCTGATGCAAGAGGACAAGATGAGATAAGATTTCTTTATTAGTCACATGTACACTGAAAAACACAGTGAAATGATCTTTTGCGTAGAGTGTTCTGGAGGCAGCCCGCAAGTGTCGCCACGCTTCCAGCGCCAACATAGCATGCCCACAACTTCCTAACCCGTACGTCTTTGGAATGTGTGGAGGAAACCGGAGCACCCGGAGGAAACCCACGCAGATACGGGGAGAACGTACAAACTCCTTACGGACAGCGGCTGGAATTCAACCCAGGTCGCTGGCGCTGTAATAGCGTTATACTAACTGCTATATTGGTGTAAAGAGGTAGGAGATGTGGAGAGAGAATATTTTTGCCAGGAGGGGCGTTGGAATGAGAAACGCACTGTCCAAGGTGGTGGTAGAGGAGGAGAGACCCAGAACTTTGAAGAAGTACCTGGACCAGAGGCTGAATCACCAAGGTAGAGAAGGACCTAGTGTGGGGCAAATGGGCCTGGTAGAGCGG
Organism: Pristis pectinata; assembly: GCF_009764475.1. Classification (NCBI taxonomy): domain Eukaryota; kingdom Metazoa; phylum Chordata; class Chondrichthyes; order Rhinopristiformes; family Pristidae; genus Pristis; species Pristis pectinata. The sequence continues at coordinate 1,574,534 of NC_067405.1, read as the reverse complement.
GGTGCCATGGTCAGCATGGACGTGTTGGGCCGAAGGGCCTGTTTCTGTGCGGTATGACTGTGACTCTATAAATGTAGAACAGAGGAGAATATGGAAAACATAAAGGGAAGTAGACCATTCGGCCCCTCACACCTGCTCCCTGTTCTACCAGATCATGGTGAGCTACTTCACTTTCCTGCACTAAACCATGTCCCTTTCTTGAGAGAAGACCAATCGCTCCCTCAAACCCACTCCATGACGTCCTTGCTGTCTTGGGCTGGGATATCCAAGGAGGCCTCATCCTCTGGGAGAAGCAATTTCTCCCCATCCCTGTCCTGGTTGGCTGAGCCTTTATTTTGAGTCAGCGAGCCCCGGTTCTGGACACCCAGCCTGGGCAAACCCTCGACAATGCTCCACCCCTCAATAAGTTCAACTCAACAGTGCATCGCTCCCTCAGCACTGCCCCTCCAACAACACGACACTCCTGCAACACTGGCCCACCGTCATCGCAAGACTCTCTTCCCCTCCTTCCTTTTCCTCTTTGTGCTTCCTGTCCGCCCTCCTCACGCACCCCCTCCGCTCTCTTCCTCATCCTACAGTTCTCCTCACTTCCTCTCTGCCCGTCTCTCCCTCTTTGGATCTTTTTCTCCACCTTTGTTCATCTGTCTGCTGCCTGAGATCCTTGAAACTTAAAATACAGATGCAGGTCTCTCCCCCTCCCCCTGCTCTGTGCCCACCGCCCTGCCAATAATTGCTTTGAAAGCCCCCCTCAGGCAGCACGTTCCTGATCACAGCAACTCTCTGCAGAGAAATATCCCCCCCCCACTCGTTCTCCTGAACTTCCCCCCACACTCTCCCCTCCCCTGCCCTGCCCAATCTGTGCCTCCTGCTCACCCACCCTCCTGCTCTGGGAAACTGAGATCCCTTCTGATTACAAACACCAAATAAACCTCCAGTCAGCCTCGTTGTCTCTGAGCTGATTCCAGAAGTGGGCAGGTCTGCCAGACTGTGAGGAGGGAGCGGAGTGAGTGTCGAACTCTTCACGGAGTTAGCACAGGCATAATGGGTGGAATGGCCTCTGACTGTAACCTTCCTTGGGTTCTGCAACTCATAACCATGCAATAAAATGTTTCCAGCTGGGGTTTTCCAGTTCTCACACGGAATAAATAAATGCAAATAAGCAAGTTCCAACCTACTGCCCCCAAATCCTCAGAATAATCAAACATCAATTTCACACACTATTTATAGTCTGGCAGTAGACAGCACTAATTTGGGGAGAATAGAGTTCTAACCTTTTCATATTCTTTTAACTTTCCTCTCTGATCTGCTTTCAAACTAAACAGTGCAGTTTGGATTTTCCTAACAAACTCACGTTGCCCAAATAAAATGAAACATGTTTATTTCAGAAGAGGAAGGAATATTCGGCACTCTCTGCCAATCTCGCTTCCCAGCCTTGTGTCCTGGTGCCAAGCACCTGCAGTGCTCCAGCTACCCAGCTCAGCTCACTGTTTGCGCTATCTCTCACCCTCCCTCCTTCCCCGGACTTCTGCCCGCCTCTCATGCTCCTTGTTCTGACTCCCCCTCTGCCTGTCTGCTGCTCTCTCTCAGCACCTGCCTGTCTGTCTCTCTCTCTATGTTCTCTCCCTCTTCTGTCCATCCACCAAGCTCCATTTCTCTCTCTCTTGCTCACTCTTCTTTTCCTGCATCTTTCCATCTCTGTTTCCCTATCTGTATCTCTCCTATCTATTACACAGAACAGAGCAGTGCAGGAACAGGCCCTTCAGCCCACCATGTCTGTGCTGACCATGATGTCAATCTAAACTAATCCCATCTGCCTGCAAATGATCCATATCCCTCCATCCCCAGCCCATTCATGCATCTGTCTAAATGCCTCTTGAGCGTTGCTGTTGGATCTGCTTCTGCCACCTCCCCTGGCAGCGCGTTCCAGGTACCCACCACTCTCACGTAAATCTCCCTCAAAGTTTCCCCCTTTCACCTTAAACCTATACTGTCTCATACGTAACATTTCATAGAACATAGAAAACCTACAGCATAATTCAGGCCCTTTGGCCCACAAAGCTGTGCCGAACATGTCCCTACCTTAGAAACTACTAGGCTTACCCATAGCCCTCTATTTTTCTCAGCTCCATGTACCAATCCAACAGTCTCTTAAAAGACGCTATCGTATCCACCTCCACCACCGTTGCCGGCAGCCCATTCCACACACTCACCACTCTCTGAGTAAAACACTTACCCCTGACATCTCCTCTATACCTACTCCCCAGCACCTTAAACCAGTGTCCTCTTGTGGCCACCATTTCAGCCCTGGGGAAAAGCCTCTGACTATCCACACGATCAATACCTCTCATCATCTTATACACCTCTATCAGGTCCCCCCATCATCCTCCATCGCTCCAAGGAGAAAAGGCAGAGTTCCCTCAACCTGCTTTCATAAGGCATGCTCCGCATTCCAGGCAGAATCCTTGTAAATCTCCTCTGCACCCTCTCTATGGCTTCCACATCCTTCCTGTAGTGAGGCGACCAGAACTGAGCACAGTACTCCAAGTGGGGTCTGACCAGGGACCTTTTTCCACCCTGGGGAAAAGCCTCTGACTATCCACTCTATGTTTCTCATAATTTTTTTATTTAAACCTGTCAGATCTCCCCTCAGCCTCTGACACTCCAGAGAAAACAACCCAAGTTTACCCAATCTCTTCTTATAATCTGGCCAACATCCTGGTGAACCTCTTCTGCACCCTCTCCAAAGCCTCCACATACAGAACTGCACACAGCTCTCCAAATGTGGCCCAACCAAAGTTTCATAGATCTCTTTCTATACCCCCTCTGTGCTTCCTCTCAGCCTCTTCCCAGTCTACCTCCAAGTGTCTCTGACCTCTCGCATTCCACCCTCTGTGAACACTCTGGTGCTGGGAGGGAGCTGGGGAAGGGGCTGCCAGGGGTGGGAGTCTTGCTACTTTCTGCAGCCTGTTTACAGGAGCCTTCTCACGCAGACACCGCACAGTATAACCATTATTTACTGGGGGTTTCCTGAACAAAACAGACTGCATGCTGTGATAACACAGGACAGGACAACGCCTGCTCCGCGGTGAGTGCACGGGGACTACACAAGGGTCAGTGGGTTCGGCTGACTGCAGATACAGGGCAGGTGAGGGAACATGGAGGTAGGTCTGAATTTACGGATGCCAGCTGGGGCAGTGACATTGAGCAGATGACAGGAGGAAATCTGAGAACCAAGAGGTGGAGATGGTTCAGAGGTGGTGACCCTGGTGTGGACTCCTGCTCCTTCATTCACTGCAGCAGGAGGTGTTACTGATCCTACAGGACAGGGATGGTGAGCACACGCCACATTCACCTACAGGACAGGGATGGTGAGCACACGCCACATTCACCTACAGGGATCAGGGATGGTGAGCACAGGCCACATTCACCTACAGGGACCAGGGATGGTGAGCACAGGCCACATTCACCTACAGGGACCAGGGATGGTGAGCACATGCCACATTCACCTACAGGGATCAGGGATGGTGAGCACAGGCCACATTCACCTACAGGGACCAGGGATGGTGAGCACACGCCATATTCACCTACAGGACAGGGATGGTGAGCACACGCCACATTCACCTACAGGGATCAGGGATGGTGAGCACACGCCACATTCACCTACAGGACAGGGATGGTGAGCACACGCCACATTCACCTACAGGGATCAGGGATGGTGAGCACACGCCACATTCACCTACAGGACAGGGATGGTGAGCACACGCCACATTCACCTACAGCGAAAAGTGGGCGCAGTAAATGTTTACACGGATGTAATTTGGAAAATTGGTTTAGTATTGTCATGTATCGAGGTACAGAGTAAACTTGTCTTGCATACAGATCAATTCATTACACAGTGTATTGAGGTAGTACAAGGGAAACCAATACAGAATACAGAGTAAAGTGTCACAGCTACAGAGAAAGTGCAGTGCAGGTAGACAATAAGGTTCAAGCTCATAACGAGGTAGATTGTGAGGTCAAGAGTCCATCTTATTGTACTAGGGAACCATTCCATAGTCTTATAACAGCAGGATAGAAGCTGTCCTTGAGCCTGGTAGTAAATGCTTTCAGGCTTTTGTATCTTCTGCCCGATGGGAGGGGGGAGAAGAAAGAACGTCCGGGGTGGGAGGGGTCGTTGATTATGTCGGCTGCTTTACCGAGGCAGCGAGAAGTGTAGACAGAGTCAATGGAGGGGAGGCAGGTTTCCGTGATGTGCTGAGCTGTGTCCACAACTCTCTGTAGTTTCTTGCGGTCTGGAGGGCTCGAGTTACAGTATATGAAGGGACTGGATAAGCTGGGACTGTTTTCCCTGGAGTGAAGGAGGCCGGAAGTTGTTGAGGCAGGTAAAATTACAATGGTTAAAAGACATTTAGAAGGCACATGGAAAGGTTTAGAGGGCTATGGGCTAATGGTATTAGCTTGGACAGACACCTTGGCCAGCATGGATGAGTTGGGCCGAAGGGCCTGATTTCCCTGCTGTATAACTCTGTGACTCTGACTTCGGCTTGGATAAGGTGGATGGTCAAAGTCTTTTTCCCAGGGTAGGGGGCTGTAAAGCCGGAGGGCACAGGTTTAAGGTGAGAGGGGAAAGATTTAAAAGGGACCTGAGGGGCAGCTTTTTCCACACAGAGGGTGGTGGGTGTATGGAATGAGCTGCCAGAGAAAGTGGTAGAGGTGGGTACAATTCGAGAGATCGGATATACAAGTATTTGGACAACCAAGGGCTGGTTAAGGATAGTCAGCATGGCTTTGTGTGTGGTAGATCATGTTTAATGAATCTTGTAGAGTTTTTTGAGGAGGTTACCAAGAAAGTAGGTGAAGGAAAGGCTGTGGATTGTGGTCTACATGGACTTTAGTAAGGCCTTTGACAAGGTCCCACATGGGAGGTTAGTTCAGAAGGTTCAGTCATCAGGTATCCATGGAAAGGTTGTAAACTGGATTCGAAATTGACTGCGTGGGAGAAGAGAGAGTGGTAGTGGACGGTTGTTTCTCAGACTGGAGAGGCCTGTGACTAGTGGTGTGCCTCAGGGATCTGTGCTGGGGCCATTGTTGTTTGTTGTCTATATCAATGATCTAGATGATAATGTGGTAAATTGGATCAGCAAGTTTGCTGATGACACTAAGATTGGAGGCGTAGTGAACAGCGAGGAAGGCTTTCAAAGCTTGCAGAGGGATCTGAACCAACTGGAAGAATGGGCCAGAAAATGGCAGATGGAATTTAATGCAGACAAGTGTGAGGTGTTGCATCTTGGAAGGACAGATCAAGGTAGGACATACACAGTAAATGGTAGGGCACTGAGGAGTGCGGAGGAACAAAGGGATCTGGGAGTTCAGATACACAATTCCCTGAAAGTGGCGTCACAGGTAGACAGGGTTGTAAAGAAGGCTTTTGACATCCTGGCATTTATAAATCAAAGTATTGAGTATAGGAGTTGGGATGTTATGGTGAGGTTGTATAAGACATTGGTGAGGCCAAATTTGGAGTATTGCTTGCAGTTCTGGTCACCTAACTATAGGAAGGATATCAGTAAGATTGAAAGAGTGCAGAGGAGATTTACTAGAATGTTGCCGGGTCTTCAGGAGTTGAGTTACAGGGAAAGATTGAACACGTTAGGACTTTATTCCTTGGAGCGCAGAAGAATGAGGGGAGATTTGATAGAGGTTTACAAAACTATGAGGGGTATAGACAGAGTATATGCAAGTAGGCTCTTTCCACCTAGATTAGGAGAGATAAGTATGAGAGGACATGGCTTTAGGGTGAAAGGGGAAAGGTTTAGGGGAACATTAGGGGGAACTTCTTCACTCAGAGAGTGGTGGGAGTGTGGAACGAGCTGCCATCTGATGTGGTAGATGTGGGCTCACTCTTAAGTTTTAAGAATAAATTGGATAGATACATGGACGGGAGAGGTCTGGAGGGCTATGGACCGGGTGCATGTAAGTGGGACTAGCGGAATAACGTTTCGGCACAAACTAGAAGGGATGAATGGCCTGTTTTCTGTACTGTGGTGTTCTATGGTTCTAATTAGTGTTTAAAAGACATTTGGACAGGTACACAGATTGGAAAGGTTTAGAGGGATCTGGGCCAAATGTGGGGAAATGGGACTAGCTCAGGAAGGCACTTTGGTCGTCATGGACCAGCTGGTAATTGGGTTATTATTGTCACTTGTATCAAGATACAGTGAAAATCTTTTGTGTGCCATGCAGACAGACCATTTCATATACAAGTACACTGAGGTCGTAGAAAATGTAAACAAAACACAATGCAGAATATAGTGTTACAGTTACAGAGAGAGTGCAGTGCAGGCAGACAAGTGGAGTTCAGGGGCCACAATGAGGTACACTGAGAGATCAAGAGTTCCTCTTTTAGTGTATGAGAGGTCTGTTCAAGAGTCTTATTTCAGTGGGATAGAAGCTGTCCTTGAGCCTGGAGTTGGGCTGAAGGGTCTGTGTCTGTGCTGTACAATCCATGACTCTCCCCCAGTACATCACTCCCTCAGCTTCCATCTCCACTGATGTACGTGGCCTGCACTACACCACCAGCGGTGGTGGAGGCAGGTACATTGGTCAAATTCAAGAGATTGCTGGATAAGCATATGGAGGAATTTAAAATAGAGGGATATGTGGGAGGAAGGGGTTAGATAGTCTTAGGTGAGGTTGAAAGTTCAGCACAACATTGTGAGCTGAACAGCCTGTATTGTGCTGTACTGTTCTATGATTCTATGATAATGTCCAGAACCGTCTGTGTGTGGGGTTTTGCCCTCCTCTCCCAGTCACCGATTCACACAGAATTTGTTTCCACCCCCATCTCCCCAGAGTGAGGCAGTGAACCGGAGATGTGCCAAGCTGAGTCCCCTCTCTAACTCCTGCAGAGGTGGGAGACATCCTGGGATCTACCCAGCAGATGGAAACGTTTGGCCCTCAGAGGTGGGATGATGTGCGTCTCTCTGCTGTCTGGGTCAGAACTCGACCTCAGCAGACACCCTGCACACCACACACACACACGTAGAGTATAGAAAAATCACAGAACAGCACACTGTCTATGCCAGTCCCCACTACACCAATCCCCCAGCCCCATCCCGCCCCCTTCCCCCACAGCCCCACCTATTGTTCTCTCCCCAGTTCCCTGAAAGCCGGGACTGACTGTTCCCCCTCCCCCACAGGCAGTGAGTTCCCCACCATCACCATTCTCTGCGTGAGAAGGTTTCTCCTCACATCCCCCTCGTACCTTCGGCCCATCACTTTAACCCTGTTCCCGGTCCTTGACCCACCCCCCAATGGGAACAGCTTCCCTCCGTTTCCCCCTCTGTAAACCCCTCCTGACCTTCTCCACCTCTCTCCAATCTCCTCCCAAGGAGAACAGCCCCGGCTCCTCCAGTCCCACCCTGGGGATGAGGTTAATTGGTTCTTCTCGCGCCAGCTGTTGCTCGACGGTGAGAACGGCTCAGGCTCCTCCTTCCTCAACGTTCATGGTTTCTATCTGCTTTCCATTTGTCCTCCTCAACTGACAGGTTATTTTTTCCAGCACAAGGCCTGTTCCCAAAATAAGTTGTTTTTAATTCATATTGCAAACAGAAAGCCGAGAGACTTATTTACAGTTTGCAGGAATTCTGTGCTGGCAGAACTTGCATTGTCAGTCTTAAAGCAGCCAGTTGGTCTGCCAAGTCCCAGAAGCAAGGGACGGACTCCCGGCATTTTATTTTAGACTGGAAATGTTTCCTGTTTCTCTCTGTACTCATGCTGCCTGACTTCCTGAGTATTTCTGTTTCTTTTTAATTTTATTTCATATTCACAGCCTCAATGGACACTTTCCTTGCCTCAATGTCAGCAGATCTCGGATTAAATTTGCAAATATCAATAGCTATAGCTAGTGAGCCATGAAACTTACCAAAGATTTCAATGCGTCTCACAATGGACAGGAAAGGTTTAGAGGGATACAGGCCAAACTTGGGCAAATGGGACTAGCTTAGGTGGCCATCTTGGTCAGCATGGACCAGTTGGGCCGAAGGGCCAGTTTCCGTGCTGTGTGACTATGAGGTGAATGCCAGAAGAGAGGGGAAGGCTGGGAGATGGGTGCCTGTTGAATCAGCAAGTCTCACGCTCCCCCAGTTCATGCCCAATCTCCCGGGGCCGCTGGATCAATCTGTCCCGTCTTAGCCAAACTTTCAGTTACAAGGAGAGACTGGAGGGGGTGAGCTCGTTTTCCCTGGAGCGGTGGAAGCTGAAGGGGAAATCTGACAGAGGTGTGCAAAGCTATGTGAGGCACAGAGAAGAGGAAGCCATTACCTACAGCAGAGGTTATCTTGCAGTTCTGTCCCCTAGTTTGTGACTTTTCCAGAACACAAAAAGAATAATCGGATTGTGTAAAATCAGCAGATTTTATCAATGTGAAATCATGTTTGACTAATCTGCTGGAGTTGTTTCAGGATGTACCCAGGACACTGAAGGGGGGACCAGTGGATGTGGTATTTCTAGATTTTCAGAAGGCTTTCGATAAGGTTCCACACAGAGGACCTGGGGGTAACGTACTGACATGGATCGAGAACTGGTTATCGGACAGAAAGCAGAGGGTAGGAATGCAGAGATATCTTCATGAGTCACATGTACATGGAAACACACAGTGAAATACATCTTATACGTAGAGTGTTCTGGGGGCAGCCCGCAAGTGTTGCCACGCTTCCGGCACCGACATAGCACGCCCACAACTTCCTAACCCGTACGTCTTTGGAATGTGGGAGGAAACCCACGCAGACACGGGGAGAATGTGCAAACTCCTTACAGACAGCGGCCGGAATTGAACCTGGGTCACTGGCGCTGTAATAGCGTTACGCTAACCGCTACACTACCGTGCCTGCTGTCAGTCTGTGACTGGTGGGTTTGGCAGGGACTGGTGCATGGGACCAACTGTTTACAATCTAGATCAATGATTTGGCCAAGGGGACCCAGACAAGCTGACCGAGTGGGCAGGAACATGGAAGGTGGAACGTAATGCGGAAAGACACGAGCACAAACCAGCAGATCAGGGTATTTGTGAACTGGCGAGAGATCAGGTAGTGTTGATGTTCAAAAGGGGGCTCTACTTGTGTGGATACAACCCATGGTCCTACATTATTCCAGCCTCTAGTTTGCAACCCCTTCTGGCAGCTGAGATGATTATGCAGTCAGAGTTATGCAGCATGGAAACAGGCCCTTCAGCCCAACTCATCCATGCTGACCAAAGTGTCTTGCTAAAGTGGTCCCATTTGCCCGTGTTTGGTCCATGTCCCTCTAAACCTTTCCTACCCACGTACCTGTCCAAATTAAACGTGGTAATTATACCCACCTCTACCACCTCCTCTGGCAGTTTGTTCCATATACCCCCCACCTCTGGGTGAAAAACTTGCCCCTCAGATCCCCTTTAATTCTTTCCCCTCAAATCTATGCTCTCCACGTCCCACAGCACGATAAGATGGACCCTTGACCTCACAGTCTACCTTGTTATGACCTTGCACCTTATTGTCTGCCTGCACTGCACTTTCTCTGTAGCTGTGACACTTTATTCTGCATTCTGTTATTGTTTTCCCTTGTACTGCCTCGATGCACTGATGTGATGAAGTGATCTGTATGGATGGCAGCAGAACAAAGCTTTTCACTGTACCGTAGTACATGTGACATAATAAACCAATTTACAATCAGCCACGATTCCCTCTCCCAATCACTGCCAGTGACTCCTGGGTTAGAGAGAGGGACTGGGGTGATTGACCTCCCACAACCATCTTCCTCTGTGTGAGGTCTGACTCTGACCACAGAGCCAGAGAGGTTAAACAGTACAGAAACAGGTCCCTCGGCCCATCTCATCCATGCCGACCAAGTTTCCTGCCTGAACCAGTCCCATTTACCTGTGTTTGACCCACGTCCCCTTGAACCTTTCCTGTCCACGGACCTGTCCAAGTGTCTTCTAAACACTGTAATTATACCCCCCTCCACCACCTCCTCTGGCAGCTCGTTCCACACACCCACCACCCTCAGGTCCCTTTTAAATCTTTCCCCTCTCACCTTGAAACTGTGCCCCCTAGTTTCAGATTCCCCCACCCTGGAGAAAAGACTGTGACCCTCCACCGTATCTACACCCCTCAGGATTTTATAAACTTCTATAAGGTCACCCCTCACTGGAGTGTTTGCCCTGGACACGGTTGACTTCAGGTTTGCCAGAACTCCCGGTACCGCACTCAGTCAATGCCCTGATGTTGAGGCAGTCACCCCCACCACAGCTCTGGAGGTTGGCTCTGTTTGTATGTTGTGGCTTATGAGGCATACACGTTCTGAAATGTTTCCAGCTTTTCAGGTTTATATCTATAAACGTAACTAAACAAACCAGTTTACAATTGACCTTTGCTGACCCGATCAGTGTGTACAAGCCTCCAGTGTAAATACTCCCTGTTTATACAGTGTTGCTCACTTCTTTGAAGGAGTGTGGTGGTGGATGGCAAACAGCTGGGCTAAGTGTTGCCTGGAGGCTGGTGGATCACGACTACCTGCAGAGACTATCCTGGAACGCCGGTGTACCAGAACCCCACTACAGCTGTCGAGGGGTCCAACTGAGTGAACAATTGTAGTTGACCGTCAGTCCTACAGAGCAGTTCAGTGGGACAACCGGCACACCGCACCACCTTGCCAAGGGAGGTGGGTGCAGGTTACAGAGGGTCTCGCTTTAGAACATACAACAATACAGCACAGGAACAGGCCCTTCAGCCCACCATGTCTGTGCTGAACACAATGTTGAATTAAACCAACTCTCTTCTGCCTGTACATAGAACCATAGAACCATACAGCACAAAACAGGCCCTTCGGCCCACCATGTTGTGCCGTCCATCAAACCACCCTCACACTATCTAACCCCTTCCTCCCTCATATCCCTCTATCTCACACTCCTCCATGTGCCTATCCAACAAGCTCTTGAACCTGTTCAATGTATCTGCCTCCACCACCACCCCAGGCAGTGCATTCCATGCACCAACCACTCTCTGGGTGAAAAACCTCCCTCTGACATCTCCCCTGAACCTCCCACTCATAACCTTAAAGCCATGACCTCTCGTCTTGAACATTGGTGCCCTGGGAAGGAGGCGCTGACTGTCTACTCTATCTATTCCTCTCAATATTTTATATACCTCTATCATGTCTCCTCTCATCCTCCTCCTTTCCAGTGAATAAAGCCCTAGCACCTTAAGCCTCTCCTCATATTCAATACTCTCCAATCCAGGCAGCATCCTAGTAAATCTCCTCTGCACCCTCTCCAATGCCTCCACATCCTTCCTATAATGAGGCGACCAGAACTGAACACAGTACTCTAAGTGTGGCCTAACTAGAGTTTTGTAAAGCTGCATGATACCTATCATAAGATATAGGAGCAGAATTAGGCCATTCAGCCCATCCCTACATCCCCTGCATACCCCTGCAAGGGTCTATCTAACAGCCTCTTAAACTTTTCATTTGTATCTGCCTCCACACCCACCCCTGGCAGCCCATTCCAGCATCCACGACTCCCTGTAAAAAAAAACTTCCCCCCTCTCACCTTCAATACATGCCTTCTAGTACTCGACCTTTCTACCCTGGGGAAAAGACCCTGACCGTCTACCCTATCTGTGCCTCTTATAACTCTATAAACTTCTACCAGGTGCAGAGAATGGGAAACATCACCCCTTGTACCAAAGGGATGTGGAGTCCTGTCCAGCACCCAGTCGGATGAACCTCAGTGGAGGGCATGCTACGGCAAGGAGAACCTTCACCACCACTGGAGGGGTTTGGGTCAGTGGAGGGGAGCCCATGTGGACTTATTCATGGCAAACCCTGCTCTTGATGCAGAAACAAAGAAGGTTGATGGAGGGAACTACACCATCCAAACCCAGCCTCTCCAGTCCCTCCTCGTAACTAAAGTGTTCCATCCCTGGCAACACCTGGTCAATCCCCTCTCCAGAACTATCAGGTCTTCTCATTCTGCTGAATAAATTATAACTACGGTTTTCATAATTAAATTCTACCTCTCCCCCCAAACCCGTCCCACCAGTCTTGTATTGGTTTATTATTGTCACTTGTACCGAGGTACAGTGAAAAGCTTGCCTTACAAACCGTTCATACAGGTCAATTCATTACACAGTGCAGTTATATTGGGTTAGTACGGAGTTCATTGATGTAGTACAGGTAAAAACAATAACAGTACAGAGTAAAGTGTCACAGCTACAGAGAAAGTGCAGTGCAATAAGGTGCAAGGTCACAACAAGGTAGATCGTGAGGTCAGAGTCCATCTCATTGTATAAGGGAACAGTTCAATAGTCTTATCACAATGGGGTAGAAGCTGTCCTTAGGTCTGGTGGTACGTGCCCTCAAGCTCCGACGCAAGAGGAGAGAAGAGAGAATGTCCCGGGTGGGTGGGGTCTTTGATTATACCGGCTGCCCACATCTTCCTGAAGTCTCCAAGTTTTGGGTCATCTGCAGATTTGGACCTTGTGCCCAGCAGCTCCAAGCCGTGGAAGCACATTCATTGAAGATATTCAGGGTGAAGTGTGGCAGACGTTTAAATGACAAGGGAGTTGAGGAGTGTGGGGAGAGGAGGACTGAGGAGTTGAGGCCAAACCTGTATCAGCCATGATCTTATACGGAGGGATGAGTGGCTTCTCCCAGCTTCTTTTATTCTGCTTTTAACTGCCACCCTCTCAGATGCCTTTTGGCTATCCACATCCACACCGTCAACTGCACCTCAGTGTTCCCAGTCAGTCAGGCACAATTTGCCTTCATCAAGACCAATTCTCTAATCAATTGTTAGTGAGGCTGCACTTGGAGTCCTGAATACAGTTTTGGTTGCCCCGTTACAGGAAGGACATCATTAAACTGGAGAGAGTGCAGAGATTTACAAGGATGTTGCCAGGACTCGAGGGCCTGAGTTATGGGGAGAGGTTGGACAGGCTGGGACTTTATTCCTTGGAGTGTAGGAGAATGAGGGGTGACTTACAGAGGTGTATAAAACCATGAGGGGCATCAACAGGATGAATGCGCAGGATGAATGCGCACAGTGTTTTTCCCAGGGAAAAGGAACTAAAAACTAGAGGGCACTGGTTTAAGGTGAGGGGGAATGATTTAAGAAGGATTTGAGAGGCAAGTTCTTTACACAGAGGGTGGTGAGTATGTGGAACGATCTGCCAGAGGAAGTGGTTGAGGCAGGTACAGTAACAACATTCAAAAGACACGGATAGGAAAAGTTTAGAAGGATATGGGCCAAATGCAGGCAAATGGGATTGGCTTGGTGGGGACCATGGTCAGCATGGATCATTTGGGCCGAAGGGCCTGTTTCCATTCTGTATGACTCTATAATCCTCACGTGCCCAAGGCAAATGCTGATTATAATTCGGAGAATTTTTCCCACTACTGAGGTTCAGCTGACAGATCTATAATTACTGGATTATCCCGATTTTAGGACAGCAATTTCTCACTCCCCTGACACCACCATGAAGCTCGAGATGTTCCGGAGATGAAGGTCAGGAGCATCCCATCCAGGACAGTTCAGTTATACCCCTTAAACATCAAGGCTCAGCAACAGCACAAGCAGGAGAATGGTGCTAAGTGTTGCCGGTCAGTGATGTCCCCAGGGGTCAGTGCTGGGGCTGCTGCTTATTTTAAGACATTAACAATCAGACACTGAACACTACAGCACAGTACAGGCCCTTCGGCCCACAATGTTGTGCCGACATTTTATCCTATCTAACCCTTCCCTCCCACGTAGCCCCCTATTTTTCTATCATTCATGGACACACATGACACATGTACATATCAGACATGTGCGGGGTAAAGTTTCCAAATCTGCAGATGGAGCGAAGCTTGTCAGTGTGATAAAAGCAGGGAGGGCAGTGACCGCGGGGGGACACGGGGGGGGGGGCAGTGACCGCGGGGGGACACGGGGGGGGGCAGTGACCGCGGGGGGACACGGGGGGGGGGCAGTGACTGACCGCGGGGGGACATGGGGGGGGGTGGCAGTGACTGACCGCGGGGGGACACGGGGGGGGGGCAGTGACTGACCGTGGGGGGACACGGGGGGGGAGGGCAGTGACTGACCGCAGGGGGACACGGGGGGGGGGGGGGGCAGTGAGAGACCGCGGGGGGACACGGGGGGGGGGGGCAGTGACTGACCGCGGGGGGACACGGGGGGGGGGGCAGTGACTGACCGCGGGGGGACACGGGGGGGGGCAGTGAGAGACCGCGGGGGGACACGGGGGGGGGCAGTGAGAGACCGCGGGGGGACACGGGGGGGGGAGTGGGCAGTGACTGACCGCGGGGGGACACGGGGGGGGGGCAGTGACTGACCGCGGGGGGACACGGGGGGGGGGGCAGTGACTGACCGCGGGGGGACACGGGGGGGGGGGCAGTGACTGACCGCGGGGGGACACGGGGGGGGCAGTGAGAGACCGCGGGGGGACACGGGGGGGGCAGTGAGAGACCGCGGGGGGACACGGGGGGGGGAGTGGGCAGTGACTGACCGCGGGGGGACACGGGGGGGGGGGGGGCAGTGACTGACCGCGGGGGGACACGGGGGGGGGCAGTGACTGACCGCGGGGGGACACGGGGGGGGGGGGCAGTGACTGACCGCGGGGGGACACGGGGGGGGCAGTGAGAGACCGCGGGGGGACACGGGGGGGGGGGCAGTGACTGACCGCGGGGGGACACGGGGGGTGGGTGCAGATGGAAGGTAGTGCAGGGAAGTGTGAGGGCAGGGAGAATGACTGTGGACAACACAGAGTCCACAGCTCAGTTCCAGAGGGTGTGTGGGAGCGGGGACCTGGGTCTAGTCTACGTGTGTGTGAATCCTTGAACGGGGCAGGACACGTTGAGAGAGGTGGACAAGGTCAGGAGGGGTTTACAGAGGAGGAATGGAGGGAAGCTGTTCCCATTGGGGGGTGGTTCAAGGACCGGGGGACAAGGTTAAAGTGATGGGCCAAAGGTTCGAGGGGGATGTGAGGAGAAACTTTCTCACACAGAGAGCAGTGACGGTGGGGAACTCACTGCCTGTGGGGGAGGGGGAGCAGTCAGTCCCAGCCGTCAGAGGGAACTGGATCGACACTGGGGAGAGAACGATCCACAGGGTTGTGGGGGACGGCATGCCGTAGGATAGCATCAGTTTGATGGGCTGAATGGTCTCATTGTGCCCTGAGACCATCCCATGACAACTTGTGCTGCTGTCCACGAGACCTGTCAGTGCGCTGAAAATGAAATGGCAGAAGGTCATTGGGCAATATTCTGGTTCAGATACTGGACTGGACATCCGGACCACATACACAGCCACTCACTCAGCACCACACCTCCCGCCGTACAGCGCTTCCTCCGAGCTGCATCTCAGGCGTGTGTGTCTGTCTGTGTATCCTAGCGTTGGCTCCTGTGCAGAGTGTGTGTGTGTGCGTGTGCGCGTATATGCACGCGACCCTGTCCACCCTGTGTGTGTCCAGTGTGTGATTCTCGAAGTGGTGTGTTTGTTGCTCCCCAGACAGGCACTGAACCTCACCTGTGTGAATGCGGAGACAGTGCAGGAATGTGATTCAGGTGTTAGCTTTCAACAGTTTGTGAAATAACAGTTGATAAGAAACAGGCAGTGCGGTGTGCGGAGGAGTTGTACTGAGCAATTTGATTGTGGAGATACCATTAGCAGTGTTGGGTTTCATGGCGGGGAGAGCAGTCAGCCTGTCACAAACCACACAAACACTGCAAGAAAAACAAGCTAAGGTTACTTAACGACTTAAAGTAAGGGGCTAAAGAATAGTGTAATCCCAAAGATAAATAAGCAATTGCCATTCTGTGTGCTGAAGTGGACTCTGCTCCAGGCCAAATCTGTTCAGCTGATGTATTTAGTCACTGCTCACTGCCTGGCCTCTTGCTGTTTTCACTCTGGTTACGAGCTGATGTTTGGACACATACACAGAGACACACACACAGACACACAGCACAGGAGCCAACACTGGGACACACACTCACACGGTGCACAGGAGCCAATGCTAGGATACACACACGCAGTGCACAGGATCCAATGCGAGTATGCATTATGAGGGGAGACTAAGGGAGCTAGAGCTTTACTCTTTGGAGAGGAGGAGGATGAGGGGAGACATGATAGAGGTGTACAAAATATTAAGAGGAATAGATAGAGTGGACAGCCAGCGCCTCTTTCCCAGGGCACCAATGCTTAATACAAGGGGGCATGGCTTTAAAGTAATGGGTGGGAAGTTCAAGGGAGATATCAGAGGAAGATTTTTTTACCCGGAGAGTGGTTGGGGCATGGAATGTGCTGCCTGGGGTGGTGGTGGAGGCAGGTACATTGGTCAAGTTCAAGAGATTGCTAGATAAGCATATGGAGGAATTTAAAATAGAGGGATATGTGGGAGGAAGGGGCTAGATAGTCTTTGGTGAGGTTTAAAGGTCGGCACAACATTGTGGGCCGAAGGGCCTGTATTGTGCTGCACTGTTCTATGTTCTATGTTGAATAGTGAGGAAGGCATTTCTGAGACCACCTCTTGCACTGCCGTAGACTTGCTTTTGTCTTTTTTGCACCAAGGTCTTGTTTTTGCAGTTTTTGTTATTACTGTCTGGTATAATTTCTGTATAATTCATGTTCTGTGTGTTGTCTGTACCCAGGTGCCTGTGATGTTGCTGCAAGTCCCTCACTGTACCCGTACCTCCCCGTACTCACGCACATGACAATAAACTTGACCTGAAACCTGACTCAACTCAAATAAATTGGTCAAATATTTTCCTTTCACAAGACCACATTGACTTTACAAGATTACCTTGAATTTTTAATGGTAACTTCCTGCCTTTTCCCAATGACAGACATTAAGCCAAGCGGCCTGTAGTTCCTCCTTTGTGCACAGGCCTTACCAAGGACCAAGGTTTCAGTTTCCTTTCCTCATGGACAGCTGTGACTGACTCGGACAGGGTCCAAAGGAAACACAAACTACAGCATCGCCACAGAACTCAGCAGCCCATCCCATGATCTTACAGTCCCTCCAGCCTTCCCACATGGAACCACCAACCTTCACTGTAAACATCTTCTTCTCTTCCAGGAACAAATTCTCTCTGGGCACATGAGTGATAGAAAAATGGAGGGCTATGTGGAAGGGTACAATAGATCTTAGAACAGGATAGTGTCGGCATAACATCGTGGGCCGAAGAGCCTGTACTGTAATGTTCTAAGTTCTCCTTTTCCACCCGCAAAAATTATTGGAGAGCCCTGCTTTCCCGAGTCTCCAATTCAAGCCTACAACACACTGCCTCTGATCAGCTACCTCCAATCCCCAATCACCCAGTTCGTTTGTGATTGAGTACAGGTGTTTCTCATCACACAATCACTCAATGCTGTCCTGTCATGGGATGGTGTAGAGGGAGCTTCACTCTGTGTCTGACTCTGGGAGTGTGTGATGGGACGGTGTAGAGGGAGCTTCACTCTGTGTCTGACCCTGGGAGTGTGTGATGGGATGGTGCAGAGGGAGCTTCACTCTGTGTCTGACCCTGGGAGTGTGTGATGGGATGGTGCAGAGGGAGCTTCACTCTGTGTCTGACCCTGGGAGTGTGTGATGGGACGGTGCAGAGGGAGCTTCACTCTGTGTCTGACCCCGGGAGTGTGTGATGGGATGGTATAGAGGGAGCTTCACTCTGTGTCTGACTCGTATTTTTTAAGAAAAGCTTTACTTACATCACTGTAACACTATATTCTGGATTCTGTTTTTTGTATTACATTGAGGTGTGGAATGATCTGTCTGGATGACATGCTAACGAAAGCTTTTCGCTGTATCTCAGCATATGTGACAATAATAAACCAATTATCAATTTATAATATTTACATTTTACAATTTTACCATTCTCAAATTAAAACATTACTATTTTTGTCCAGGACACACTCCAACCCCTGTGGTGCCCACTGGTCCCAGAAGGCCTCCAGTGGACAATGCGTGTTCCCTCTCCAGGGACACCGGGACACGGATGTAACCCCGGAAGAGGGGCAGGCAGTCAGCTCGGACAGAACCCTCGATGCCTGCTGCCTGGTCCTGTGAACGACCACCTCGGCCAGGCCCAGGAACAGACCGACCAGGAGGTTCCCCCGACTGAGCCACCCCCTCCGCACCGGCTGACCAAAGATCAGGAGCGTGGGGCTGAAGTGTGAGCAGAACTTGAGGAGCAGCCCCTTCAAATACTGAACCGGGGCTGCAACCCCTCACACTCCGCACGGACGTGGAACACAGATTCCTCCAGGCCGCAGAAGTGACAGGTGACCTGGGAGTCCGTGAACCAACTTAATGACCTGTTGCATGGCACCGCCCTGTGTCATACTCTTTCCAACCCCCCACCCCCCCCCCCCCCAGGTCCCCCATGTAAACGGGGAGGGACTCCACTGGGGTCCCCCTCACTGCCGGATGACAGACAGATCCCCACGGTGTGACCGGATGGCAGACACGGGTGAGGAAGTGGAGAGTGTGCAGGGGACCACCCCCCTGGAACAGGACAGAGAGAATCTCTGAAGACGGCTCCTGTTGTGTGGGACCGGCTCCCGAGGGGGGTTTCGAGGTCAGGGTCTGAAGACCAATCCCGGCCAAGCAGGGGTCAGCCCAGCTGGGATCACCCGTCACTCCTGATCCCTCTCGACTCCACTGTGACGGGACAGCCGGAGGTGTGGACCATGAGCCCCAGTGATGAACAGCTCCCTCCTCCACCATCTCCTCTGTCCCTTGGTCTGGCCATCCTGGCAGACAGAGCCCCTCCCTCCGCCGATGGGGAGCATCCTGACTGGAGGTGACCATGTCCCAGACTCTGACAAGGTCCCAGTAACGGACAGACAACTCGCACAGAGCAGCACGGCTGATGCTCACCGCTGGGAGCTGTGTGTCCTCCTGGAGGCCGTATCCCCGGTGGGGAAAATACATCACCGACGCACGGTATCTGGGAGGATGGTCACCGTACAGGGATCTGTGCAGGGCCCGAAGGTGGAGAGTTACCACCTGGGTTCGGACACACCAGCGACTGACCGCCCTCAGTCGGGAGACAGAACGACAGCAGCGACCCCCAGTGCTGCCCGTTGCCCCAGGAGAAATCCACCAGCTTCTTCTGGGTGTTGGCAGGAAAGGCAGGAAGTGGGGCCAAAGCGACCAACCGGTACCACAGCATGGCGTATGACCAGCACTCGGCCCCCGTGAGAAAGCACTGGGAGCACTGACCAGCCAGAAGCAGGTCCTGAGGCAGTGAGAGAGAGAGAGAGAGTCTCTTCCATACCCTGCCACTGACCACAGACACAACCTGTAATATTCATACTGGTTTCTGAGGGGTCAGGCAGTTCCTGGGCAGCACTGACTTCCGGGAGAGGGCCTGACCTTTACCAGTTCTACCTCATCCTTGCTCAAAGCACCTGACCCAGTAACTGAAGGAGAGACAGCGCCCAGGGAACCTGTGTGGGCTTCCCGATCCCCAATAGCCTCTCTTGGTCCATCCACATAAGTGCCACGGCCAAGAAAACTCACCAGCACTTCTACTTCCTCAGGAGAACATGCCAAATCCCTCAAGAAATTTGGCATGTCCCCTATGACCTTCACCAATGTTTATCGATGCACCATAGAAAGCATCCTATCTGGATGCATCACGGCTTGGTACGGCAACTGCTCTGCCCAGGACTGCAAGAAACTGCAGAGAGTTGTGGACACAGCCCAGCGTGTCAGGGAAACCAGCCTCCCCTCCATGGACTCTGTCTACACTTCTCATTGCCTCGGTAAAGCAGCCGGCATAGTCAAAGACCCCACCCACCCTGGACATTCTCTCTTCTCCCCCCTCGCATCAGGCAGAAGACACAAAAGCCTGAAAGCACATACCTCCAGGCTCAAGGACAACTTCTATCCCGCTGTTATAAGACTATTGAATGGTCCCCTAGTACGATAAGATGGACTCTTGACCTCACAATCTACCTCGTTATGACCTTGCACCTTATTTTCTGCCTGCACTGCACTTTCTCTGTAGCTGTAACATTTTATTCTGCATTCTGTTATTGTTTTCCCTTGTACTACCTCAATACACTGTGTAATGAATTGATCTGTATGGATGGCATGCAAGACAAGTTTTTAACTGTACCTCAATACATGTGACAATAATAAACCAATTACCAATTTATCACAGGGATCTTTCCCTCTGCCCATCAGGAGGAGATGGTTTTATTTGGGAATCCCTGATCCTCACATCACATGGGACACAGAGACACTGTATGTGGACATGAAGGTGTTAATGGTGGGAACAGGCTGGGGAACTCACATCAGGAAACTGTCTCTCACTATTGGATGGGCTGACACGTGGCTGAACTCCTCCTCGGGAGGGTCCTCCTCACATTCTTCCTGGAAGGCAGACACGGTAGTGTAGTGGTTAGTGTAACACTTTACAGAGCCAGCAACCAGGGTTTAATTCCGGCCGCTGTCTGTAAGGAGTTTGTACGTTCTCCCTGTGTCTGCGTGGGTTTCCTCTGGGTGCTCCGGTTTCCTCCCACATTCCAAAGATGTACAGGTTAGGAAGTTGCAGGCATGCTGTGTTGGCACCAGAAGCTTGGCGACACTTGCAGGCTGCCGCCAGAACACTCTACACAAAAGATGCATTTCACTGTGTGTTTCAATGTACATGTGACTAATAAAGAAATCTTATTTTATAAAAGAGGCTGACAAGATTCCACCACTGAGATCCCCACCTCCAATCCCACTCTCCTTCTATCCTGGGTGGCCCCTGGGATCAGAACCCGGATGGTCTCAGTCTCAGCCTGGGCTGCTCCTCACCATCCAGGAGACATACCTGAAGGTTCCTTACACTGTTCCTCCAAACTTCCGTACAAGCCAATGGTGATGTGCAATAAACCAGATTTGATTAGGGAGTTTAAGGTGCAGGAACCCTTGGGAGGCAGTGATCATAATACAACAGAATTCACCCTGCGGTTTGGGAGGGAGAAGCTAAAGTCAGATGTATCAGTGCTACAGTTGAATGAAGGTTACCACAGAAGCAGGAGACAGGAGCTGGTCGTGTTAGCCATTGTCACCCTGGGAAAAAGTCTCTGACTGTCCACTCGATCTATGCCTCTTATCATCTTGTACACCTCTATCAGGTCACCTCTCATCCTCCTTCTCTCCAAAGAGAAAAGCCCGAGCTCACTCAACCTATCCTCACAAGACATGATCTCCAATCCAGGCAACATCCTGGTAAATCTCCTCTGCACCCTCTCTAAAGCTTCCACATCCTTCCTATAATGGAAGTGACCAGAACTGAACTGGTGCTTGGGAAACTGAAAGGTCTGAAGGTAGATAAGTTACCTGAACCAGATGGACTACACCCCAGGGTTCTGAACAAGGCAGCTGAAGAGATTGTGGAGGCACTAGTAGTGATCTTTCAAGAATCACTAGATTCAGGAATGGTTCCAGGTGACTGGAAAATCACAAATGTCACTCCACTCTTTAAGACGGGAGGGAGGCAAAAGACGGGAGATTATAGGCCAGTTAGCCTGACTTCAGTGGTTGGTAAGATGTTAGGGTCCATTATTAAGGATGAGATTTCGGGATACTTGGAAGCACATGATAAAATAGGCCGGTCAGCATGGTTTCCTTAAGGCGAAATCTTGCCTGACAAATCTTTGGAATTCTTTGAGGAAGTAACAGGCAGGATAGACAAAGGAGAGTCAGTGGATGTTGTTTACTTGGATATTCAGAAGGTCTTTGACAAGGTGCCACACGAGGCTGCTAAACAAGATGGGAGTCCATGGTATTACAGGAAAGGTACCAGCACGGATAGAAGATTGGCTGCCTGGCAGAAGGCAAAGAGTGGGAATAAAGGGGGCCTTTTCTGGTTGGCTGCTGGTGACCAGTGGTGTTCCCCAGGGGTCAGTGTTGGGTCTGGTATTTTCACATTATATGTTAATGATCTGGATGATGGAATTGATGGCTTTGTGGCCAAGTTTGTGGATGATTCAAAGATAGGTGGAGGGACAGGTAGTGTTGAGGAAGCAGGGAGTCTGCAGAAGGACTTGGACAGTTTGGGACAATGAGCAAAGAAGTGGCAGATGGAACACAGCGTAGGGAAGTGTACGGTCGTGCACTTTGGTAGAAGGAATAAAGGCGCAGACTATTTTCTAAACAGGGAGCAAATTCAGAAATTGGAGGTGCAAAGGGACGTGGGATCCTAGTGCAGGATTCCCTAAAAGTTAACTTGCAGGTTGAGTCGGTAGTAAGGAAGGCAAATGCAATGTTAGCTTTCATTTCAAGAGGACTAGAATATAAAAGCAAGGACGTAATGCCGAGGATTTATAAGGCATTGGTCAGACTGCATCTGGAGTACTGTGAGCAGATTTGGGCCCCATATCTAAGGAAGGATGTGCTGGCGTTGGAGAGGGTCCAGAGGACGTTTACAAGAATGATCCCAGGGGTGAAAGGGTTAACATGAGGAGTGTTTGATGGCTCTGGGCCTGTACTCACTGGAGTTCAGAAGGATGAAGGGGGATCTCATTGAAACCTACTGAATATTGAAAGGCCTGGACAGAGTGGATGTAGAGAGGATGTTTCCAGTAGTGGGAGAGTCTAGAATCCGAGGGCACCGCCTCAGAATAGAAGGACGTTCCTTTAGAACAGAGATGAGGAGGAATTTCTTTAGCAGGGTGGTGAATCTGTGGAATTCATTGCCACAGACGGCTGTGGAGGCCAAGTCATTGGGTGTATTTAAAGTGGAGGTTGATAAGTTCTTAATTCGTTAGGGTGTCAAAGGCTGCGGGGAGAAGGCAAGAGAATGGGGTTGAGGGAAAAGTAAATCAGCCACGATCGAATGGTGGAGCAGACTCGATGGGCCGAATGGCCTATTCTGCTTCTAGATCTTATGGTGAGGCCGCATTTGGAATATTGTGTTCAGTTTTGGTCACCCTGCTGTAGGAAAGATGCCATTCAGCTGGGAAGAGTACAGAGGAAATTTAAGATACGATAAGATAAGATTTCTTTATTAATCACATGTACATCGAAACACACAGTGAGATGCATCTTTTGCGTAGAGTGTTCTGGGGGCAGCCCACAAGTGTCGCCACGCTTCCGGCGCCAACATAGCATGCCCGCAACTTCCTAACCCGTACGTCTTTGGAATGTGGGAGGAAACCGGAGCACCCGAACGAAACCCACACAGACATGGAGAGAATGTACAAACTCCTTACAGACAGTGGGGGGAATTGAACCCGGGTCGCTGGTGCTGTAATAGCGTCACGCTAACCGCTACACTACTGTGCTGTCCGACATTTATGAGGATGTTGCTGGAACTTGAGCAACTGAGTTATGGAGAGACGTTGAGCAGGTTGGGAATTTTTTAATTGGAGCGTAGGAGAATGAGGGGTGATCTTATGGAGTTTTATAAAATTATGTGGGGCTTAGCTAGGGTGAATGCACACAGTCTTTTTCCTGGGATTGGGAAATCAAGAACTACAGGGCACAGGTTTAAGGTGAGAGGGGAGAGATTTAGTAGGAACCTGAGGGGCAACTTTTTCACCCAGAGGGTGGTCAGTGTGTAGAACGAGCTGCCAGAGGAAGTGGGTGAGGCAGGTACATTAACAACATTTAAAAGACACTTGGACAGGTACATGGATAGGAAAGGTCTAGAGAGATATGGGCCAAACACGGGCAAATGGGATGAGCTGAGATGGGCATCGGTATGGACGAGTTGGGTTGAAGGGTCTGTTTCCATGCTGTATGACACTGTTACTCTGGCTCAATGCCTGTGCCCACTTCCAACCTGGAGCTCAGGGCAGGAGCAGGGGCACCACCCTGGGCTGCTGAGGTGAATTGCCTGGCCAGAGGTCTTCCGAACATGCCCCAGCACCTTGCAGGAGTGGCACTGCACTCCACCTGAGGTCCAGGACATGTGGTAGGCATCACCTGGAAGTGGATGCTCGATGGTCCTCTTCCTGTGCCAACCGCTGGTGGCGAACGGAGAGGATGTGTTGGAGGTTGTTCATCCAAGACCGAGCACTAAAGGAGCGATCTCCACTCCCTGGTGGGTTACATATCAATGATTAGGATGAAGGTGACAGAGTGCAAGGTATCAGTGGAGACACCAGAGACTGCAGATGCTGGGAATACAGAGCAACACACAATCTGCTGGAGGAACGGCAGGTTTTGAGCCGAAGTGTGATGCTGCTTGACTTGCTGAGTTCCTCCAGCAGAGTGTTTGTTGTAAGGTATCCAAGTTTGTCAGTGACACGAAGATAAATGGGAGGGCATGTTGTGGTGAGGTATTTGGACTCAGTAGCAGGATATAAACAGGTGAAGTGAGTGGGCGAAACCCTGGCAAACTGAGTTTCATGCTGGGAAGTGTGAGGTCATGCACTTCGGTAAGAGGAGGCAAAAGGTGGATTATTATTGAAGTGGAGAGAGATTACCGAAGAATTAAGGAGAGAGGGGGGTAGGTGTTGTGCATAAATCACAACTAGCAAGGTAAATGACATGTTGGCCTTTGTTGTGAGAGGGTTGGAGTTTAGAAGCAGTGAGGTACTGTTACAGTTGTATGTTTGGCGAGGCTACACCTCGAATATTGGGCATAATTCTGCTCCACATTTAAGAAAGGATATAAGACCATGAGACATAGGAGTAGAATTAGACCATTCGGCCCATCAAGTCCGGTCCACCATTCGATCATGACTGTTTTTTTTAACAATCCCATTCTCCCGCCTTCTCCCCGTAACCCTTGACCCCCTGACCCATCAAGAACCTGTCAATCTCTGCCTTAAATGCACCCAATGACTTGGTCTCCACAGCCCTCTGTACAATGAATTCCACAGCTTCACCACCTCTGGCTGATGAAGCTCCCCCTCGTATACTGGCATTGGAAGCAGTCCAGAGGAGATTCCATTACAAGCAGCTGAACAAGTTGGGTCTGTAGTCTTTAGATTCTTTGGATTTTTGAAGAACGAAGGGTGAGCTTCTTGAAACATATAAGATTCTAAGGGGGCGTGACAGGCTAGATGTTGAGATGCTTCCAAGACCGGGAAAGTCTTGAACCAGGAGACAAAGCTGGAAGATAAGAAGACAGTCATTAAAAACTAAATTTCTTCATAGAATCAAAGAAACATAAAGCACAGAAACAGACCATCTGACTCACCTCATCCAGGCTGATTGTGACGCCTATCCACCCCAATCCACACCCATCCACATCAATCCACGCCTATCCACATTAGTCCCATTTGCCTGCATTGGGCCTATATCTCTCTAAACCATTCCCATCCAAGTACCTGTCCAAATGTCTTTTAAACATTGTAAATATATCAACCTCCCCCACTTTCTCTGGCAGCTCGTTCCAGATATTCACCACCTTCTGTGTGAAAAACTTAACCCGCAGATCTCCTTCAAATTTCCCCCCTCTCACCTTAAACCTGTGCCCTCTAGTTCCAGACTTCCCTGCCCTGGGAAAATGACTATCTAACCTATGCCACTCATAATTTTATAACCTTCTATAAGGTCACCCTCAGCCTCCTACGTTTCAGTGAAAACAAACCCAGCCTGTCCGATTTCTCCTTGTAACTACAGCCCTCCATTCCAGGCCACATCCTGGGGAATCTCTTCTGTACTCTCTCTGTCGCTACCTGATCCTTCCTGTAATGTGGTGACCAGAACTGTACACAATACTCCAAATGTAGACTAACCAACATTTTGTACAGCTGCAGCTTGACATCTAAACTCCATGCCTCAGACCAAGAAGGCAAGTGGACCAAACAACTTCTTTACTACCCTATCCACCGATATCACCACTTTCAGGGAGCTATGGACTTGCACCCCAAAGTCCCTCTGTATATCAAGACTCTGCCATATACTCTCCATGTTCTACCAGAATTTGACTTCCCAAAGTGCATTACCTCACACTTGTCTGGAATAAACTCCATCTGCCACCACCCTGCCCTAATTTCCAGCTGGTCTATGTCCCTCTGTATCCATAGGCAACCTTCTTCATTACCTACAACTCCACCAATGTTTGTGTCATCTGCAAACTTACCAATTAGAACCCCTACATTCTCATCCAAGTCATTTATATTTAGTACAAACAACAAAGGTCCCAGCACCGATCCCTGCAGTGCACCGCTTGTTACAGATTTCGAGTCAGACAAACACCCCTCCACCACCCCCCTCTGCTTCCTATCACCAAGCCGTTTGAAACCAGTTTGCCAACGCTGGATCCAAAAGGATGGGATAAAGCTGGAAAGGGTGCAGAAGATCTATCTAACCCTTCCCTCCCACATAGCCCCCCATTTTTCTATCATTCATGTGACTATCTAAGATTTTTTTAAATGTCCCTAATGTATCTGCCCCCACAACCTCTGCCGGCAGTGCGTTCCACACACCCACCACTCTCTGTGTAAAAAACTTGCCCCTGACATCCCCATTATACCTTCCTCCAATCACCTTAAAATTATGTCCCTTCATGTTAGCCATTGTCACCCTGGGAAAAAGTCTCTGACTGTCCACTCGATCTACGCCTCTTATCATCTTGTACACCTCTATCAAGTCACCTCTCATCCTCCTTCTCTCCAAAGAGAAAAGCCATAGCTCGCTCGAACTATCCACATAAGACATGCTCTCCAATCCAGGCAGCATCCTGGTAAGTGTCCTCTGCACCCTCTCTAAGGCTTGCACATCCTTCCTATTAACCTTGTATTCTGCCTTCAAATTCGATCTTCCAATGTGTATCACTTCACACTTTTCCAGGTTCAACTCCATCTGCCACTTCTCAGCCCAGCTCTGCATCCTATTGATGTCCTGTTGTAATCTACAGCAACCTTCTACACTATCCACAACACCACCAACCTTCAGGTCATCTGCAAACTCACTAACCGACCCTTCCACATCCTCATCCAAGTCATTTATAAAAATCAAAAAGAGCAAGGGTTCCAGAACAGATCCCTGCAGAACACCACTGGTCACCGACCTCCAGGCAGAATATGCTCCACCTACAACCTCTATGAGCAAGCCAATTCTGAATCCACCCAGCCAAATTTCCCTGGATCATGTGTTTCCTGACTTTCTGAATGAGCCTTCCATGAGGAACCTTATCAAATGCATTACTAAAATCCATGTACACCACATCCACTGCTCTACCTTCATCAATGTGCTTTGTCACATCCTCAAAGAATTCAATCAGGCTCGTGAGGTACGACCTGCCCCTCACAAAGCCATGCTGACTGTCCCTAATCAGCCTATGCTTCTCCAAATGCCCATAAATCCTGTCTCTAGGAATCGTCTCCAGTAATTTGCCCACCACTGAAGTCAGACTCACTGATTTGTAATTACCAGCGTTGTCCCTACTCCGTTTCTTAAACAAAGAAACGTTTGCCACCCTCCAATCATCTGGGACTCTTCCTGTGGCCAGTGAGGACTCAAAGATCGTCGCCAAAGGCACAGCAATCTCTTCCCTCGCTTCCTGTAATAACCTTGGATATATCCATCCGGCCCCGGAGACTTATCTATCCTAATGTTTTCAAAGTTCCAGCACATCCTCTTTCCTCACGTCGACATGCCCTAGCGTATCAGCCTGTCGTACACCATCCTCACAAATGTTAAAGTCTCTCTCTCTCTGGTGAATACTGAAGCAGAGTATTCATTAAGGACCTCCCCTACCTCTTCCGACTCCAGGCACATGTTTCCTCTTTTATCCCTGATCGGTCCTGCTCTCACTCTACTCATCCTCCTATTCTTCACATACATGTAGAATGCCTTGGTGTTTTCCTTGATCCTACTCGCCAAGGCCTTCTCATGCCCATTCTAGCTCTCCTAAGTCCATTCTTAAGCTCCCTCCTACTACCTTGTAACTCTCCAAAGTCCCGTCTGATCCATGCTTTCTAAATCTTAGGTAAGGCTTTTTACTTCCTCATGACTAGATATTCTACATCTCTTGTCAACTACAGTTCCTTCACTCTACCATCCTTACCCTGCCTCAATGGGACAAACCTATCCAGAACCCCATGCAAGTACTCCCTAAACGACCTCCACATTTTCGCTGTGCACTTCCCCAAAAACATCTGCTCCCAATTTACACTCCCAAGTTCCTGCCTAATCGCATCATAATTCCCCCTCCCCCAATTAAATACTTTCTGATATTGTCTGCTCCTATCCCTCTCCAAGACTATGGTAAAGGTCAAGGAGTTATGGTCACTGTCTCCAAAATGCTCTCCCACCAAGAAATCTGACACCTGATCAGGCTCATTGCCCAGTACCTCTCCTCTCATCGGCCTGTCCACATATTGTGTCAGGAATCCTTCCTGGACACACCTAACAAACTCCGTCCTATCTATCCCCTTTACACTAAGGACGTGCCAATCAATATTAGGGAAGTTGAAATCACCTATGACAACAACCCTGTTATTTTTGCACCTCTCCAAAATCTGCCTCCTGATCTGCTCCTCAGTGTCTCTGTGCTATTGGGTGGGGTCTGTAGAATATCCCAATAGAGTGATTGGTCCCTTCCTGTTTCTGACTTCCACCCACACTGACTCAGTGGACGATCCCTCCAGGACATCCTCCCTTTCTACAGCTGTGACACTGTCCCTGATCAGCAAAGCCACTGCTCCACCTCTTTTACCTCCGTCCCTGTCCCTCTTGAAACATCTAAACCCCGGAAAATCCAGCAGCCATTCCTGCCCTTGCGACAGCCAAGTCTCTGTAAAGGCCACAATATCGTAGTTCCATGTACTGACCCACGTTCATCACACTTGTTCCTGATACTTCTCACATTAAAGTAGACACACTTCAGCCCATCCAACTGACTGCAATTTTGCCCTTTCAACTGCCTGTCCTTCCTCACAGTCTCTCTACACTCTGCATCTACTTGTACACTAAATGCACCAACCTCTGACCTATCACTCTGGTTCCCATCCCCCTGGCAAACTAGTTTAAACCATCCCC
Source organism: Pristis pectinata (assembly GCF_009764475.1). Taxonomy (NCBI): domain Eukaryota; kingdom Metazoa; phylum Chordata; class Chondrichthyes; order Rhinopristiformes; family Pristidae; genus Pristis; species Pristis pectinata. Next base: position 1,545,564 of record NC_067405.1, on the reverse strand, counting down.
AACAGTTCTAGTAAACCTGCCCGCAAGAATATTGGTCCCCCTCCAGTTCAGGTGTAACCCTCCTCTTTCGTACAGGTCGAACATTCGCTAGAAGAGATCCCAACGGTCCACAAATCTGAAACCCTGCCCCCTGTACCAACTCCTCAGCCATGCATTCGTCTGCCAAATCATCCTATCCTTACCCTCACTGGCACATGGGACAGGCAGCAATCCAGAGATTACTACCCTTGAGGTCCTGCTTTTCAGCTTCCTACCTAGCTCCCTATAGTCCCTCTTCAGGACCTCACCTCTTTTCCTTCCTATGTCATTGGTATCAATATGTACCACAACCTCTGGCTGTTCACCCTCCCCCTTCAGAATGCTGTGGGCCCGATCCGAGACGTCCCTGACCCTGACACCAGGGAGGCAACAAACCATCCAGGAGTCTCTGTCATGTCCATAGAATCTCCTGTCTGACCCTCTTACTATTGAATCCCCTATCACTGTTGCTCTCCTGTTCTCCCCCCTTCCCTTCTGCACCACACAACCAGGCTCAATGCCAGAGACTTGGTCACTGCAGCTTTCCTCTGGTAGCTCGTCCCCCCCCACTCCCACAGTATCCAAAGCAGTATACCTGTTATTGAGGGGAACGGCCACAGGGGTACCCTGCACTACCTGCCTATTGTCCATCCTTCCTCCTCTCAGTCACCCAGCTACCTGCCTCCTGCAGCTTCGGAATGACTGCCTCCCTGTAGCTTCTTGTCTATGTACTCCTCAGTATCCATAGGAGCCGAAGGTCATCCAGCTGCAGCTCCAGTTCCCTAACATTGTCTGTAAGGAACTGCAGCTGGATGCACCTCATGCAGATGTAGTTATCAGGGTGACTGGAGGTCTCCCAAAACTCCCACATCTCACAAGATGAACACACCACTGACCCTGGAGCCATTCTCACTGCTCTGGCCTGGTAGTAATTAGAAAGAAGGAAACTTACCAGAAACTTACCTTAGATAGGCACATAGATGATAGAAAAATGGAGTGGTATGTGGGAGGGAATTGTTAGATTAATCTTAGAGTAGGTTTAAAGGTTGGCACAATATTGTGGGCCAAAGGGCCTGTAATGTTCTGTGTTCTTTGACACATCCCATGAACGGTGTGTGGGAAGGGATAATTGGTGCCCCTGTCTCTCCCAAAGATCAAAGAATGGTGGCAGAGGGAAGGACACTGCAGGGAGTACTGGGTGGTGCACCGGGAGGGTGACAGTAGGTCCAGTACCAGTGGAGACAGGAGGAGCCGAATGGGGCTGCCCACACCATGTTAGCAAGATCCTTGGTGGTGTTTACATGTGGTGTGTAGCCTTTGGAGAATAGGATGGATGTGTGTGGCTGTGTCACTGTGTCAGGTGCAGTCAAGTGTTGGACTGTCATAACTTATAGTATTTAAATGCCAGGGCAGTCTCTGCCAACGTTCTTCCCCTGGGCATGTTTGTGGTCCCTTCTGGTGAGGGTGTGGTCTCTCTGATTATTGATTCTACCCCTCCCTTTGCTGGTTGGTGTGCACGGGAGATGAGAGCCAAAGTGGGAGCAGTCGAGTGTCTCTGGGCAGGTATCAGAGTTGGAACCACGCACCAAGTTATCCTGGGTCTTCAGCTGCCAGAATCTGGAGTAACAAACAAAGTGGCTGCTCTTGTGCTGTGGAATATAACGTGGAAAATGTGAGGGCTTCCACTGTAGTGCACAAAGCAGAAAACAATTTTTAAGGTGATGAGATTGGGTCGTGTTGATGTTCAAAGGGTTCAGTCTATCACTGAATTCATTGAAAGACAATGTGCAGGTGTAACAAGTCATTAAGAAAGGAAATGGTATGTTGGCCTTTAGTGGGGATTTGAATAGAGTCAGGAAATCTAACTTCAATAGTGTTAGCTGGTGCGACCATACTGGTCCCCTTAGCTGAGGTGTTGACTGGGACAGAGCAGTTCAGTTATCAGGAGAGACTGGAGAGGCTGGGTCTGTTCTCCCTGGAGCGGAGGGGGTTAAGAGGGGACATGACTGAGGTATATAAAATTATGAGGGGTATAGATAAGGTTGACTGCAGAAGACTTTGCCCCATGTAGTGGTAGATAAAACTATAGATTCAGGGTAAAAGATTCAGAGGGGATGTGAGGGGGACCTCCTTCACCCAGAGAGTGGGGAGTACCTGGAACACACTGCCAGAGGGAGTGGTGGAAGCAGTGTCACTGGCAGTGTTTACTAAGTGCCTGGGTGAACACTTGAATCACTTGGGCACAGAGGGCTATGGACCGAGTGGCAAAAGAGAGAGCTGTGCAAGTCATTGGTGAGACCTCACCTGGAATATTGTGTGCAGTTCTGGTCGCCATACTATCGGCAGGATGTGATTCAGCTGGAGAGGGGGCAGGAACAATTCATGAGGATGTTGCTGGGACTGGAGAGCTTGAGTTATAAGGAGAGACCGGACAGGCTGGAACTGTTTTCTCTGGAGTGAAGGAGGCTGAGGGGTGACCTTATAGACATTTGTAAAAACATGAGGGGCATAGATGAGGTGAATGGTCACAGTCCTTTCCCCAGGGTAGGGGAGTCTAAAACTAGAGGGAATAGGTTTAAGGGGAAAGACCTAAGGGGCAAGTTTTCCATGCAGCGGGTGGTGGGTACATGGAACGAGCTGCCAGAGGAAGCTGTAGAGGGGGGTACAATTACAGTGTTTAAAAGGCACTGGGATAGGTACATGGATAGGAAAAGTTTAGAGGGATATAGAAACATAGAAACATAGAAAAACTACAGCACAATTCAGGCCCTTTGGCCCACAAAGCTGTGCCGAACATGTCCCTACCCTAGAAATTACTAGGCTTACCCATAGCCTTCTATTTTTCTCATAACATAGAGGCAAATAGAGGCAAATAGTTGCCAAACGTAGGCCAATCGGACCAGCTCAGGAAGGCACCTTGGTCGGCGTGGACAACAGGTATACCTTTGGCCCATCGAATCTGCTCCACCATTCAATAAAGTCCTCGCTGATCTGGTTCTGGCCTCATCTATATTTGCTTCCTGTTCCCCTTAACCTTTGACTCCCCTGTAGTCCAAATATCCGTCAGTCTCAGAATTCCAAAAACTCACACCCTGCTGAGCTTTCCTCATCTCTGCCTTAAACAGGCAATCTTTTATTCTAAAACTGTGCCCCTCGTTCTAGACACCCATACCAGGAGAAACACCCTCTCAGCATCCTCCCTGTCAATTCCCCTCAGAGAGTCTGATGTTTCAATAAGATAAGATCAGATTTCTTTATTAATCACATGTACATCGAAACATACAGTGAAATGCATCTTTTGCGTAGTGTTCTGGGGGCAGCCCTCAAGTGTTGCCACACCTCCAGCGCCAACATAGCATGCCCACAACTTCCTAACCCGTACGTCTTTACATGTACAATAAGTTCACCTCTCACTCACTAAAAGTGTTGGCCTAAACTGCCCAACCCGCTTTCCTCAAACATCAATCTTTTCATCCTAGGAATGAACCCATGAGCCTCCTCCATACTCCCTCCAATGCAATTATCTCCCTCTTTCTGCTCTCTGCAGTCTCACCAATACCCTCAGCTGTAACAAGACTTCCCTGATTTTCTGGAGACATACGAGACTGCAGTTGCTGGAATCTGGAGCTAAAAGACAAGCTGCTGGAGGAACTCAATGTTCAAACAACCTCTGTGGGGGCAAATGAACTGTCAATGTTTTGGGTCCAGTCCTGATGCAGGGTTTTGACCTGGAACATCAACAATTCCTCTCCCCTGACAGGTGCTGCTCAACCCACTGAGTTCCTCTGGTAGATTGTTTTCTGCTTCCCTGTTTTTATACTCCATTTCCTTTGCAATAAAGGCCTTTCTGATTACTGCGAGTACCTGCATGTTACCTTGTACTTCCCGAACGAGGACCCCCACGGTCTGTTCTTCTGTTTATTTAAATAATATTCTGTTTTTCTCTTCTTCCCACTTTAAATTCCCCACTGTAAACCTGTCTCAGCTCTAGTGTGAATAGAACGGTGGATGGATTCTGCATTATCTTACAGCACAGTTATAACGTTTAAAAGACACTTGGACAGGTATATGAATAGCAATGGTTTAGAGAGATATGGGCCAAATGTGAGGGAATTGAAGTAGCTCAGGCAGGCAACTTGGTCGGCATGGACGTGTTGGGCCGAAGGGCCTGTGCTGTATGACTCTAACACTACCATGGTGGATGGTGATTAATCACGGCCAGTTACGGGAATAGGAGATTGGGACATTCAGCCCCCTGAGCTGCACCTGACCAATAGGAGGTAGCTGGGGTGAGAGGGCAGGATGGGGAAGAGGAGAGGGTGACAGTTTCCACCTGTTCAATGGGTGCCAGCAGTCTGCTACGACACAGGTACCTGATCCATCCGGGATGCCAAATCCCTGATGAACCTGTAAGGTGATCCAATTATTAAAAGGTTGCATTCTCTCAAAGCCAGTCATCAAATACTACAGGTGGTGTGCGTGACATCAGCACTTGAATGCACTGCCAAGAATACAGTGAAACTTCTCAAAAACAAAATGACATTTCGAAATGCTCAGCCAGTAATGATTCAGAAACTATTCAATACAAACCGTGATCTTATCAACGGGTGCAGAACAACAAATTCTTTTGTGACATTACGTTAAAAAGATTCCAGGTCAAACCCTAATTAAGACCACAAACATCTCAGCAGTTCACCTCAACCATGTCGCACAGCCTCTGGGCTGACTCCAGAGTTGGGTCCTCGGTGCTTGGTTAACAATGTGAACTTTACTGGTAAGGACCACAAATGTTCAAAGGTTGTGGTTAAAACTGAGGTCTGACCTGCACTTACGTTCACACCTTTGAGAATGATCAAACGCAGTTCATTGATCCGATCACAGCTGTGAAAGTTCACTTCAGGATGTGGAGGGAGATTTTCTCCACTTCAAACTTGTTCTTTCTCCAAGTCCTTTCACTATCCTGCTTTACTTTCTATACACATGTGGAGAAACGGCATGTAAAAAGGGCAAGGTTATGGTGGTCATAGGGGATTTCAATATGCAGGTAGATTGGGAAAATCAGGTTGGTACTGGATCCCAGAGAAGGAATTTGTAGAATGCCTGTGAGATGGCTTTTTAGAGGAGCTTGTGGATGAGCTCATGAGGGAAAAGGCAATTCTGGATATGGTGATGTGCGATGAACCAGATTTCATTGGGGAACTTGATGTGCAGGAACCCCTAGGAGGCAGTAATCACAATACGATAGAATTCACCCTGCAGTTTGAGAGGGAGAAGCTAAAATCGGAAGTATCGGTATTACAGTTGAGTAAAGGTAACTAAGATAAGATAAGATTTCTTTATTAGTCACATGTACGTTGAAACACACAGTGAAATGCATCTTTTGCATAGAGTGTTCTGGGTGCAGCCCACAAGTGTCGCCACGCTTCCGGCGCCAATGTAACACGCCCACAACTTCCTAATCCGTGTGTCTTTGGAATGTGGGAGGAAACTGGAGCACCTGGAGGAAACCCACGCAGACACGGGGAGAACGTACAAACTCCTTACAGACAGCGGTGGGAAATGAACCCAGGTCACTGGCGCTAGAATAATGTTACACTAACCACTACACTTCCTTGCCTGCTGAGGCTACACTATCGTGATTACAGAGGCATAGAGAGAAGCTGACCAAATTGGAAGGGGACCCTAGCAGGGATGACGGTAGATCAGCAATGGCAGGAGTTTCTGCGAGTAATTCGGAAGATGCAGGATCAATTCATCCCAAAGAAGAAGCAGCATTCTAAAGGGAGGATGAGGCAATCATGGCTGGCAAGGGAAGTCAGAGACAGCATAAAAGCAAAAGAGAGGCCATACAATATTGTAAAAATTAGCAGGAAGCTGCAGGATTGGAAGCTTTTAAAACCAACAGAAGGCAACTAAAAACGCAATAAGGGGGGAAAAGATGAAATATGAAGGTAAGCTAGCCAATAATATAAAAGAGGATACCAAACGTTTTTTCAGATATATAAAGAGTAAAAGAGAGGCAAGAGTGGACATCGGCCCGCTGGAAATGACACTGGAGAGGAAGTAATGGGAACAAAAAAATCGCGGACAAACTGAATAAGTATCTTGCATCAGTCTTCACTGTGGAAGACACCAGCAACGTGCCAGAAATTCGAGAGAGTCAGAGGGCAGAAGTATGTGTGTCACTATTACTGAGGAGAACGTGCTTGGGAAACTGTAAGGTCTGAAGACAGATAAGTTATCTGAACCAGATGGACTACACCCCAGGGCTCTGAAAGAGGCAGCTGAAGAGATTGTGGAGTCATTAGGAGTGATCGTTCAAGAATCACTAGATCCAGGAATGGTTCCAGAGGAATGGAAAATCACAAATGTCACTCCATTTTTTAAGACGGGAGGGAGGTAAAAGACAGGAGATTATAGGCCAGTTATCCTGACTTCAGTGGTTGGTAAGATGTTAGGGTCCATTATTAAGGATGAGATTTTGGGATACTTGGAAGCACATGATAAAATAGGCCGGTCAGCATGGTTTCCTTAAGGGGAAATCTTGCCTGATGAATCTGTTGGAATTCTTTGAGGAAGTAACAGGCGGGATAGACAAAGGAGAGTCAGTGGATGTTGTTTACTTGGATTTTCAGAAGGCCCTTGACAAGGTGCTGCACATGAGGCTGCTAAACAAGATGGGAGTCCATGGTATTACAGGAAAGATACCAGCACAGCTAGAGATTGGCTGAATGGCAGGAGGCAAAGAGTGGGAATAAAGGGGGCCTTTTCTGGTTGGCTGCCAGTGACCAGTGGTGTTCTGCAGGGGTCGGTGTTGGGTCTGGTACTTTTCATGTTATATGTTAATGATCTGGATGATGGAATTGATGGCTTTGTGGCCAAGTTTGTGGATGATTCAAAGATAGGTGGAGGGACAGGTAGTGTTGAGGAAGCAGGGAGTCTACAGAAGGACTTGGACAGTTTGGGAGAATGGGCAAAGAAGTGGCAGATGGAACACGGCGCAGGGAAGTGTACGGTCATGCACTGTGGTAGAAGGAATAAAGATGCAGACTATTTTCTAAACAGGGAGCAAATTCAGAAACTGGAGGTGCAACGGGACGTGAGATCCCAGTGCAAAGGGAAATCTGTAATGAGATGGGATGTCGTGCTTGTGATGGGTATTTTTCTTCCTCCAATTCAAATGTACTGATGGAACAGTCACACAACTTCACAGGTCATGTTTAAGTCTGAATCCCTCAAGGTTAGCTTGCAGGATGAGTCGGTAGTAAGGAAGACAAATGCAATGTTAGCATTCATTTCAGAGGACTGCAATATAAAAGCAAGGATGTAATGCTGAGACTTTATAATGCGTTGGTCAGACCACATTTGGAGTATTGTGAACAGTTTTGGGCCCCATGTCTAAGGAAGGATGTGCAGTTGCTGGAGAAGTTCCAGAGGAGGATTATGAGAATGATCCCAGGAATGAAAGGGTTAACATATGAGGAGCGTTTGATGGCTCTGGGCCTGTACTCACTGGAGTTTAGACAGATGAGGGAGGGTCTCATTGAAACCTACCGAACATTGAAAGAACTGGATAGAGTGGACGTGGAGGGGATGTTTCCGGTAGTGGGAGAGTCTAGGACCAGAGGGCACACCCTCAGAATAGAAGGGCATCCCTTCAGAACAGAGATGAGGAGGAATTTCTTTAGCCAGAGGGTGGTGAATCTGAGGAATTCATTGCCATGGAATACTGTGGAGGAGACTGAGGGGTGACCTTACAGAAGTGTATTAAATAATGGGGCATAGATTGGGTGAATGCATGCAGTCTTCTTCCCTGGGTTGAGGAATCAAGAACTAGAGGGCATATTAGAATTGGTATTGGTTTATTGTTGCCTCTTGTACCAAGTGAAAGGTTTAAGGTGAGAGGGACAAGGTTTAATGGGAACTTTTTCACCCAGAGGGCAGTCTGTACATGGAGCAAGCTGCCAGAGGAAGTGGGTGAGGCAGGTACAATAACAACATTTAGAAGACACTTGGACAGGTCCATGGACAGGAAAGGTTTGAGCGATATGGGCCAAATGTCAACAAATGATATTTATTTATTAGTCACATGTACATTGAAACACACAGTGAAATGCATCTTTTGCATAGATTGTTCCGGGGGCAGCCTGCAAGTGTCGCCACGCTTCCGGCGCCAACATAGCACGCCCACAACTTCCTAACCCGTACGTCTTTGGAACATGGGAGGAAACTGGAGAACCCGGAGGAAACCCACACAGTCATGGGAGAACGTACAAACTCCTTACAGACAGCGGCGGGAATTGAACATTGGTCACTGGCGCTGTAATAGCGTTACGCTAACCGCTACACTACTATGCTGCCCCACTAACATAGAAACATAGAAAAACTACAGCACAATTCAGGCCTTTCAGCCCACAAAGCTGTGCCGAACATGTCCCTACCCTATAAATTACTAGGCTTACCCATAGCCCTCTATTTTTCTTCAGCTCCATGTACCTATCCAACAGTATCTTAAAACACCCTATCGTGGGCATCTTAATCAGCATGGACCAGTTGGGTTGAAGGGCCTGTTTCTATGCTGTAGGACTCTATGACTATGACTTGCTCTCCAATCGATCCTTGTGTGTTCTAAAGTGTCCTCATTCCAATGACAGGGCCATGAAAGAGTCCTGTATTGTTGTTTCTTGTCACTATTTCCCAGAGTCGGCAGTGGGTACCTTGCACACCTACTGCCTTCCTTGGATGTGGGAGCCATTTCTCAGCCTCCCTGTCCGGAATCAATCTCATTGCTGGAAGTCAAAATATTTGGTGATCGGTGCCAAGGTGAGTAACCTTGCAGGTTTGTAATTAGCTCAAAGGCATCTTCTGACATGACTCCTAAATAACCCACACAATGTGACAAGTACATAGTTACGACAAAGAGCAAGCTTCTGGTGACATCACATGGTGGGGTAAACAAGTGTGGTATGTTCTCCTCAGGGTTCTTTTACTTGTCATCTCAAACCTACGTTATCTGGTGTGTGAACCTTTAGCCAATGGGACCATTGGCTAAAGGTTCATACCTCAGCCCTTCACACATTTCAATCAAATCTCCTCTTAAACTTCTCTTCTTGACATCAGCCCCAGATTCTCCAACCTCTCCACATATTTTAATTCCCTCATCACTGGAATCTGTTAATGTGGTGGATTTGGGATTTCTGCAAGGCCTTTGATAAGGCCCCACACAGGAGGTTGTTTGAGCACAAGGAGTCAAGGGTAACACACTGTACCAACACTTCGGCTGAAGGGAACAAATGAGAAAGATAAGATATATCTTTATTCGTCACGTGTACATCGAAGCACACAGTGAAATGTGTGAACGTACAAACTCCTTACAGACAGCAGAGGAATTGAACATTGTTTACTGATGATGTAGACCAGTGGGATTGTGAGTGGGGAGGAGGATGTAGAGAGGACCTGTGAGCAGATGGACAAGCTGAGTGAGTGGTAGAACGTGGCCGATGGAAAATTTGAGGTCATCCATTTGGTGCACAAAACAGAAGTGTAAATGGTGGGAGTAAATTCCTGGAAATCGAGGATTATGGAATAATGATTGAAAATGGCTCTGAGGTAGAATGAGCCATGATCTGGATGAATGGTAGAGACTGACATGTCCTTCCTGAGGTGTAGTGACCAGACTCAGATACAGTTCTTTAGCATAGCCATGGACGAGGATAGGAGCAGAGATTATGGGAAAGTATTTAACTGGGGGAGGTCGAATTACAATGGTATTAGGCAGGAAATTGGGAGTGTAAACTGGGAACAGATGTTTTCTGGTAAATGCACCACAGAAATGTGGAGGTTGTTTAGGGACCACTTAAATGGGGTTCTAGATAGGTTTGTCCCACTGAAACAAGGAAAGGATGGTAGGGCGAAGGAACCGTGGTTAACAAGAGAGGCGGTAGTCAAGAGGAAGAAGGAAACATATTTAAGGTTTAGGAAGAAAGATCAGACAGGGCTCTTGAGAGTTATAAGATAGCCAGGAAGGAGCTTAAGAAGGGAATTAGGAGAGCTAGAAGGGGACATGGGAAGGCCTTGGTGAGTAGGGTTAAGGAAAACCCTAAGGCGTTGTACACATATGTGAGGAACAAGAGGATGACTAGGGTGAGGGTAGGACCGCTCAGGGATAAGGGGGAGAAATGTGTCTGGAGGTGAAGGAGGTAGGGGAGCTCCTGACTGAATATTTTGCTTCAGTCTTCACCAGGGAGAGGGACTTAGAGGAAGAGAAGGTTAGCGTAGAACAGGCAAATGTATTGGAGCATGTCGAGGTTAAGTGTTGGAGCTACTAAAAAGCATTAGGATAGTTAAGTCCCCCGGGTCGGATAGGATTTACCCCAGGTTACTAAGGGAAGTGAGGGTAGAAATTGCTGGAGTGTTAGTGATGATCTTTGAGGCTTCCCTGGCCACAGGAGTGGTACCGGAGGACTGGAGGATGGCAAATGTTGTTCCCTTGTTCAAGAAAGGAAAAAGGGACAATCCTGGGAATTATAGACCAGTGATTCTTACATCAGTGGTGGGCAAACTATTGGAGAGGATGCTTCGGGACAGGATTTATGAGCATTTGGAGAAGCAGAGTCTAATTGGGGATAGTCAACATGGCTTTGTGAGGGACAAGTCATGCTTCACGAGCCTAATAGAGTTTTTTGAGGAAGTGAAAAGACAGATTGATGAAGGTAGAGCGGTGAATGTGGTGTATATGGATTTTAGGAAGGTGTTTGACAAGATTCCCCATGCTAGGTTCATCCAGAAAGTCATGAGGTATGAGATCCATGGATAAATTGGCTGTGAGGATTCAAAATTGGCTTGCCCACAGAAGGCAGAGGGGAGAAGAAGGGTCGTATTCTGCATGGAGGTTGGTGACCAGTGGTGTTCTGCAGGGATCTGTTCTGGGACCCCTGCTCTTTGTGATTTTTATAAATGTCTTGGATGAGGATGTGGAAGGGTGGGTTAGTGCGTTTGCTGATGACACAAAGGTTGGTGGTGTTGTGGACAGTGTAGAAGGTGGCTGTAGGTTGCAACGGGATGTAGACAGGATGCAGAGCTGGGCTGAGAAGTGGCAGATGGAGTTCAATCGGGAGAAATGTGAAGTGATTCACTTTGGAAGATGGAACTTGAAGGTGGAATACAAGGTTAATGGCAGGATTCCTAGCAGTGTAGAGGAACAGAGGGATTTTGGGGTCCACGTCCATAGATCCCTCAAAGTTGTTGCACAAGTTGATAGGGTTGTTAAGAAGGCATATGTGTGTTGGCCTTCGTTAGTCAGGGGATTGAGTTCAAGAGCCACAAGGTAATGTTGCAGCTCTATAGAACTTTGGTTCGACCACACTTGGAGTATTGTGTTCATTTCTGGTCACCTCATTATAGGAAGGATGTGGAAGCTTTAGAGAGGGTGCAGAGGAGATTTACCAGGATGCTGCCTGCATTAGAGAACGTCTTATGAGGATAGGTTGAATGAGCTAGGGCTTTTCTCTTTGGAGCAACGCAGGATGAGAGGTGACTTGATAGAGGTGTATAAGATTATGAGGGGCATAGATAGAGTGGAGAGTGAGCACCTTTCTCCCAGGGCGGCAATGGCCAATACCAGAGGGCATTCATTTAAAGTGAGTGGAGAAAAGTTTAGGGGATACGTCAGAGGTAGTTTTTTATTACACAGAGAGTGGTGGGTGCCTGGAACACACTGCTGGGGGGAAGCGGGGGAGGTGGTAGGGGCTGATACGATAGGGTCATTTCAGAGACTCTTAGATAGGCTCATGGATGTAAGAAAAATGGAGGGTTATGGGAGGTGAAGTAGAGAGGGGGATAGATTGACGGGAACCAGAGGGGTAGGTCAGAGGAAGAAGGGGATGGGGAAAAGTCAGATCTGACAGGTAGAGACGCTTTGAGGAAGGAGAAGCAGAGTACAGGCTATAAAAGTAGTAAGGTGGATGAGCTAAAGTGCATTTACTTCAATGCAAGAAGCATCAAGAATAAGGGAGATGAACTGAGAGCTTGGATAAGTACATGGAACTACGATATTGTGGCGATTACAGAGACATGGCTGACATCAGGGCAGGAATGGATATTGAATATTCTTGGTTTCCAGTGTTTTAAAAGGGATGGTGGGGGGGAGAAGAGCAGGAGGGGTGACGATACTGGTCAGGGACACAGTTACAGCTGCAGAAAGGGTGGATAATGTAGAAGGATCCTCTCTAGAGTCAATATGGGTGGAAGTTGGGAACAAGAAAGGGGCAGTTACTCTACTGCGGGTATTCAATAGGCCCCCCGGTAGCAGTAGGGATACTGAGGAGCAGATTGGGAGGCAGATTTTGGAAAGATGCAAAAATGACAGGGTTATTATAATGGGAGACTTCAACTTTCCAAATATTGATTGGCACCTGCTTAGTGCCAAAGGTTTAGATGGGGCGCAGTTTGTTAAGTGTGTCCAGGACGGATTCCTGACACAGTATGTTGACAGGCCGACTAGAGGGAATGCCATATTAGATCTAGTTTTAGGTAATGAACCGGGTCAGGTGACAGATCTCTCGGTGGGTGAGCATTTGGGGGGCAGTGACCATTGCTCCATAACCTTTAGCATTGTCATGGACAGGGAGAGGAGCAAAGAGGACGGGAAGATATTTATTTGGGGGAAGGTGAATTATGAGGCTATAAGGCGAGAACTTGAGATTGTGAATTGGGATGACATTTTTGAAGGGAAATGTACTATGGAGATGTGGTCGATGTTCAGGGATCTTTTGCAGGATGTTAGGGATAAATTTGTCCCGGTGAGGCAGAGAAGGAATGGCAGGGTGAAGGAACCGTGGGTGACGAGAGAGGTGGAACAACTAGTCAGGAAGAAGAAGGCAGCATAGATAAGGTGTAAGCAGCAAGGATCAGATAGGGCTCTTGAGGAGTATAGAGTAGCAAGGAAGGAACTTAAGAAAGGGCTGAGGAGAGCAAGAAGGGGACATGAAAAGGCTTTGGCAAATAAGGTTAAGGAGAATCCCAAGGCTTTTTTCTCATACGTGAAGTGCAGAAGGATGGCTAGAGTAAAGGTGGGTCCGATTAAAGACAAAGGTGGGAGGATGTGCCTGGAAGCTGTTGAAGTGGGTGAAGTTCTCACTGAATACTTTTCAGTATTCACCAAGGAGAGGGGTCTTGATAATGCTGAGAACAGTGTAGGTGAGGGTAATGTTCTAGAGTATGTAGATATTAAGAGATAGGATGTGTTGGAGTTGTTAGAAAATAGTAGGACAGATAAGTGCCCAGGGCCTGACGGAATATTCCCCAGGCTGCTTCGTGAGGCGAGGGAGGAGATTGCTGAACCGTTTGCTAGGATCTTTGAGTTCTTGTTGTCTACGGGGATGGTACCGGAGGATTGGAGTTTGGCAACTGTTGTCTCCTTATTCAAAAAAGATAGTTGGGATAGTCCAGGGAATTATAGACCAGTGAGCCTTACATCTGTGGTAGGTAAGCTGCTAGAAAGGATTCTAAGAGATAAGATCTATGAGCATTTAGATAAACATGAACTGATTAGAGACAGCCAGCATGGCTTTGTGAAGGGAAGATCTTGCCTAACAAGCCTGATAGGGTTCTTTGAGGAGGTGACCAGGAAGATTGATGAGGGTAGTGCAGTGGATGTGGTCTACATGGATTTTAGTAAGGCGTTTGACAAGGTTCCTCATGGTAGGCTTCTTCAGAAGGTCAGAGGCCAAGGGATCCAGGGAAGCTTGGCTGTGTGGATTCAGAATTGGCTTGCCTGTAGAAAGCAGAGGGTTGTGGTGGAGGGAGTGCATTCGGATTGGAGGGCTGTGACTAGTGGTGTCCCACAGGGACCAGTTCTAGGACTTCTACTTTTTGTGATATTTATTAAAGATGAGGGGGTGAAAAGGTGGGTTAGCAAGTTTGCAGACGACATAAAGGTCGGTGGTGTTGCAGATAGTGTGGAAGGCTGTCGAAGCTTACAGAGGGTTATTGATAGGATGCAGAGCTGGGCTGAGAAGTGGCAGATGGAGTTCAATCCAGAGTAGTGTGAGGTGGTACACTTTGGAAGGACAAACTCCAAGGAGGATTACAAGGTAAATGGCAGGATTTTGGGCAGTGTGGAGGAGCAGAGGGATCTGGGGGTTCATATCCACAGATCTCTGAAAGTTGCCTCACAGGTGGATAGGGTAGTTAAGAAAGCTTATGGGACGTTAGCTTTCATAAGTTGTGGGATCGATTTTAAGAGCTGCGAGGTAATGATGCAGCTCCACAAAACTCTGGTTAGGCCACACTTAAAGTACTGTGTCCAATTCTGGTCACCTCATTATAAGAAGGATGTGGAGGAGTCGGAAAGGGTGCAGAGGAGATTTACCAGGATGCTGCCTGGTTTAGAGAGTATGGATTATGAGGAGAGACTAAGGGAGCTAGGGCTTTACTCATTGGAGAGAAGGAGGATGAGAGGAGACATGATAGAGGTGTACAAAATATTAAGAAGAATAGATAGAGTGGACAGCCAGCGCCTCTTTCCCAGGGCACTAATGCTCAATACAAGAGGGCATGGCTTTAAGGTTATGGGTGGGAAGATCCAAGGGAGATGTCAGAGGGAGGTTTTTTACCCAGAGAGTGGTTGGTGCATGGAATGCGCTGCCTGGGGTGGTGGTTAGAAGTTCAGCACAACGTGGTGGGCCAAAGGGCCTGTATTGTGCTTTATTTTTCTATGGTTCTATGGTTCTTTGGAATATATCGGTTAGCACAACATCGTGGACGTAGGGCCCGTACTGTGCTGTACTGTTGTCTGTTCTATGTTCTACAACTGGAGACTAACCAGTGTTTTATAAAGACTCGTCGTAATTCCCTTGCTCATGAACTTGGTGTTTCCACTTATGAGGAACAGGATGACACTGCTTTAGCAATTGATCTCTGAGAATGATCTAGCACCTTCAAAGATCTCTGCACGTTGACACCCATCTCTCTGTGCTCCTGAATTGTGTTATTTCATTGATACCAACTCTCCTCATTCTTCCTACCCAAATAGATCACTTTCCACCTCTCCTGGACCACCATGTTATAGAGTCACACAGCACGGAAACAGGCCCTTTGGCTCAACACGTCCATACTGACACATTCAGCATGGACGTGTTGAGCTGGTCCCATCTGTCTGCGCTTGGCCCGTAGCCCTCTAAACCTGTCCTATGCATGTACTTATCTAGATGGCTTTTAAATGTTGCTGATGGGCCCGCCTCAACCACTATTTATGGCAGCTCGTTCCAAATACGCACCACCCTTTGTGTGAAGAAGCTGCCCCTGATGTCCCTTTTAAATCTCTCACCTCTGATTATAAACCTGTGCCCTCTTGTTTTTAGCTCCCCCTCCCTGGGAAAAAGACTGTGTGCTTTCACCATGTCGGTGCCCCTCATGTTCTTATACACCTCGATCAGGTCACCCCTCAATCTCCTATGGTCCAGGGAATAAAGTCCCAGTCTACCCAACCTCTCCTTGTAACTCAGGCCCCCAAGTCCAGGCAACATCCTGGTAAATCTTTTCTGCACTCTTTCTAGTTTAATAACGTCTTTCCTATAACAGGACGACCAGAACTGTACACAGTACAAGTGCGGCCTCACCACCATCTTATACAACTGCAACATAACTTCCCAGCTCCCGTACTCAATGCCCTGACTGATGAAGGCCAGTGTGCCAAATGCCTTCTTCACCACCCTACCTACCTGTGACACCACTTACAGTGAACTATGTGCCTCTGTTCCACAACACTCCCCAGGGCCCTACCATTCACTGTACGTCCTACCCTGGTTTGATCTCCCAAAATGCAACACCTCACATTGATATGGATTGAAAACCATTTGCCAATCCTCAGCCCACATACCCAGCTGATCCAGATCTCCCTGTAATTTTTCATAACCTTTTACACCACCTATTTTAGTATCATCCACAAACTTACTAACCGTGCCTTGTACATTCACATACAAATCATTTATATAAATTACAAACAACAAAGGTCCCAGCACTGACCCCTGTGGCACCCCACTAGACACAGGGCTCCAGTCTGAGAAACAACCCTTGACTCTCACCCTCTGCTTCCTACCACTGAGCCAATAATGAATCCAATCCGTTGTCCCTCCCTGGATCCCATGCGATCTAACCTTCCAGACTAGCCTGCCATGATCGACCTTGTCAAAGGCTTGCTCAAGTCCATATAGACAACATCCACTGCCCTCTCCTCATCTACCCTCTTGGTTACCTCCTCGAAGAACTCCAAGAGATTTGTTAGACATGATTTCCACGCACAAAGCCATGTTGACTTTCCTGAATCAGACCTGTCTCTCCAAACGTTGGTAGAATCCCCACCAGCAATTGACCCACCACCAATGTCAGACTCACTGGCCTGTAGTTTCCTGGCTTGTTTTTGCTCCCCTTTTTAAACAGTGGTACCACATTAGCCACTCTCCAGTCCTCCGGAACCTCACCTGTGGCCGGAGATGAAGCAAAAATTTCTGCAAGGGCCTCTGCAATTTCTTCTCTTCTGTATCCACCCCTTTCACCAGCCTATATATATCTCTGTGAAGTTATCAATATCCTCTCATTCCTCATTCTGGACCATGTTCTACCTTCCTTCAGCCCGAAACTGAGACCACCTTCATATCCATGCTGCCCCTGCCCCATTCGTTCTTCAGTTCGACATCAAACATTCTGGAATTGCCCTCTCTCACCCTTCCAGTTGCCTGAAAAAAATCTCAGTCATGCTTAGGTTTAACAAATTCCAGTTTAACAACTCACGCTTGTCCGGATAACCTTCCAGTTCTTCCCCCAAGACCCCGGCTGTGCCTCTCTCACAGGGAACAGGGCAGCTTCCCCTTTCTTGACAAAACTGGCCGCAAGATACTTGGTAACTTCCTGTCTGCCAACGTCACTCTCCAACAAGATCTCTACCCCTCCCCACCCCTCCTCACTATCTATTGACTGTCAAGGACTTGAAATGTTATGTCTGCTTCTCTCTCCACAGATGCTGTCTGACCTGCTGAGTGTTTCCAGCATTTTCTGTTTTATTTCAGATGCCCAGATCTTGCGATTTTTTTGATTTTCCTGGTAATATTTCCCTTGGATGTGGTGTTGAGGCAGATATCTTCTGAAAATGATTCTAAAATAGAATCCTTGTGGGTAGAGTTGAGGAGCCACAGAAGTAAAAAGGCCCTTATGGGAATAGTAGTCAGGATGTGGGGTACCAGGATATAGAAAAGGCATGTGAGAAAGGCAATGTTACAGAGATCATGGAGGACTTCAACATGCGGGTAGGCTGGGAAGATCAGGCTGGTAGTGGACGGTGAGAAAAGGAATTTGTGGAATGTCTACGAGATGGCTTCTTAGAGCAGCTTGCGGTCGAGCCCACTAGGGAAAAGGCGATTCTGGATTTGGTGTTGTGTAATGGAGCAGACTTGATCAGGGAGGTGAAGGTGAAGGAACCCTGAGGAGGTAGTAACCATAATATGATAGAATTTACCCTGCAGTTTGAGAGAGAGAAGCTGAAATCTAATATAACAGTATTTCAGTTGAGTAAAGGTAACTACAGAGGTATGAGGGAGGAGCTGGCCACAGATGATTGGAAGGGGGCCCCAGCAGGGAAGACAGTGGAGCAGCAATGGCAGGAGATTCTGGGAGTAATTCGGGAGACACAGCAGAATTTCATCCCAAGGAAGAAGAAGCACACTAAGGGGAGGACGAGGCAACCGTGGCTGACAAGGGAAGTCAGGGACCGCAGAAAGCAAAAGAGAAGGCATACAATGTGGCAAAGATCATGAAGTGCTTCAAGAGGCTGGTCACGGCACACAATAACTCCAGCCTCCCAGACAACCTCGACCCACTGCAATTCACCTATCGCAGAAAGAGGTCTACAGTGGACGGCATCTGCCTGGCCCTACACTCATCACTGGAGCATCTGGACAGCAAGGACACTTATGTTAGACTATTATATAGTGACTACAGCTCTGCCTTCAATACTATAATTCCAAACAAACTCATCACCAAACTCTGAGACCTGGGACTCGACACCTCCCTCTGTAACTGGATCCTTGACTTTCTAACAAACAGACCGCAATCAGTGAGGATAGGCAGCAATTCCTCCAGCACGATTATTCTCAACACTGGTGCCCTACAAGACTGAGTCCTCAGCCCTCTACTCTACTCCGCCAGATTCTGCTCTAACTCCATCTACAAGTTTGCAGATGATAAGATATTTATTTATTAGTCACATGTACATCGAAACACACAGTGAAATGCATCTTTTTGCATTACTGAGAAATGTGCTGCCACCACTGAGAAGGTGCTGGGGAAGCCAAAAGGCCCGAAAGTGGATAAATCACCTGGACCGGATGGACTATGCCCCAGGGTTCTGAAAGCGGGAGCTGAAGAGATGTGGAGGCATTAGTCGTGATCTTTCAGATTCACTGGAGTCAGGGAGGGTCCCAGAGGACTGGAGTATCAGGAAGGGAGGGAGTATTAGGAAGGGAGGGAGGCAAAAGACAGGAAATTATCGGCCGGTTAGACTGACAGCAGTTGGTAAGGTGTTAGAGTCCATTATTAAGGATGAAATATCAGAGTACTTGGAAGTACATGATAAAGTCAGGTGAAGTCAGCACGGTTTCGTTAAGGGGAGATCTTGCCTGACACATCTGTTAGAATTCTTTGCGAAGGTAACAAGCAGGTTAGACAAAGGAGAGTTGGTGGATGTTGTTTACTTGGATCTTCAGAAGAGCTTTGATAAGGTGGCACACATGAGGCTGCTAAAGAAGCTAAGAGCCCATGGTGTTAGAGACAAGGTACCAGCAAGGATAGAAGATTGGCTGACTGGCAGAAGGCAGAGAGTGGGATAAAGGGGTCCTTTTCAGGATAGCTGCTCGTGACTAATGGTGTTCTGCAGGGGTCAGTGCTGGGACCAACGTTTCACTTTATACTTTAATGATCTGGATGAAGGAACTGAAGACATTGTGGCCAAGTTTGTAGATGATACCAAGATGGGTGGGGGGACAGGTAGTGTCACAGAGGCAGGGAGCCTGCAGAAGGACTTGGACAGGTTGGGAGAATAGGCAAAGAAGTGGCAGATGGAACACAGCGCAGGGAAGTGTACGGTCATGCACTTTGGTAGGAAGAATAAAGGTGTAGATTATTTTCTAAATGGGGAGAGAATTCAGAAATTGGAGATGCAAATGGACTTGGGAGTCCAAGTCAGGATTCCCTCAAGGTTAGCTTGCAGGTTGAGTCGGTAGTAAGGAAGGCAAATGCAATGTTAGCATTCATTTCGAGATGACTGGAATATAAAAGCAGGGATATAATGCTAAGGCTTTATAAGGTGTTGGTCAGACCACATTTGGAATATTGTGAGCAATTTTGGGTCCCGTATCTAAGGAAATGTGCTGGACCTGGAGAGGGTCCAGAGATGGTTCACAAGAATGATCCCAGGAATGAAAGGGTTAATGTACGAGGAGGGTTTGATGTGTCTGGGCCTGTACTGGGCCTGTTGTGCCCAAACTGTGCACAGCACTCCAGGTGTGGTCTCACCAAGGAGCCAGACAACTGCAGGAAGAGTTCTCCCCTCTCTCATAAGGTCACATCCACAAAGAACTGCCACAGTTCAGTTAAAGCTGATTTTCCTTTCATAAATCCAAGCCGAGTCTACTCAGTCCTGTGAATCTTTTCCAGGTGTTGTGTTATCACCTCCTTCACTGCAGATTCCAGGATTTGCCCACCACTCACATTAGGACAACAGGTCCCTAGTTTCCCGGTTTCCATGGTCCCTCCCATATTAAACAGTGGGATCACATTTGCTGCCCTCCAGTTCACAGGAACAATTCCAGAATGTACAGAACCCCGGAAAATGACAGCCAGAGTGTTCATTGTGTCAACAGGCACCTGTTCGAAAACTTTAGGATGTAGACCATCAGGTCCCTGGGATTTACGGGCTTTCAAGCTGAACAACTTCTCCAGTGCCGTTGTTTGATTAACGGTGGGTTCCCTGAGTTGCTCCTTCTCACTCGAGCCCTGGCTCTCTGATCCATGCTCTTACACTGCCCCCTCAACCAGGGGTCACCCTGGGAAGCTCAGACTCCCCTTGCCAGGCTGCCCTGTGATTGGCTGAAGGCAGACAGAAGCAAACGGAGAGGTGTGGGATAATGCTGCACGGAAGATAAAAGAAGTCACCTAATCTTCAGACGGAAAAGCAAACGGGTGGCGTTACTGAAAGATTTATGGGATGAAACTGAATGTCAGGCAGAGGTGTGGGCCGCATTCACAGAGTGTAACCAGAGCCCCGCCATTGAATTAAGGCAATATAACCCTAGCATGTCCTGTCTTATCTTTCATCAGAGTGATCAGTGCATCTGGCAATGCCATTAGTCTGCAGCTGACGACATTGTCCTGTTCACAGCTCCTCTCGCCGGTTCTCATTTCCACCCACCCTTGTTGTTGGAACTGTGGCTAGAAGCTGAGGCACCAGATCCCTGCTGCCCAGCTCCCAACCTAACACTTGCCCAACACCCAAACACCCAGCCCTGAGCCCCAACACTTGCCCAACCTCCTGTCGCATCCCAGTCCCAACACCCAACGCCCAGCACCCCAACCCACCCAGCCCTGAGCCCCAACACTCACCCAAACTCCACCTAAACCCCCGTCCCAGTACCACTACCCAACCCCCAAAACCCCAAACACCCAGCCCTGACCCCCAACACTCACCCAACCTCCCGTCCCATCCCAGTCCCAACCCCCAACCCCAACTCACCCAGCCCTGATCCCCAACACTTCCCCAACCTCCCATCCCAGTCACAACACAACACTCCAAATACCCATCCCTGACCCCTAACACTTGCCCAAACTCCACCCAAACCCCGTCCCAATCCCAACACCCAACTCCCAACACCCTAAACACAAAGGCCTGAACCCCAACACTCACCCAAACTCTCGTCCTAGTCCCAACCCCCAACACCCAACATCCCACCCCCACCCCAGACCTGCCCAACCCAATCCCAACACCCCCATCCCACCCCCACCCCAGACCTGCCCAACCCAATCCCAACACCCCCATCCCACCCCCACCCCAGACCTGCCCAACCCAATCCCAACACCCCCATCCCACCCCCACCCCAGACCTGCCCAACCCAATCCCAACACCCCCATCCCACCCCCACCCCAGACCTGCCCAACCCAATCCCAACACCCCCATCCCACCCCCACCCCAGACCTGCCCAACCCAATCCCAACACCCCCATCCCACCCCCACCCCAGACCTGCCCAACCCAATCCCAACACCCCCATCCCACCCCCACCCCAGACCTGCCCAACCCAATCCCAACACTCCCATCCCACCCCCACCCCAGACCTGCCCAACCTAATCCCAACACCCCCATCCCACTCAACCCCACTCAGCCACAGTCACCCTCAACAACCAGCTTCCCTGCTCCTCCACTGCTGCTCCAACTCTAGACTCCACTCTCCCAACGTTCTTTGGGAAGTGAGAGGATAGAGCGGGAGGGGCAGTGTGAGGACGGGTGGTCAGTGGGTGGACTGTGTGTAAAGGAAGAGTTCAGTGAGCCTGGAATGGGGTCACCCAGTGTGGTCATACGGCATGGAAACAGGCCCTTCAGCCCAACTGGTCCACATTGACCAAAATTCCTATCTAAGCCAGTCCCATTTGCCTGTGTTTGGCCCATATCCCTCTAAACCTTTCCTATCCATGGACCTACCCAAGTGTCTTCCTCTGGTAGCTTGTTGCATATCTTGACCACTCTCCGGTTGCCCCTCAGGCTCCTATTAAATCACTCCCCTCTCACCCTAAACCTATGCTCTCTAGTTCTTGATTCCCCAACCCTGGGGAAAAAAGGCTGTGTGCAGTCATCCTATCTCTGTCCTTTTTGATTTTATACACCTTTCTAAGGTCAGCCTGTGGAGATATCCCTTCTACCTCTGGACCGTGAGCTGTGTGTAGACAGCATGGAATGCACAGGTCAGTGCACCAACCTTGCAGTGACTAAAACGGGGTGAACCTGCCAGTTACTCCCAATTTCAAGATAATTATGGAGAAGGACAGAATTGGTCCTAGGGTTAAGATTCTAAACTGCAGGAAGGCCAATTTCGAGGGCATCAGAAGGGATCTGGCAAGTGTGGATTGGGATGGGCTGTTTACTGGCAAAGAGATGTTTGGTTAGTGGGAGGCCTTCAAGAGTGAAATATTGAGAGCACAGAATCTGTATGCTCCTGTTAGAATAAAAGGCAAGGCTAACAGGTTTAGGGAACCTTGGTTATCGAGGGATATTGAGGCCCTGGTAAAGAAAAAGAAGGAGGTGCATATCAGGTACAGGCAGTTAGGATCAAATAAGGTGCTTGAGGAGTATAAGAAATGCAGGAGAACACTTCAGAGAGAAACCAGGAGGGCAAAAAGAGGACACGAGTTTGCTCTGGTAGACAGGGTGAAAGAGAATCCAAAGGGTTTCTATAGGTATATTAAAGAGCAAAAGGGTAGCAAGGGACAAAATTGGTCCTGTTGAAGATCAGCGTGGTCACCTCTGTGTGGAGCTGAAAGAGATGGGGGAGATCTTAAATGAATTTTTTGCATCCATATTTACTCTGGAGACAGACACAGAGTCTATAGAACTGAGGCAAAAGAGTAGTGAGGTCATGGACCATATCCAGATTCCGGAAGAGGAGGTGCCGTCTGTCTTGAGGTGAATTAGGGTGGATAAATCCCCAGGGCCTGACAAGGTGTCCCCTCGGACCTTGTGGGAGGCTAGTGCAGAAATTGCAGGGCCCTGGCAGAGATATTTAAAACGTCCTTAGCCACGGACGAGGTGCCGGAGGACTGGAGGATAGCTAATGTTGTTCCGTTGTTTAAGAAAGGCTCTAAGAATAAACCGGTAAATTATAGGTCGGTGAGCCTGACATCAGTCATAAATTTTTGGAAGGTATTCTGAGGGACAGGATACATAAGTATTTGGATAGACAGGGCCTGATTAGGGATGGTCAACATGGCCTTGTGCGTGGCAGGTCATGTCTAACCAATCTAATAGAGTTTTTCGAGGAGGTGACCAGGAAGTTTGATGAAGGGAAGGTGGTGGACATTGTCTACATGAACTTTAACACGGCCTTTAGCAGGTCCCACATGGGAGGCTGGTCCAGAAGGTTAAGTCGTTTGGCATTCAGGATGAAGTAGTCAATTGGATTCAACGTTGGCTTAGCGGGAGATGCCAGAGAGTGGTAATAGATGGTTGTAGATGAGAATGTGGTAAACTGGATCAGCAAATTTGCAGATGACACCAAGATTGGGGGCGTAGTGGACAGCGAGGAAGGCTATCAATGCTTGCAGCGTGATCTGGACCAGCTGGGAAAATGGGCTGAAAAATGGCAGATGGAATTTAATGCAGACACGTGTGAGGTGATGCACTTTGAGAGGACAAACCAGGGTAAGACTAACTCAGTGAATGGTAGGGAACTGAGGTGTGCGGTAGAACAGAGGGACCTGGGAATACAGATCCATAGTTCCTTGAAAGTGGCATCACAGGTAGAGAGGGTCATAAAGACAGTTTTTGGCACATTAGCCTTCATAAATCAGGGCATTGAGTACAGAAGTTGGGATGTTATGTTGAGGTTGTACAAGTGGTTGGTGAGGCCAAATTTAGAGTATTGTGTGCAGTTCTGGTCACCTACCTACAGGAGAGATATCAATGAGCTTGAAAGAGTGCAGAGAAAATTTACACCGATGTTGCCGGGACTTGAGGACCTGAGTTACAGGGAAAGGTTGAATAGGTTAGGACTTTATTCCCTGGAGTGCAGGAGAATGAGGGGAGATCTTATAGAGGTATACAAAATTATGAGGGGTACAGATAGGGTGAATGCATGCAGGCTTTTTCCCCTCAGGTTGAGTGAGACTAGAACTAGAGGTCATAGGTTTAGGGTGAAAGGTGAAATATTTAAGGGGAATCTGAGGGGGAACTTCTTCACTCAGAGGGTGGTGCGAGTGTGGAATGAGCTGCCAGCGGAAGTGGTGGCTGTGGGTTCAATTGTAACATTGAAGAGAAGTTTAGATAGGTCCATGGATGGGAGGGGTTTGGAGGGATATGGTCTGGGTGCAGGTAGATGGGACTAGGCAGAAAACCAGGCAGGCATGGACTAGGTGGGCTGAAGGACCTGTTTCTGCGCTGTCGTGCTCTGTGACTCTATGACTGCAGGCATGGTAGTGTAGCGGTTAGCGTAACGCTATTACAGTGCCAGCGACCCGGCCACTGTCTGTAAGGAGTTTGTACGTTCTCCCCATGTCTGCGTGGGTTTCCTCCGGGTGCTCTGGTTTCCTCCCACATTCCAAAGACGTACGGGTTAGGAAGTTGTGGGCATGCTGTGTTGGCGCCAGAAGCGTGGCGACACTTGCGGGCTGTCCCCAGAACACTCTACGCAAAAGATGCATCTCACTGTGTGTTTCGATGTACACGTGACTAATAAAGAAATCTTATCTTATAATCTTATCTACTGTGAGTCCAATGTTTCCCAATTCACTGGGACACCATGAAAAAATTCCCCTTCACCTTGTCTGCAGACACAGTAACCACGGCTCCTGACTGTGGAGACAGGGACTGAGGAAGGTAGAGCTTCCCGAGTCAGTCATCTCGTTAGAAAACAGCTCGCTGTGTTGTGATGGGCAGCAGGAGCTGGAGAAGCACACAGAACACTCGCTCAGCAATGGAAGAACAGTCTCTCACCTAGAGGGAACAGCTTTTACCAATGGGAGAGCCAGGTGGTATCACAGCAGAATAGGCTCTTACCAAGGGGAGGTATGGGCTCCTACCATTGGTAGAACAGCCCCTTACTAACATAACAGCTTTCAACCAAAAAGAGAAGAGTCCGTCATGGAGTCATAGGGAACAGCAGCAGGCCCTTCAGCTCACCAAGTCCATGCTGACCATCAAGCCCCCATCTTCACTAATTCTATTTACCAGCAGTTGGTCCGTAGCCTTCTGTCTCAGCAGGTTAAATGTTCAAGGGCTTCTCATCAATGACAGAAAGCCTCTTACCAACTCGAGAATTTCACTTAACCTGAGGGAACAGACTCTTGCCAACAAGAGACAGACTCCAAGCATCAGTAGGACAGTCCCTTACCAACAGAAAACACTCTTCCCAACAGGGGAACTGTCTCTTCCCAAAAAGAGATCAAGGATGACATTAAGTTGGAAAGGGCACAGGAAAGATTCACGAGGATGTTACCAGGACTGAAGCCCTTGAGTTATCAGGAGAGTGTGGATAGGCTGGGACTGTTTTCCCTGGTGGAGGAAGCTGACTGGTTTATACAATCATGACGGGCGTAGATAAGGTGGGAGGTCACAGTCTTTTCCCCAGGGTAGGGGATTTTAAAACTAGAGGGCACAGGTTTAGGATGACAGGGGAAAGATTTAAAAGAGACCTGAGGGGCAATGTTTCACACAGAGGGTGGTGGGTGTGTGGAACGAGCTGCCAGAGGAAGTGGTAGAGGCAGGTACAGTTACAACATTTAAATGACATTTAGATAAGTACATGGATTGGAAAGGTGTGGAGGGAGATGGGCCAAACGCAGGCAAATGGGACTAACTCAAGTAGACAACTTGGTCGACATGGAGCAGTTGGGCTGAAGGGCCAGTTTCCCTGCTGCATTACTCTAGGTGCGTACCAGAGGGAGAACAGGATCTCACTAATGAGGTGAACGGTTCTTGCCCTCAGGACGTAGTCCTGTACTAACTGGACACAGTCTCGTATCAACTAGAGAACTTTTTCTGAATATCAGAACATCCTTTCAGCAACAAGAGACCATAAACTAACAAAGAGAGAGTAGTGTCTTGCCAAATGGAGACCAACTCTCACTAACAGGAGAACAGATTACTACCAATGGTCCTCCTACCAATCAGCCAGTGTCTCAACAGAACACCTTTTACCAAATGGAGGCCAAACCTCATGAATAGATGAATATCACCCGATCAGTGAGTTCTTGTGGACTTGGTAAAGCAGCCAACGTAATCAAAGACCCCACCCACCCTGGACATTCTCTCTTCACTCTCCCAGGATAAAAAAGCCTGAAAGCACGAACCACCAGGCTCAAGGACAGCTTCTATCCCGCTGTTATAAGACTATTGAACGGTCCCCTAGTACGATAAAATGGACTCTGACCTCACAGTCTACCTTGTTATGACCTTGCACCTTATTGTCTGCCTGCACTGTACTTTCTCTGTAGCTGTGACACTTTATTCTGCATTCTGTTATTGTTTTACCTTGTACTACCTCGATATACTGATGTGATGAAGTGATCTGTATGGATGGTATGCAAAATAAAGTTTTTCACTGTACCTTGGTACACGTGACAATAATAAGCCAAGTTAGCCTCTTACCAACAGGGATTAACAGCTCACAATGCATTAACAGGTACAGATCAAATTGGTAAATTGGGAAACTACCTCTGATCAGGGAGAAGACAGCTTCTTACCAATGGGACATCAGTTGTTTGCAATGGGAGAAGAATCTCTTGCCCACGGGAGGAACTCACTGCAGGTGGATCTGAAGAGCAGTTGTGGTTCAGTGTGTGGACAAACACTCAGACACCACACTGTTGACTCTATGGTCTCCACGGTCTCACAAAGCACTGAATCCTGCCTGAGTCACAGAATCGTACAGCACAGAAATGGGCTCTTTGGGTGATTATCTACGCTAACCCCGTTTGTCTGCATTTAGCCCAGATCCCTGCACACCTTTCCTGTCCGTGGACCTGTCCAAATGCCTTTTGAATGTTGTAATTGTCCCCGCCTCTGCCCCCTCCTCTGGCAGCTCGTTCCATATCCCCACCACCCTCTTGTGTGAAAAACCTACCCCTCAGGTCCCCTTTAAATTTCCCCCTTGTTACCTTAAACCTGTGCCCTTGGCCTTGGAGAACATATGAAATAACAAAAGGAGGCCATTCAGCCCCTCATACCTGTTCCACCATTCCATAAGATCACAAGTGATCATTTAGTTCAGCACCACTTTCCTACAGCAACCCCATACCCCTCAATTCCTTTCATATCCAAAAATCTATCAATCCTGTCTTGAATAAACTCAGCAACTGAGTCTCCACAGCACTCCTGGGTGGAGAGTTCCGAAGATTCACTAACCTCTGCATGCAGAAATTTCTTCACCAACGAATGGCCGTTCCCATATTTTGAGACTGTGTCCCCTAGTTCCAGACATCCCAGCCAGGGGAAACACCCTCCCGACATGAACTCTATCAGACCCTGTAGGGGTTCTGTACATCGCACAAGATCTCTCAGTTTGCTCAACCTCTCCTCAGGTGACAAACCCCCCCCGTTCCAACAACCGATCGGTCAACCATCACTGCATTCCCTCTAGCACAAGAATATCCTTCCTGTGGTTAACTGTGCACAACTTTCCTGATATGGTCTAATCAGGTCTCTAGGTAATAGGAGCAGGCTGTCTCTACTCTTGTGGTGAAGTCTTCTTGCAATAAAGGCAACCAATCGCATGCTATTCCTCCACGTGAACTTTCAGTGATTGGTGTCCAAGCACATCCAGTTCCCTCTGACACAAACACCTTTCACTCTCTCACCACTATAACATTACACTTGGTTATATTATAACATTACACTTGGTTATTTTATACTTGATTATATTATACTTGGTCATGTTATACTTGGTCATTAGGAGTTTGAGGAGATTTAGTATGTCACCAAAGGCTCTTGCAAATTTCTACAGATGGACAGTGGCTGCATCACCACCTGGTACGGAGGCCCCAACATCAAGATCAAAAGAGGCTGCAGAGGGTTGTAGACTCAGCCAGCTCCATCACGGGCACAACACTCTATTTTTGTAACTCATGGTAATTTTTATGTCTTTAAGTCTTGCACTGTACTGCTGCCGCAGAACAACACATTTCACAACATACGTCAGTGATAATAAACCTGATTCTGATTCTGACTTGGTTATGCTATACCTGTCCCCTCATCTAAATCTGCTAAGATGAGTGTGAACAGCTGAGACCCCAGCTCCAACCACTCTGACACACAACAGTGACAACCGCCCAACACATTTATACCTACTCTCTGTTTTTTGTCTGCTAACCAATCGTCATTCCACATCAGTTTATTACCCCTCGTGCAGTGTGTACTAATTTTGTTTAGTAACCTCTGTGTGGCACCTCTTGTGTGCAAAATCCACACAGAAAGCACTGGAGGTCAGGATCAAGCCCAGGTCACTGGCGTTGTGAGGCAGGAACACCATCTGCAGCACCACTCTGCTGCTCGTTTGGTTTGCCCCTATTTATTCTGCTTGCTACAACCTCAAAAAACTCTTAACGGATCCCTCAAACATGACTTCCCTTTTGTAAATTCAAGTTAACTCTGCCCATTTCTGTTATTATTTCCTTCATGCCCCGTTACCAGTTCCTTAACAATAGACCCCAGCATTGTTACTCTAACTGCCGATGTGAACTGATACTACTGGGAACCAGTCTTTAACACTGGAGCACAGCCTCTCACCAACAGGAGAAGTGACACTTAGCAAATGGAATCAGAGAACAGAAGAGTCAGTTACCAATCGGAGAATGATCTCAAACCCTCAGGGAAAAAGAACTCTTACTAATGGAACAACAGCCTCATCAATGGGGGAGCAGTTTTTACTAATGGAACAATAGTCTGTTATCAGTGGGAGACTGTCCCTTATCATCAGAGAATAATTTCACACCCAAGGGAAAACAACCTCTTTCCAATGGGAGAGAGTTGCTCACAAATAGGAAACCAACCTCTTACCAAAAGGGCAGCACCCTGTCATCAATGTGGGAATGGCCACTTAACAGAGGAAGCACATCACTTAGGAACTGGAGACAGTCTCTGACCAATGGGCTAACAGTGCCTTACTAATGGAAGAATAGCCTGTTACCTAAGGAGGCACAGGCCGTTAGCAGCTGAAGAATGGTCTCGTGCCAGCAGGACAACAATCTCTAGAAATCAAGAGATCAGCCTTGTACTTCTGTGAGAACAGACTTTTAACATTGGGAGAACAGCCCCTCACCAAGACCAGGCATTCTCCTGAACAGAAGACTCTTTCATGGTAACAACAGGAGACTAGTCCCTTACGAGAGAGACAACAGTCTCTTAGCAAGGGGAGGGTATCTGTTAGCAATGGGAGAACTGTCTCTAACCACTGTGAGAGCTGGTTCTTGCCAACTGAATAGCCGTCTCCTACCAACAGGACAATAACCACATCAACTGAAGACCATCTTTTGATCTACAGGAGAGTAGGTTTTTAATAATAAGGAAACAACCACTTACCAAAGGCTTTTACCAACTCCAGTATCATTTCTTTCCAGCCAGAGAGTATCTCACCAACAGGGGAACAGTTACTCACCACTGGAAGAGGTTATTTCCAATTGGGCAACAGTCACTTGACAAAGTGAGTCAAAAGGGAAAACAATCTCTTAATATTGGAGAATAACCTTTAGTCAAAGGAAGTACAGCCTCTTACCAACAGTTCAACAGCTGTTTATTAATTGGAGGGCAACTTTTCTCCAAAGGGAGAACAGCCAATAAAGAGAGGTTGAACAAACTTTGGGTTGCATCGGAGGCTGAGGGGAGACCTGATAGAAGTTTATAAAATTATGAGAGGCATAGAGAGGGTTGACAGTCGAAATCTTTCTCCCAGGGTAGAAATGTCAAACACCAGAGGACATGCATTTAAGGTGAGAGGGGGAGAGTTTAGAGGAGATGTGTGGGGCAAGTTTTTTATACAGAGAGCAGTGGGTGCCTGGAATGTGCTGCCAGGGGTGGGGTGGGGGCAGATACGATAATGGTGTTTAAGAGGCTGTTAGACACATGAATATGCAGGATGAAGGGATATGGATCATGTGCAGGCAGAAAGGATTTAGTTTTATTTGGCGTCGTGTTCGGTGCAGACATGGTGGGCCGAAGGGCCTGTTCCTGTGCTGTATTGTTCTGTTTTTTAAATTGGTTAGTTGGTTTATTATTGCCACACGTACCGAGATACAGTGAAAAACTTTGTTTACATGCCATCCCGACAGATCATTCCAAACATCGGTACATCAAGGTAGTACGAGGGAAAACAATAACAGAATGCAGAATAAACATAGAACACTGCAGCACAGGCCCTTCGGCCCAAGATGTTGTGCTGACATTTTATCCTGCTCTATTGGTATTGGTATTGGTTTATTATTGTCACTTGTACCGAGGTACAGTGAAAACTTGTCTTGCAAACCGATCGTACAGGTCAATTCATTACACAGTGCAGTTACATTGAGTTAGTACAGAGTGCATTGATGTAGTACAGGTAAAAATAACAGTACGGAGTAAAGTGTCACAGCTACAGAGAAAGTGCAGTGCAATAAGGTGCAAGGTCACAACAAGGTAGATCGTGAGGTCAGAGTCCATCTCTTCGTATAAAGGAAGCGTTCAATAGTCTTATCATGGTGGGATAGAAGCTGTCCTTTACCTCTCGCTGTCTTGGTGAAGCAGCCAGCATAATCAAAGACCCCACCCACCCGGGTCATTCTCTCTTCTCTCATCTCCCATCAGGTGGAAGATACAGGACCCTGAGGGCACATACCACCAGGCTCAAGGACAGCTTCTACCCCACTGATCAGGCTGTTACCAAGGTGAGATCAGGCTGTTACCATGGGGAGAACTGTTCTGTAGTGACAGAAGAACAGTTTCTTAACAATGGGAGAATAGCTTATTACCAATCAGAGAATTGACTTTTACCAGGTCTCTTCCAAAGCAGAGGAGAAACTCCTACCAACAGTGTTTTACACTGAGAGATCAGGCTTGTACAAATGAGAGAACAGGCGCTAAACGTTGTGAGATGAGCCTCATATCCATGGTAGAACTGCCTCTTACCAATGAGAAAACACCCTCTTAACAACAGGCAAACAGGCTCTCACCAACAGGAGAACAGCTTCCTCTCCAATGCAAGGATGATAGGGCCCTTTAAGAAGTAACTTTTCTAATTATAAGTTGCAGGCGCCAACCTGCACACACTCCAAGTCTGAGAAAATTTCTGTTGCTTTCTGGAAAGGCAGGGTCTCAGTTTACAGATGGCATTGTAACCTCCCCACGCTGCCATATATCAAGAGGGAATAAAGTCCATAAATTGTGTCCCACAGTGAGACTCAGCCAACTTTCCCTTGGCTTGTTCATTTCATCTCCTTGTCTTCGGTCCAAAAT
The DNA here is from genome assembly GCF_009764475.1 of Pristis pectinata. NCBI lineage: Eukaryota > Metazoa > Chordata > Chondrichthyes > Rhinopristiformes > Pristidae > Pristis > Pristis pectinata. The sequence goes on along the minus strand of NC_067405.1, from coordinate 1,514,314 downwards.
GGAGCGTTGGGAGTGAGCCAGTTTTTCACAGATAGCCTTGCGGCAAATTCCAACACTAACCCCAGACTGCAGAGAGGCAGAGAGAGAGAGAGAGAGAGGGAGAGAGAGAGAGAGAGAGAGAGAGAGAGAGAGAGGCATTGACAGAGAGGGGGAGGGGAAGAGAATGAGAGAGTGTCTGTGAGGGAGGGAGATAGGGAGATGGAGACAGCAGGGAAAGAGAGAGAGAAAGTTAGAGCAAGAGTGAGGTTGTGTGAGAAAGCGAGAGAGAGGAATCAAAAGAGAGGCAGAGAGGGAAACAGCGAGTCAGAAAGGGAAGCAGGAGATAAAGAAAGATGGACTAAAACGGGATGCGAGGGAGGGAGAGTGAGATTAATGAGCTGTCATTAGCCTAATTAGTTTATCACAACATGGTGGGTCGAAGGGCCTGTTCCTGTGCTGTACTGTTCCATGTTCTATGAGAGTAAAACAGGGATGAAGAAAAGAAGAGAGAAACAGAACAGGCAAGAGAGGAACAGAGAGGGAGAGAGCCTCTGACCAGCTCACTGCACTATTAACCATCTGGGATAAAATGCAGGTTGCCTTTTGCTTTGGGACTGAGCATTGTGTTTCTGCATTTCCCTAAACTTTATATAACACTGCAGATGTGCATCAGATGTGTTACAGCATTGAACACTCAAAGCGGCTGTGCAGGTTGACTCTGTGGTTAAGGGGGCATATGGTGTATTGTCCTTCATCAATCGGGGAATTGAATTTAGGAGCCGTGAGGTATTGTTGCAGCTATATAGGTCCCTGGTCAGACCCCACTTGGAGTACTGTGCTCAGTTCTGGTCGGCTCACTACAGGAAGGATATGGAAGCCATAGAGAGGGTGCAGAGGAGATTTACAAGGATGCTGCCAGGAATGCGGAGCATGCCTTATGAAAGTAGGTTGAGGGAACTCGGCCTTTTCTCCTTGGAGCAACGGAGGATGAGGGGGGACCTGATAGAGGTGTATAAGATGATGAGAGGTATTGATTGGGTAGATTGTCAGAGGCTTTTCCCCAGGGCTGAATTGGTGGCCACAAGAGGACACAGGTTTAAGGTGCTGGGGAGTAGATATAGAGGAGATGTCAGGAGTAAGTTTTTTACTCAGAGAGTGGTGAGTGCATGGAATGGGCTGCCAGCAACGGTGGTGGAGGCGGATACGATAGGGTCTTTCAAGAGACTGTTAGGTAGGTACATGGAGCTGAGAAAAATAGAGGGCTATGGGTAAGCCTAGTAATTTCTAGGGTAGGGACATGTTCGGCACAGCTTTGTGGGCCAAAGGGCCTATATTGTGCTGTAGGTTTTCTATGTTTCTATTACTACATTGCTGTTTTGGGTGTGCAGTACTATATTGGATTGTACAACTGTGCTAGATTGCTTTGCACTAGATCTGCATTACTGCAGGTAATCTGTTACTGCACAGGACACATGTTATTGCACTGTGGCATTAGTTGTGCATTACTGCACTATATTCCATTATTACAGCAGATCATGTTGCTTTATTAGAACTACATCACTGCAATGGATTGCATCACTGTGCTAGATTGCATTGTTGCATTGGATGTGCAGTGCTGCAATGGATTGGGTTGCTGCATGTGATTGGCCTATGCATTACTGCAGCAGTTGGGCCTTGCCACATTGGGTGTGTATTACTGCGCTGGAATGCATTACTGCACTGCATTGGATTGCTATAGTGGAATGTGTTACTATATTGCTTGCACAATGCAGCATTCACTGTGAGTTACTGTAATGGATTATGATACTGCATTGGATGACACAAGGGTTGGAGATGTTGCAGATAGTGTAGAAGGTTGTCGTAGATTACAACAGGATACAGACAGGATGCAGAGCTGGGCCGAAAAGTGGCAGATGGAGTTCAACCTGGAAAATTGATTCACTTTGGAAGATCGAACTTGAAGGCGGAGTAGAAGGTTAATGGCAGGATTCTGAGCAGTGTGCAGGAACAGAAGATTCTTGGGGGTCCACATCCATAGATCCCTCAAAGTTGCTGCGCAGGTTGATAGGGTGGTTAAGAAAGTGTATAGTGTGTTGGCCTTCATTAGTCAGGGTATTGAGTTCAAGAGCCGCTCTATAAAACTATATAATGTTGCAGCTCTATAAAACTCTGGTTAGACCACACTTGGAGTATTGTGTTCAGTTCTGGTCACCTCATTATAGGAAGGATGTGGAAGCTTTAGAGAAGGTGCAAAGGAGATTTACCAGGACGCTGCCTGGATTGGAGAGCATGTCTTATGAGGAAAGGTTGAGCGAGCTAGGGCATTTCCCTTTGAATCTTCCCTTGGAGGATGAGAGGCGACTTGATGGCGGTGTATAAGATTATGAGGGTCATAGACAGGGTGGACAGCCAGCACCTTTTCCCAGGGCGGCAATGGCCAATACCAGAGTGCATCCATTTAAGGTGTGTGGAAGAAAGTTTAGGGGAGATGTCAGGGGTAGGTTTTTTTACACAGAGAGTGGTGGGTGCCTGGAACGCACTGCCGGGGGTGGTGGTAGAGGCTGATACAATAGGGACATTTAAAAGACTCTAAGATAGGCACATGGACGTAAGAAAAATGGAGGGTTATGGGCTGTGTGGGAGGGAAGGGTTCGATTGATCAGGGAGTAGGTGTTTATGTAGGTCGGCACAACATGGTGGGCTGAAGGGCCCGTACTGTGCTGTACTGTTCTGTGTTCTGTGGATACGCATTCCTGTACCGCGTGCACCTAACCCCATTGCACCACATTATACAAGGATACAGCAGAGAAATTAAACAAATGTTTTGTGTCTACCTTCAGGGAAGAAGGCCCAGACAACCTCCAGTAAATATTGAAAGGCTACAAGTGTATATTAAAAGCAGAGATTGATAGATTTTTAGATATTCAGGATTCGAGGGATTTGAGAATAGTGCAGGGAAGTGGGATGGGGTGAGAGATCAGCCATGATCATATTGAAAGGTGGTCTAGGCACAAGGGGGGTGAATGGCCTCCTCCTGCTTCTGTTCCTTGGGTTACTATAGAGGAGCTGACTTGCTGCACTGCACATGTGCTCCTACACTGGATATGCATTGGTGTAGTAGATTGTGGGTGTCACTGCACAGGGTGCACGTTGCTCAGCTACATTGCTGCACTGGATTGCATGGGTGCATTGGGCATACTTTACTGAAATGAATGCACATTCCTGCATCAGTGCCCTGGATTACATTGCTGCATCATATACATTGGTGCACTGAATTATTGGTTTATTCTTGTACCGAGATATTGGTGTTGGTTTATTATTGTCACTTGTACCGAGGTACAGTGAAAAGCTTGTCTTACAAACCGATCGTACAGGTCAATTCATTACACAGTGCAGTTACATTGAGTCAGTACAGAGTGCATTGATGTAGTACAGGTAAAAACAATAACAGTACAGAGTAAAGTGTCCCAGCTACAGAGAAAGTGCAGTGCAATAAGGTGCAAGGTCACAACAGGGCAGATCGGGAGGTCATAAAGGGAAAAGCTTTTGTCCACTTGACATCCGGACAGATCGTTCCATACATAAGCACATTAAGGTAATTAAAAGACACGCTGGATTGCATTGCTGCATTGGTTGTGCTTTGCCGCAGTGGATTGCATGCACAGGACGGCAACTTGGTCCACTTGCCTGTTGGAGAACTCAAGCCAGAGGAACATGCATTCCTCACCCAAACCTGGAAACTTGTTTGAACAGCAGGGAATAAATCACATGGCAGTGAGTCCGCAATCATGAAACATCAGTCACCATGGCCACAATAATAAAGCAACATTACATGTCAGCCTCCAGCTATATTACCAGTCTCTAACTGTCATGAGACAGGCTCAAACATTCTAGTCTGACACACCGCCCTTTCCATGAGAACTTTGTTGCAGGGACTCACCCAACATGGAGTCAGAATCATTGGTTCAAGGCACACACCACAGCCATAATCCATGTCCTCCTTCATGGTAGGGGTGGTGGGTTTGGGAGGTGTCGGAGCAGGAGCCTGGGTGAGTAACTGCAGTGCATTTTGCAGACGGTGCACACTGCAGTCACTGTGCGCCGGTGGTGGAGGGAGGGGTGTTCTCGGGGGTGGATGTGTTGCTTTGTCCTGGATAGTATCAAGCTTTTTGGGAGTTGTTGGAGCTGCATTCATCCAGGCACGTGGGGAGCGTCCCATCACACTCCAGAGTTGTACCTTGTAGACGGTGGAAAGGCCCTGGGGTGTCAGGAGGTGAGTCACTCACCCCTGACCTGTTCTGGTTACCGCAGTACTCAGGCCAACTGATTTTCTGGTCAATGGTGACCCCAGGATGTCGTGTGGACCTCAGTGATGGTAATGCCACTGACTCCAGGGTAGGCGGTTACATTGTCTCTAGCTGGAGATGGTCAGTGCCTGACATCCTTGTGGCACATACATTACCTGCCGCTCATCCTCCCATATCTGAACATTGTCCAGGTCTCGCTGTCTGCAGACAGGGGCTGCTTCAGTTACTGAGGAGCTGTGAATGGGATTGGACATCAGTGACCATCTCCACTGCTGACCTTCTGATGGAAGGAAGGTCACTGATGAAGCAGCTGAGGATGGCTGGGCCCAGGACACTGCCCTGAGGAAGTCCCCCAGTGAAGTCCTGGGACTGGGGTGATTGACATCAACAAATCAGCTTCTTTTTCGTAAGGTGTGACCCAACCCCTGAGTCCACTGTCCTCAGCTTTACCGGGGCTCCTTGATGCCACACTCGGTCAGATGCTGCCTTGATGTCGAGGGCCGTCCCTCTCCCCTCACCCCTGGAGTTCAGCTCTTTGGTCTGTGTTTGGATCCAGGCTGTGATGGGGTCCAGAGATGAGTGGTCCTGGTGCACTTGGCCTGTTCAACTCTTTGCAGGATGAACAAAGTCAATTGTTGAGGTTAGTTCCCGAAATTCTGCTGGGACTATTTTGATGAAAGGCAGGAATGTCTCGTCGGTCTCTTGGACCAATAATTATCCTTCAGCGACATCACTGACCACAGTATCTGATCACCATCACATTGTTGATTATGGAATCTTGCTATGCAAAATGTAGTTGCTTTTTTTTCTGTTTCATGGGTGTCTTCACTTCAACAGAACGTCAACATAAAGTCTTTGGCGCGGCCTCAGCCGTTAGAAACGTAAGTCTGCCTAACTATCCAAAGACAAAATTGAGGGGATGTTTTCATTCCTAAACAGGTAAATTATTGTGAAGGCCTCTGGGAGCGAGGGAGGGAGAGGCAGGGACTCCGGAGCGAGGGAGGGAGAGGCAGGGACTCGGGAGCGAGGGAGGGAGAGGCAGGGACTCGGGAGCGAAGGATGGAGAGGCAGGGACTCGGGAGCGAGGGAGGGAGAGGCAGGGACTCGGGAGCGAGGGAGGGAGAGGCAGGGACTCGGGAGCGAGGGAAGGAGAGGCAGGGACTCCGGAGTGAGGGAGGGAGAGGCAGGGACTCAGGAGCGAGCGGCTGGTAGTGAGGGACAGGGAGGGAATGGAGTGAGGGATTCCGATAGTGAGGGACTTGGAGGGAGTGAGGGATTGGTAGTAAAGGACAGGGAGTGAGTGACTGGGAGTAATGACCCAAGGAGTGAGAAACAACCTGCTGCAGGAGCTCAGCGGGACGGGCAGAGGGATGGACGACGATTTGGGCCATGCCCCTGCATCGGGAAGCAGAGTTCCTTTGGGTGGTCCTGATACAGGATCCCACCTGAAACATTGACCATCCCTCTCCTCCCACAGATGCTGCTCAATCTGTTGAGTTCCTCCAGCAGTATGTTTCTTGTTCCAGATTCCAGCCTCTGTGGTCTCCGGGTATGAAGAGTCTGGGACTGAGGAATTCTGTCAGTGGTGAAGAATTTAAGGGTGAAGGGGGTCAGGTCTCGCTGATAGCCACATCTAGGGAAGGTGCATCCAGCTGCAGCTCCTTACAGACCGTGTTAGGGAACTGGAGCTGCAGCTGGATGACCTTCGGCTCCTACGGGAGAATGAGAGGTGATAGACAAGAGCCACAGGGAGGTAGCTACACCTAAGCTGCAGGAGGCAGGTAGCTGGGTCTCTGTCAGGAGAAGGACGGAGAATAGGCAGGTAGTGCAGAGTTACCCCTGTGGCCGTTCCCCTCAATAACAGGTACACCGCTTTACATACTGTTGGGGGGATGACCCCCCAGGGGAAAGCTGCAGTGACCAGGTCTCTGGCACTGAGCCTGGTCATGTGGCGCAGAACAGAAGGGGGGAGAAGAGGACAGCGGAGGTGATAGGGAACTCATAGTAAGGGAGGCAGACAGAAGATTCTGTGGACGTGAAAGAGACTCCCAGATGGTATGTTGCCTCCCGGGTGCCAGGGTCAGGGATGTCTCAGATCGAGTCCACAGCATTCTGAAGGGGAAGGGTGAACAGCCAGAAGTCGTGGTACATATTGGTACCAATGACGTAGGTAGGAAAAAGGATGAGGCCCTGAAAAGTGAATATGGGGAACTAGGTAGGAAGCTAAAAGCAGGACCTCAAGGGCAGTAATCTCTGGATTGCTGCTTGTGCCACGTACCAGTGACAGTAAGAATAGGATGATTTGGCAGATGAATGTGTGGCTGAGAAATTGTGCAGGGGGCAGGGTTTCAGATTTGTGGATCAATGGGATCTCTTCCAGGGAAGGTACGACCTGTACAAAAGGGACGGGTTACACCTGAACTGGAGGGAGACCAATATCCTTGTGGGCAGGTTTGGTAGAACTGTTGGGGAGGGTTTAAACTAGTTTGGTAGGGGGATGGGAACCCGAGTGATAGGTCAGAGGATGGGGCAGTTGGTGTACAGTTTGATGCAGCATGTAGAAAGACTGTGAGGAAGGATAGGCAGTTGAAAAGGCAAAATTGCAGTCAGTTGGATGGGCTGAAGTGGGTCTATTGTAGTGGAAGAAGTATCAGGAACAAGGCTGATGAACATAGAGCATGGGTAAGTACATGGAACTACGATGTTGTGGCCATTACAGGGACTTAATTGTCATAAGGGCAGGAATGGCTGCTGGATGTTCTGGGGTTTAGATGTTTCAAAAGGGACAGGGAGGGAGGTAAAAGGTGGGGAGTGGCTTTGCTGATCAGGGAGAGTGTCACAGCTGTAGAAAGGGAGGACGTCCTGGAGGAATCGTCCACTGAATCAGTGTGAGTGGAAGTCAGAAACAGGAACAGAGCAGTCATTCTATTGGGAGTATTCTACAGACCCCCCAATAGCAGCAGAGACACTGAGAAGCAGATCGGGAGGCAGATTTTGGAGAGGTGCAAAAATAACAGGGTTGTTGTCATGGGTGATTTCAACTTCCCTAATATTGATTGGCACCTCCTTAGTGTAAAGGGGATAGATGGGGCGGAATTTGTTCGGTGTGTCCAGGAAGGATTCCTGACACAGTATGTGGACAGGCCAACTAGAGGAGAGGCCATACTGGACCTGGTACGAGGCAATGAGCCTGATCAGGTGTTAGTGGGAGTGCATTTTGGAGACACTGACCACAACTCCCTGACCTTTACCCTTGCCTTGGAGAGGGATAGGAGCAGACGATAAGGGAAAGTATTTAACTGGGGGAGGGGGAATTATGATGCTATTAGGCAGGATCTTGGGAGTGTAAATTGGGAGCAGATGTACTCAGGGAAATGCACAATGGAAATGTGGAGGTTGTTTAGAGATCACTTGCAGGGGGTTCTGGATAGGTTTGACCCATTGAGGCAGGAACAGGATGCTAGGGTGAAGGAACCGTGGTTGACGAGAGATGTGGAATCTCTAGTGAAGAGGAAGAAAGAAGCTTACTTAAGGTTTAGAAAGCAAGGAACAGACAGGGCTCTAGAGAGTTACAAGGTAGCCAGGAAGGAGTTTAAGAATGGACAGGAGAGCTAGAAGGGGGTATGAGAAGGCCTTTGCGAGTAGGATTAAGGAAAACCCCAAGGCATTCTACACGTATGTGAAGAACAGGAGGATGACTAGAGTGAAGGTAGGACTGATCAGGGATAAAGGAGGAAATGTGTGCCTGGAGACGGAGGAGGTAGGGAGGTCCTTAATGAATACTTTGCTTCAGTATTCACCTGTGAGAGAGAGTGTAAAACAGGCTGATAAGCTAGAACATGTCAATGTTAAGGAGGAGGATGTGCTGAAACTTCTGAAAAGTATTAGGATAGAGAAGTCCCCGGAGCCGGACGGGATATATCCCAGGATACTACGGGAAGCGAGGGAAGAGATTTCTGAGCCCTTGGCGATGGTCTTTGCATCCGCACTGGCCACAGGAGTACCACCAGACGATTGGAGGGTGGCAAATGTTGTTCCTTTGTTCAAGAAAGAGGGTAGGGATAACCCTGGGAATTACAGACCAATGAGTCTTACTCCAGTGGTGGGCAAATTATTGGAAAAGGTTCTTAGAGACAGGATTTATGGGCATTTGGAGAAGCACAGTCTGATTAGGGACAGTCAGCATGGCTTTGTGAGGGGCAGGTCGTGCCTCACAAGCCTGATTAAATTCTTTGAGGATGTGACAAAGCACATTGATGAAGGTCGAGTAGTCGATGTGGTGCACATGGACTCCAGTTAAGCATTTGATATGGTTCCCCATGATAGGTTCATTCAGAAGGTCAGAAGGCATGGGATCCAGGGAAACTTGGCTGTGTGGATTCAGATTTGGCTCGCCAGAGGGTGGTGGTAGATGGAGCGTATTCTGCCTGGAAGTCGGTGACCTGTGGTGTTCCACAGGGATGTGTTCTGGGACCCCTGCTCTTTGTGATTTTTATGAATAACTTGGATGAGGATGTGGAAGGGTGGGTTAGTAAGTTTGCTGATGACATGAAGGTTGGTGGTGTTGTGGATAGTGTACAAGGTTGCTGTAGGTTCCAATAGGACATTGATAGGATGCAGAGCTGGGCTGAGAAGTGGCAGATGGAGTTCAGCCCAGAAAAGTGTGAAGTGATACACTTTGGAAGATCAAATTTGAAGGCAGAATACAAGGTTAATGGCAGGACTTTTAGCAGTGTGAAGGAGCAGAGGGGTTTTGGGGTTCAAGTCCATAGATCCCTCAAAGTTGCCGTGCAAGTTGATAAGGTTTTTAAGAAGGTATATGGTGTGTTGGCCTTCATTAGTCGGGGTATTGAGTTCAAGAGCCGTGAGGTAATGTTGCTGCTCCATTAAGCCTAGTTAGACCACAATAAAAATATTGTGTTCAGTTCTGGTCACCTCACTATAGGAAGGATGTGGAAGCTTTAGAGAGGGTGCAGAGGAGATTTACCAGGATGCTACCTGGGTTGGAGAGCATGTCTTATGAGGGGGCATAATTTTAAGGTGATTGGAGGAAGATACAGGGGGGATATCAGAGATAAGGTTTTTTTTTACATACAAAGTGGTGGGTCCATGGAACACACTGCCAGGGGTGCTGGTAGAGGCAGATACATTAAGGGCATTTAAGAGACTAAGCACATGGATGATAGAAAAAGGGAGGGGTATGTGGGAGGGAAGGGTTGGATTGATCTTAGAGCAGGTTTAAAGGTCAGCACAACATGGTGGGCTGAAGAGCCTGTACTGTGCTGTAATGTTCTACGTTCCATGTAATTCTGTACGTCAAGGTGTTGGGATTGATTCAGAGGTGGTGTCTGTGGATTGGAACAGTGCAAGTGTGTCACCCTTGTTGAAGAAAGGGTACAGAGATAAACCCAGTAACTAGTCAACTGTCAGCTTATCCTGTAGAAAGTTCTGGAAATCGTCAAGGACAGATTGAGCAGAAAATGAGAATTAAAAATAAAACCCTCAGAAGTGAGAATTGAGTGGAAAAGGCCAGTATGGGTTTGTTAAAGACAAATCATATCTAACTAACGGTAGTGGTTATTGGTGAAATGGCAGAGGACTGATGGGGGAGTGTGATAGATCCAATGTATACGAACTTCCAAAAAGTTTTTGATAAGATGCCACATAATGGACTTGTCATCAGGGTTGGAGCCCAGGAATACAAGGGGTGGATAGAAGATTGGCAAAGTGACAGGAAACGAAAAGTGTTTGTGGAAGGTTTGACAGAGCAGACGGACGTGCAGAGTGGACATCCCAAGAGATGCCACACAGAACAGTTGCTTTTCCCAATACAAATGGTGCAGACTTTATGCACAATACAGATGGCACAGAATGTGGTGATAAAGTGAACCACGAGGACGGTGTTGGGCTTCGAGGAGATTCAGGAGGACTGGGAAAAGGGTGCAGAAGTGACAGATAACCCTATTGCTGGGAAATGTGAATTGTTAGACTTTGGTAAGAAGAACGAGAAGAGACAATGTAAACCCAAAGGCACAACTGACAGGGTCCAGGAGGGCTGAGCCCGGCCACGGGACACAGTTGGAGGCGTGCATCCAGTTGTGCGCCACAGCTGGAGGGGCGCGTCCAGTTGTGGGCCACAGCTGGAGGGTTGCAGCTGGCTGCGGGCCACTGCCGGAGGGAAGGTGTGAAGCTTTGGAGAGGCTGCAGAAGAGATTTCCAAGAAAGACCTCTGGGATGAGGGACTTTAGTTCCGTGGATGGACTGGGGAGCTGGGGTTGTTCTCCTGGGAACAGAGGAGGTTGTGAGGGGCTCTCACAGAGAGATTTAACATCAGGAAGGGTACTGGCAGAGTGGATCGAGGGAAACCATTCCCATTGGTGGAGAGGTGAAAGAGCCGGGGACAGAGGGTGAAGGTGATTGGCTGAAGAACCAAGAGTGAGATGAGGAGACCCTTTCCCCCATAGCGAGGGGTCAGGGTTGGGAATGTATAGTCAGGGGAGGGATGGAGGCAGATTCAACTGTAGGGTTCAGAAGGGAGGGGGGTCAGTGTGTGGAAGGAGGGAATGAGCTGGTCTGTGGGGACAGGGTGGGGACTGGAACTAGATTAGTCTCATTTCGAGCCTGTGCAGACTCCATGGGCCAAACAGCCCCCTTGTAAACACTCTGCAGTAATACCGTCCTTTAACCGGCTGTCTGTTGAACTCATTTTGGAAATAAAACATTTCTCTGGTTTTTGTTGTGGTTTTTAGTGCAATTAAACTGTCTGCTCCCATTATTCAGATGTTCTGACATCTAATGAAGTGAAGTTAGTGTTCTAAAGTTTGGTGGCGGGGGTGGTTAATTGTTTCAAGAACAATTTTATCGTTAACCAGAACACACACGGTCACAGCGCAGAGTGAGCTGAACTACGACTGGCGACGGGAAGGGCAGAATTCACCTCCTGCTTCCTCGTCCGCACCCTGGAAACTGGCGAGGTGCCTGCTGCAAGGAGCCAATGGGCTGGAACATTCCCGAGCTCCGGGTGTCACTGGCTGGGCCAGCAGTAGATGGCCATTGATAAATCTCCAAGGTGGGAGACTTGCAGGGCCACTTCGGGGGAGACTCAGTGCTGGGCAACAGGACGTCCTGCACGGGACCGGCTGGGCAAGGGGATGTCCCCCACAGGGTCACGGCCAGGCAAGGGGACGTCCTGCACGGGACCAGCCAGGCAGCGGCACAGTCCGGGTCCTGTGGTCAGCGTCACTGAGCCTCCCCATTCCATGTTTTTACTTTGCTCACTGCACTATGTGACATGGAGATGGACAGGGTGACCGCCTCTGGAGTACAGGAAACAGCAGCAGTGCCACGCTCTCACTGTGGAACACCCCCCCAATCACACATACAGCCCATCACTGATGGAAGTTTGGGTTAGTGTGGGCAGGAATATTGAGGGAGCACCACACTGTGGGAGGGACGGTACTGTGGGAGGGACGGTACTGAGGGAGGGACGGTACTGAGGGAGGGACGGTACTGAGGGAGGGTCACACTGTTGGGGGGAGCGGTACTGAGGGAGATTGAACTCTTAGTCAGGCCCTTGCATCTCACCAAGCCACCAGTTTCTCAAGTGCATTGATGCCAGGGAACTCTCTGAAGGGAGCAGGAACCCTCCCTGTGCCAAGGGAGCGGTGTTTACCCCTCGTTCCCCATCACTAACACTTCCCCGTGTGTACTGCAGGTTTTCTCTGCTGTCTCACTGCCTGGATGACGGAGGGGTCCTTCAGTGACTGCTGCCAACCTTGAGAAATCCTGGAACATTGCAAGGGCTCCACTGGAGGGCACCGGGAATGGGCTCCAGTGATCCGGGTGTCAGGAGGGAAACACCCAGCTCTGTTGCATCATCAGGCAACAAGTTGTATCAAGAAGACCAGGCCAGTTACTAATCCTGCACTGTGCTGGAGATAAAATTTATTGGTGTTATTTTGTGGCTGGCAGGGTGATGCATTCCTGAATCCAAAACCAAGGCAGCCACAGTGCTCCATGGGCTCAGACACAAGCAGGGAACAGTGCCCACACATCCCATGGACACACATGCAGGCGGGAACATCCCCCCATCACCTCCCCCATAACTGCTGCACTCTGGTTGTGGGGAGGGGGTGGAGGGGGCAGGTGATGGGGTGGGGAGTGGTGGGGAAGGGGGGGTGGAGGTGGTGGGGTGGGAAAGGTGGAGGTGCTGGGGAGGGGGGAGGTGATGGGGAGTATGGGGGTGGGGAAGTGGGGAGTGGTGGGGAGTGTGGGGGTGGGGAGGGGCTGTCAAATCTGGGGAACAGGAACGGCATCGGGATCTCCAGCACCTCCCATTTGGGAGGCATTGAGGGTGGGGAGTGGGGGTGGCCTTACAAACCGAGGTCAGCTTGGAGCAGTTGGATGGTGGTCGGGGGAGAGGGAAGGACTAGTAGGGGGAGGGGAGGGAAGGACTGGTGTGAGTGGTGGGGGGGCGGGGGGGTGAAGAGGGAAGGCCCAGTCTATCCAGGCCTTTCAGTATCCAGTAGGTTTCAATGAGATCCCCCCTCACCCTCCTGAACACCATCGAGTACAGGCCCAGAGACATCAAACGCTCCTCATACGTTAACCCTTTCATTGCTGGGATTATTCTTGTAAGCCTCCTCTGGACCCTCTCCAGAGCTAGCACATCTTTCCTTAGATACATGGCCCAAGATTGCTCACAATATTCCAAATGTAACATCCCAAGTCGTACACTCAATGCTGACTAATGAAGGCCACCATGATGAAGGGTCTCGACCCGAAACGTCAACTGTTCATTTCTCTCCACAGATGCTGCCTGACCTGCCGAGTTCCTCCAGCAGTGTGTCTGCATTGCACCGTGCCAAAAGCCTTCTTCACCACCCTGTCTACCTGTGACGCCACTCTCAAGAAACCATGTGCTTGTCCTCCTGGGTCCCTCTGTTCTACAACACTCCTCAGGGCCCTGCCTCCTCTCATTCCACGCTCTGTCACTGAGTTTTACTGCTGCTGTCCTGATTTCTCTGGAGTGGCTCAGTGCTGGTTTTTGTTCAGGTTTGCTGGAGCCACTTCATGTTGGTTCTCATTGGTTCTTTGCCTTCCTGGCTGCGCCAGGTTTGGAGGCGCACTTGGCAGGTCACAGAGAGTCCCGAGCCAACTTCAGGTGGTGGCATTGGTCAGAGTGGGTCTGCGGCCAGAGCACGGTGACTGTGTCGGGGAAGGATTCGGATATTCGGATGAGAGGCAATGACTGATTAATCCAAGGATGTGAGATTCTTATGATATTTTGTGTGTGTGTGTGTGTGTGTGTGTGTGTGTGTGGGGGTGTGTGTGTGTGTGTGGGGGTGTGTGTGGGGGTGTGTGTGTGGGGGTGTGTGTGTGTGTGTGGGGGTGTGTGTGGGGGTGTGTGTGTGGGGGTGCGTGTGTGGGGGTGTGTGTGTGTGTGTGTGGGGGTGTGTGTGTGTGTGTGGGGGTGTGTGTGGGGGTGTGTGTGTGGGGGTGCGTGTGTGTGTGTGGGGGTGTGTGTGGGGGTGTGTGTGTGTGTGTGGGGGTGTGTGTGTGTGTGTGGGGGTGTGTGTGGGGGTGTGTGTGTGGGGGTGCGTGTGTGTGTGTGGGGGTGTGTGTGGGGGTGTGTGTGTGTGTGTGGGGGTGTGTGTGTGTGTGTGGGGGTGTGTGTGGGGGTGTGTGTGTGGGGGTGTGTGTGTGTGTGTGTGGGGGTGTGTGTGTGTGGGGGTGTGTGTGTGTAGCAAAGCTCTCTGTGAACACAGTGGGTGCATCCGGCTGATAGCCAGTTCCCGGGTGAGGGCATTGACACACAATGGCAAAGCACAGTATGAGAACACAGGAAAATAGGAGCAGGAGAAGGCCACTTGGCTCCTCGCCTGCCCCACCATTCAATATGGTCATGGCTGATCTATTCTGGCCTCGACTCCTCTACTGTGCCAGTTCCCCAGAACCCTCTCCACCTCGATCTATCAAATATTTATCCACCTCAAGGATGCTGCCAGGACTGGAGGGCCTGAGTTATAGGGAGAGGTTGGCCAGGCTGGGTCTTTATTCCTTGGAACTTAGGAGAATGAGGGGTGATCTTATAGAAGTGTTTAAATTATGAGAGGCAGAGATAAGGTGAACGGGAATGAACTTTTCCCCAGGGGAGGGGAGTCCAAAACTAGGGGGCATAGGTTTAGGGTGAGAGGGGAAAGATTTAAAAGGAACCTGAGGGGCAACTTTTTCACGCAGAGGGTGGTGAGTGTATGAAACGAGCTGCCAGAGGAAGTGGGTGAGGCAGGTACAACAGGATCATTTAAGAAGCACTGGGATAGGTACATGGAGGGGCGGGGCTTGGAGGGATATGGGCCGAACGCAGGAAATTGGAACTAGCTGGGTGGGCTCCATGGTCAGCATGGACTGGTTGGGCCGAAGGGCCTGTATCCATGGTGTATTGCTCTATGATTCTGACTCCACTTTGAAAACTTTAATGACCCGGCCTCCACCTCCCTCGGGGGCAGAAAATTCCAGGGATTCATCCCCTCAGAGAGAAGACATTTCTACACACCTCAGATTTAAATGACCGGCCCCTGGTTTTGTAACCATGTCCCCTTGTCTGTGCCTCCCCCACTGGTGGAAACGTCCCAACATCTCCCCTGTCAAACCCCCTCAGGGTCTTGTATGTGTGAATAAGGTCACCCCTCATTCTTCTAAACCCCAAGGAATACAGACCCAAACTGTTCAGCCTCTCCCGGTAGGACAACCCTCCCTTCCCAGGGATTACCCTGGGGAGTCTCCATCCGACTGCCCCCAATGTTACTTAGGTAAGGGGACCGAACCTGTGCTCAGTATTCCAGGTGTGGCCTCACCAACACCTGTACAATGGGAACACAGCCTCCCTGTTCTTAAACCCCACCCCCCCCCTTCACGGTAAAGACCAACATGTCGTTTGCCTTGTTAACTACTTGTTGGAGCTGCCCGCTAACTTTCTGTGATCCACGCACTGGAACACCGCCATCCCTCACTTGCAGTCTCTCTCCATTTAGATGATAATCCTCCGTCTGATTCCCCTTACCGAAAGTCATGACCTCACACTTCCCCACATCACACTCCAGGTTTTTGCCCACTCAGTTTATCTGTGTCTCATCTGGAATCACAGCGTTCTCACTCCCTGTTATTTCTATCATCGGCAAACTTGGAAACCTTGCATTTTGTTTCCTCCTGTAGTTCATTGATGCAGATCGGAAACAACCAAGGGCCAAGAACTGATCCTTGGGGTACTCCACTGGTGACATCTCGAAAGGCATAGGTGGGACACACACACGGGAGGTGGGGGAAGCAGGTACCATAACAACGTTTAAGAACCATGTAGACAGGCAGATGAATGGGCAGGGAACAGAGGATATGGACCATGTGCAGGCAGATGGGGCTAGTTCGATCAACATCATGGTCAGCACAGACATGGTGGGCTGAAGGGCCTGTTCCTGTGCCGTACTGTTCTATGTTCAGTGATAGCAAACAGGAAACTCCCAGCTTGTGGAAGCCAATCGAGTTCACTACTGTCCCTCAGGGGGAGGAAATCTGCTGTTTTCCTTGTGCCTCCAGACCCTGCAGTGTGTGATGACCATCAAATGCCCTCTGAAATTCTGGGCCAGGTTTCTTGTTCGGGGGCAACTGGGGATGAGCCAAGATGGTAACCCGCCAGTAAAGAAATGAACAAAGAAAAGCTAGTGTCTCAGACAGGAGCGTCGGCCCACTGTGCTGCACTGGAGCTCAGTGGTAGCACCGAGAATGAGGAGGAATTGGTTCACCCGGAGGGAGGGTTGGAATCAGGAACGCACTGCCTGAGGGGGTAGGGAGGCAGAGACTCGCAGGACATTTGAGAAGCATCTGGATGAGCACTGAATCACCAAGGCAGAGATTTACTAGAATGTTACTGGGACTGGAGAGACTGAGTTATAGCGAGAGGTCATGCAGGCTAGGACGTTATTTTCTTGGAGTGTAGCAGACTGAGGGGTGACCTTATGTGGGTGTACAAAATCATGACGGGCATAGATAGGGTGAATGCACTCAGTCTCGATTCCCCAGGTTTGGGGAATTAAGAACTGAAGGGCAAAGGTTTAAGGTGAGAGATTTAATAGGAACCTGAGGGTGGTCCGTATATGGAATGAGCTGCCAGAGGGAGTGGGTGAGGCAGGTACATTAACAACATTTAAAAGACACTTGGACAGGTCCATGGACAGGAAAGGTTTAGAGGGATACGGGCCAAATACAGGCAAATGGGACTAGCTTAGCTGGGAATCTTGGTTGGCATGGACCAGTTGGGCCAAAGGGCCTGTTTCCGTGTTGTGTGACTCTGGGAAAACAATCGTTCATTGGGAGCACCACCTGGAGTACCCTGTAGGGAGGAAATGTGTCACCATAGTCACTGGGACAGACAGCCAGACATAAACCACCTTACATCACTCAGTGTTTCCCAGACCACAGTGGAGTGCGTCACACACTCAGAATAGCAGGCAGCTGTGCATCTACTGGGTTCACTGCTTCCCGAATCTTCTTGTCTGTCCTTCCCCTCTCAGTGTGTGTGTGTATGTTGTGGTTTCACCCGTGCTTGCACTGAGAACAAGCCCTCTCAGTGTTGCCCACAGCGACACTGCACACATTGATGTCAGGGCCCCAGGCTACAGCTCTCTGAGACTGCTTCCTGCCTCTCTACAAACAGCACAGGGACGGGGACATTCAGCACACCCAGAACGTTCCATCGTTCACTGAGATCGTGGCTGATCTCTCCCCCCATACCATCTGCCGGGCCTTAACCCTTACCCCATTGCTTAACAAAAATACAGCAATCTCAGAACAGCACAGGAACAGGCCCTTCGGTCCACAACGTTTGTGCTGCCCATGATGCTAATTGTAACTGATCCCAGCTGCCCACGTATGGTCCGTATGCCTCCATTTCTTGCTCAATTCTCAGATTTACAATTAACAATTCAATGGTCACCACTGAAGGAACCAAAGTTTCTCCCTGCCCTCGATATACAGACCTGCTTCCCAAATTTCTGAATAGTCCATGAACATTACTTCATTAGTCCTTTTGTAATTTATGTCATGTACTGCTGCCAAAAAACAACACATTTCACATCATATGTCAGTGATATAAACCTAATCCTGACTCTGACGATCCCCGCCTCATCACAAACATCACCCAGACCCACACCAGGGCAGCGAGTCCATTCTCCACGAACATTCCCGAGGCAGGAACAGCAAGGTCCCCCGCTCCAACTGCCACATCCGCACACACCAGGCCAGTCCGTGCTGCATGGAACACGAAGGGCAGCAACCCCTCTGAGGACCCAAAGGAGCCGCTCCTTGGAGTCTGGCCGCACTTCAGCCCCACGTTCCTGACCTTTGGGCACCCGGTGTGGGGGGGAGGGGTGGGTGGGGTTGGCTGGGGACCACTGTGTTGGACTGTTACCGGCCAAGTGGCCAAAGAGAAACAATTTATGTTTCATGTCTGACAAAGGATCTCCAGTCTGAAACAATAGCTCTTTCTCTCTCCACAGATGCTGCCTGATCTGCTGAGTGTTGCCAGCAATTTGATTTTGTTAGTTGTTTTGTTAACATAAAACAGTACAGCACAGGAACAGGCCCTTCGGCCCATGATGTTGTGCCAAACTAATTAAACTAGTAACTAAATGCCTAACTAAACTACTCCCTTCTGCCTACACAATATCCACATCCCTCCATTCTCTGCACATCCATGTACCTATCCAAGAGCCTCTTAAATGCCCCTATCGTATCCGCCTTCACCCCCACCCCTGGCAGCACATTCCAGGCACCCACCGCTCTGTGTAAAAAACTTGCCTGATCCCACAGGGTGGCCGGTACTGAGCTGTTTTGTATCATCACCCATACTACCCTAGGGCCCAGTCCAGGTTAGCTGCAGCTGCCTGGGTGAAGAGATTGTTGCTAAAAAGCTTTGACTTTTGAAAGGCCTCACCAGTTTTAGCTATCCTAGAAGATCGATTCAGCTGAATAGCCACTAGAATAAAGACCATTTACAAAGAGAGCATGTTAACAAAAGAGCCAGAACCAGCATTCTGACTGGTTGCATCACCGCCTGCTATGGAGGCTCCAATGCACAGGATCGCAAGAGGCTGCAGAGGGTTGTAGACTCAGCCAGCTCCATCACGGGCACATCCCTCCCCGCCATCGAGGACATCTTCAAGAGATTGTGCCTCAAGAAGGCGGCATCTATCACTGAGGACCCTCACCATCCGGGACATGCCCTCTTCTCGTTACTACCATGGGGAGGAGGTACAGGAGCCTGAAGACCCACACTCTATGATTCAGGAACAGCTTCTTCCCCTCCGCCATCAGATTTCTGAACAGTCCATGAATCCATGAACACTATTTTGCACTATTTATTTTTGTAACAAAGTAATTTTTATGCCTTGCACTGTACTGCTGCCGCAAAACAACACATTTCACGACATATGTCAGTGATAATAAACCTGATTCTGATCATTACCGGCCTCGCTCTCCCTGCCCACATTTGCTGCTTGCTGTATGTGGGACATTTATCATTTCACACGTGTGTGGGTGCCTCTGTGAGAACATGTGGAAATGCCAAACTTTTCCCAAGGGTCAGATGGGCAGTGTCCCTGATCAAGGGACCTAACAGTGGGGGTGGGGGGGTCCCTTCCTGCCAGTGGACCCTCTGCCAGAGGTCACCACACAGAGCGTCCCACTCCCTGCTCTGCTGCCCTTCATTCCCAGTGAGCTACTCCTCCCCAACCTGCACCATCTGGGGTGGCGAGGTCAGGGATCACCCCAATCCCACTCCAAACCTGTGGAGTTTGCACATTCCCCGTGACCCCTTGGGTTTCCCCTGGGTGCTCCGGTTTCTTCCCACATCCCAAAGACATGCGGGTCGGTGGGTTAACTGGTCTGATTGGTAAATCGCCTCTGGGGTCCAGGTGAGTGGCAGAGTCTGGGGGGGCGGGAGGGGTGGGTGGGGAAGGTGATGGGAGTGTGGTGTAGGTTAGGGTAGCACTAGCTTGATAGTCAGGGGAAGAGCTGGTGGGCTGAAGGGCCTGTTTCTGTGTTGTCTCGCTCTCTCTGTGATTCTGAGACTCACCACCACATCTTCTCAACCCATGGACCAATGTTTCTGCACTGGTGCGGGAGCTCACCACGTAGAGATGATCCATGGCCCAGCTCCGTAGACAGCCTAACCCTTCCCCTGAACCTTGGACAAACTAATCCAGCTCTCTTGTGTTTGTGTTCCTATTTTCACATAAATTCCGTGAGTCAATTTTTATTTGTAGCTCAAACTTTTAGGTCGTGATTTGTGAACTCCATAAGGGTGAATTTCCATTACACGAACATCTGTAATGCAGGGGTAGACAGTACTGATCCCACTTACTCCCCCCACATTCCTGTCAACTCTGCCCAGCTTCTACCCCTCACCCACACACTGGGGGCAATTTACAGCGGCCAATTAACCCATTGACCTGCACGTCTTTAGGATGTGGGAGGAAACCGGAGCACCCGGGGGAAACCCACACAGTCACAGGGAGAACACGCAAACTCCACACAGACAGCACCGAAGGTTGGGATTGAACCGGCGTCTCTGGAGCTGAGGCAGTGGATCTACTGTTGCCTGCTGAGGTTAACACTGCCCAGGAGCTGCCCAAGCCAGTAGGAATGGAGGTAGAAATTAATGCTGGAAATAACTTGCTCCCTCCTGGGCCTGTGGGGAGGGAAGGGAGAGTCAGTCACACAGCATGGAAACAGGCCCTTTGGCCCAACTGGCCCACGCCAACCAAGATTCCCAGCTGAGCTAGCCCCATATCCCTGTAAACCTTTCCTATCCATGCACCTGTCCAAGTTGTCCCTCACTCAGGGACCAGCTCTGCCTGATGGCTGCAATGGGGAGGGATCCTTTCCCACTGCTATCTGAGTCAGATTCCCCGGAGTATCCCAGGGAAGACTCCTCCACGGTCAGTCCTGGGGGTGGGATTGCGATAGAGGTGGAGCCGATTAATTGCAGAGTATGGGGTGGGTGCGTCAACTGCTGGCGGTGACTGCCCAGAGGATGGAGGAGACTTGGAGGGGGCAGAAGGGAGGATTTAGTGCTCATCGCCATGAGGCAGTTGTCAGTCTTGGGCCCCCTCCTCATCTTTCTCACCCTCACCACAGTAATCCAGGGGTTGCCACAACAAATTCCAGCTGATATTGGTATTGGTTTATTATTGTCACTTGTACCGAGGTACAGTGAAAAACTTGTCTTACAAACCGATCGTACAGGTCAATTCATTACACAGTGCAGTTACATTGAGTTAGTAGAGTTAGCTGGCAGTCAACTGTTGGTCAAAACTGCTTGTGGGATCTTTCTGTTCCACAAAAATAGGGAGGGGCACAGGTGTGGCTACAATTGAGCAGCACCATTCAAGGGGTTCCTCGCTGGACTGCTGAGAGAGTGGAGGTGATGAGGGACTCTGCTCCCTCCCCACAGGGTTCCTGTGAGGGGACAAACACAGATCACCATAACCAGCCTCAGTAGTGGTGGGGGGAGGGGGGACGATTCTCTCCACAGGGTTCACCACCTCAGTCCACAGGGGCAGGAGACACGAGGTGCATTTCCTGCAGGAAACCCACACTGTTCCGTGAGATGAAGCCACCCAGCTCCGGGAACAGAAGGGGTGGGATCTACATGAGTCACTTGGATCGATTTCCAGTGGGGTGGCTCTCGTGTTGGCCCCGACCTTTTGGGCAGAGACCTGGTGCCAGGCCACCTGCTCCAGTGTGTCTGGGTAGGGAGCTGTTACACCTTGTGAACGTGTACGCCCCCAGGCTCCAGACACTGATGACAGCAAGACTCAAGGAGAGGGACTGCTCTGATCCCCGATGAGGTCGTCCTCTCGTGCTCCTCACGGTCACAGATCGCCTTGACCTGTGGAGGACTCGTGACTGTCAGTGGGTCTTTCTGGCCTCTTCCTTAGCACAGATCAAATGGGAGAAAGTTCCAGAGTCTCAGTAGATCAGTGGTGGGTGGACTCCTTGGAGGAGATGGGACCATTTGTGTGGACCACCAAACACCTTATGACCTCAAGAGCGAGAGGATAATTAGGGACAGGGTAGGACCACTCAAGGACAAAGGAGGGAACATGTGCTTGGAGGTGGAGGACATGGGTGAGGTCCTAAATGAGTACTTTGTGCCAGTATTTACCAAGAGGAAGGTGAAGATCAGTGTGGACAGTAGGAATATGCTCGGGCATTTTGAGATAAAGAGGTAGTGTTGGGTCTCTTAAAGAACATTAAGGTGGATAGGTCTCCAGGTTAATGAGATGGACAAGAGATGAGATTGCTGGGGCCTTGACCAAGATCTTCACGTCCTCTCTAGCCACAGATGAGGTCCCAGAGGACTGGCGAGTAGCTAATGTTATTCAGGAAGAGAAATGGGGATAATTCTGGAAATTATAGACCAGTGAGTCTCACGTCAGTGATAGGGAAACTACTGGAGAGGATTCTTAGGGATAGGATTGTTGAGCATTTGGAAAACCACGGCCTAATTAGGGACAGGAAGCTGGCGGCTTTCTCCCAAGGCAACAGGAGCACTGGGTCGTTGCTGTGGTTCTGTCTCCCGACTGAGGGCGGTGAGTCACTGGTGTGTCCCTGAACTCAGGTGGTGACTCTCCACCTTCAGACCCCGCAGAGGACCCTGTACAGTGAGCATCCTCCCAGATACCGTGTGCTGGTGATGTATTTTCCCACTGGGGACATGGCCTTCAGGAGGACACACAGCTCCCGGCAGTGATCATCAGCCGTGCTGCTCTGTGCGAGTTGTCTGTCCGTTACTGGGACCTTCTCAGAGTCTCGGATGTGGTCACCTCCAGTCTGGACATCCCCCACCGGCAGAGGGAGGGGCTCTGTCTGCCAGGACAGCCGGACCAAGAGACGGAGCAGACAGTGGAGGAGGGAGCTGCTCATCACTGGGGCTCATGGTCCACACCTCCGGCTGTCCCGTCACAGTGGGGTCGAGAGGGATCAGGAGTGAGGCTCTGGTCAGGGTTCCCTCCTCCTGTTAGCCTTGTACTTCACTCTAACAGGAAGATGTTGGCCTGAACTCTCCCCTGCTCACTTGTGGTCTATTGGTCAGGTAGTCAGTGAGGATTGACTACCTGACGAGTGAGGATTGACAACACCTCCAGCACAATTATCCTCAACACCGGTGCACCGTAAAGCTGTGTCCTCCACCCCTACTCTACTCCCTATACACATGACTGTGGCCATATTCTGCTCTAACGCCATCGATAAGTTTGCAAATGATCATTGACTTCAGGAAGGGAGACGGTGCACATGCACCTGTCTACATCAATGGTGCTGAGGCCAAGAGGGTAGAGAGCTTCAAGTTCCTTGGAATGAACATCACCAATAGCCTGTCCTGGTCCAACCACGTAGACGTCACGGCCAAGAAAGCTCACCAGCACCTCTACTTCAAGAGGCTAAAGAAATTTGACATGTCCCCTTTGATCCTCACCAATTTTTAATCAGTGCACCATAGAAAGCATCCTATCCAGATATATCACAGCTTGGTACAGCGACTGCTCTGCCCAGGACCACAAGAATCTGCAGAGTCATGGACACAGCCCAGCACATCACAAAAACCAGCCTCTCCTCCATGGACTCTGTCTACACTTCCCGCTGCCTCGGTAAAGCAGCCAACATAATCAAAGACCCCACCCACCCTGGACATTCTCTCTTCTCCCTTCTCCCATCAGGCAGAAGATACAAAAGCCTGAAAGCAAGTACCTCCAGGCTCAAGGGCAGCTTCTATCCCACTAAGACTATTGAACGGTTCCCTTATACAATGAGATGGACTATGACCTCACGATCTACCTTGTTGTGACCTTGCACCTTATTGCACTGCAATTTCTCTGTAGCTGTGACACTTTACTCTGTACTGTTATTGTTTTTACCTGTACTACATCAATGCACTCTGTACTAACTCAATGTAACTGCACTGTGTAATGAATTGACCTGTACGATCGGTGTGCAAGACAGGCTTTTCACTGTACGTCGGTACAAGTGACAATAACAAACCAATACCAATTGTACGATAAGATGGACTCTTGACCCCAATCTACCTCATCATGGCCTTGCACCTTAGTGCAGTGGAGGCAGACAATTTCTCTGTAACTGTAACACTATATTCTGAATTCCGTTATTGTTTTCCCTTGTACTACCTCAACGCACTGATGTGATGAAATGATCTGTAAGGACGGAATATAAAACAAAGGATTTCATTGTACCTCTGTAGATGTGACAATAATAAACTAATTTAAAAGCCTCCCACATGCCAGACTTCTTACCTGCTAACAGCCTCTCCCAATCAGCCTTTCAAGTTCCTGGCTTATGTCATCAGCCTTACCCCGATGTGTGTACATTTGACGTGCCCGGTTGGAGACCCTGTATATCTGAAGGGGCTGCTCCTGAATTTCCAGCTGCACCTCAGCCCCACTCCTCTCATCTTTGGTCAACAAGTGCGGAGGGGGACAAGTGGGTTAGGGGGACCTCCTGATCGTTGTGCGCCTGAACCAAGGTGATCGTTCACAGGGCCAGGCAGTCAGCTTCCTGCCCCTCTCCCGAGGGGACCCCTGTGCCTGGGTGTCCCTGGAGAGGGATGCACGTGGTTTCCACTGGCTCAGATACCAGTGGGTACCGCATCCCAGAGAGTGAGGATTGCATTTTAACTTAAAATGTCGCAAATAGTTAATGTAAACAAAGTTATTTTTCAACAAAAACAATGAGAACAAAGAAAGAAACCACACAAGAAAGTGATTAGGTTGGTGACAGATTGTTCTGGGTTCAGCTGTGGAGAGTGTGGTTGGATGCAGAGTGATGCTGAGTTGGACCACCCAGAACCCCCCAAACACCAAGCCCTGGCCTGTGCTCATGGAACAACAGCTCAGAGTGAATCACTACCTCGCAGAGTGCCAAGACAGGGGAGGCAGCTAACTGAAACCAGCCTGTTGTGACGGCAAGACAATCACACAACATGGAACTGGGTGTGGTGCGACTGATGGCACGGATGGTTCTTGGAATATACAACAGTACAGCACAGGAACAGGCCATTTGGCCCACCAGGTCTGTGCTGACCATGATGCCAATTTAAACTGCCTATCTGCCTGCACATGGTCCATATCTCTCCACCCCTGTCCTGTCTAAATGCCTCTTAAATGTAGCTGTTGTATCTGCTTCCACAACTACCCCTGCAGCGGTTAGCATAACGCTTTACAGCGCCAGCGACCTGGGTTCAACTCCGGCCGCTGTAAGGAGTTTGTACGTTCTCCCCATGTCTGTGTGGGTTTCCTCCGGGTGCTCTGGTTTCCTCCCACATTCCAAAGACGTACGGGTTAGGAAGTTGTGGGCATGCTATGTTGATGCCGGAAGCGTGGCGACACTTGCGGGCTGCCCCCAGAACACTCTACGCAAAAGATGAATCTCACTGTGTGTTTCCATGTACATGTGAGGCACCCTGCACTGTAAGAACAAACTTACTACATAGATTTCTTTTAAACTTCCCCCCCCCTCACATTAAATCTATGGACTCTAGCATTTAACATTTCCACCCTGGAAAAAACACCATCTACCCTATCTATGGCATCAGCCAGCTCCTTTCCAGGCACAAGCCTCCCAACATAGAGGACATCTTCACCAGGTGGTGCCTCAAGAAGGTGGCATCCATCATTAAGGACCCTCACCACCCGGTACGTGCCCTCTTTAATACCATCAGGGAGGCACAGGAACCTGAAGACCCACACTTAACGATTCAGGAACAGCTTCTTCCCCTCCACCATCAGATTTCTGAACGGTCCATGAACCCATGAACACTACCTCGTTACTCTTTTTTTTGCACTATTTATAGATTTTTTTGTATTGTACAGCTGCTGCAAAACAACACATTTCACATCATATGTCAGTGGTAATAAATTTGACTGTTAAACTTCTATTTTCTCCCCTCAGCCTCCGCTGCACCAGAGAAAACAACCCAAGTTTGTCCAACCTCTCCTTATAGCTCGTACCCTCTAATCCTGGCAGCATCCTGGTGAACCTCTTCTGCCCCCTCTCCAAAGCCTCCACATCCTTCCTGTAATGGGGCGACCAGAACTGAATGCAATACTCCAGGTGCGGCCTAACCAGGGGTTTATAAAGCTGCAACACAACTTCACAACTTTTACAGTCAATGCCCTGACTGAAGGCGAGCACGCCGTACGTCTTCTTTACCACTCTATCTACTTGCCCCTTTCAGGGAGCTCTGGACTTACGCCCCAAGATCTCTGTACATCAATGCTCCCAAGGGTTCTGCCATTTACTGTGTACCTTCCTCTTGCTTGTAACCTCCCAAAGTGCATCACCTCACACTTGTCCGGATTAAACTCCATCTGGCATTTCTTTGCCCACGTTTCCAACTGGTCTCCCTCCTACTGAACCCTCTGACAACCTTCATCTAAAGCTCTGCCAGTTTCTGTGACCTGCTAACTTACTAATCATCCTCCCTAATTTTCATCCAAATCATATGGTCCCAGCACTGATATCTACATTTACATGTCCTTAGTGGGATGTGGACACACATGGAGAATAAGGGCCTTCCTAATATATCGTGTGTCACCCCCACACCACATATCGACGCACACTGCACCGCTGTGCGGCACCCCCACACCACACATCGACGCACGCTGCACCGCTGTGCGGCACCCCCACACCACACATCGACGCACACTGCACCGCTGTGCGGCACCCCCACACCACACATCGACGCACACTGCACCGCTGTGCGGCACCCCCACACCACACATCGACGCACACTGCACCGCTGTGCGGCACCCCCACACCACACATCGACGCACACTGCGCCGCTGTGCGGCACCCCCACACCACACATCGACGCACACTGCACCGCTGTGCGGCACCCCCACACCACTCATCGACGCACACTGCACCGCTGTCCCTCACTTCAAACAGGGACTTGTATCTGTACGATGTTGGCAGATGTAATGGGGTCACTAGTGTTCTGCTTCTCTCTGCTCCTGTCTCAGGACCCTGCAAAGTTGTCTTCGTATCGTCGAGGAAGGTGTTGTTTACTGACCCAGTTCAGTTGAACGTCACATTTCTCCTTCAGTCACTGCAGTGTCAGCCCCCAGAATGAACCCATGATCACGTCATTCTTTGATCTTAACTCTCTTACTGGAATTAACTGACTTGCATGGACACTGCGAATTTCATCTTCTATTACCACAAGATATCCCTCCGTTCCAAACTTCCAATATCATCTGATATTTGTTTCCCAGTGACTTGCGAACACACACACACTTCACCATGTTGTTTGAATTGTCTCTCTCAATGACTTGAGTCAATTTTAATTCCATCTCAGCTGCCTCTCTCCCACTTTCCCCTCAGGATTTGTCTGAACTAAGCTCAGCACATTGAGGATTGTGGTGTTGTTTGTAGCTGAGTAAGTTTCCCCAATTGGTATCTCATTGTTAAACTCCAGCACCCTTGCAGTGATGTTTCTGCTGGTGCCCCTACTGCACCATTCTGCACTGGGTGATGTTTACTATCGTTGTTTCACAAAGCACCCTATAGAAATGAACAAAACGGAACCACTTTCTGAGACTCACAGGATGAGAGAGAGTGGATCTCAACCCTTCAATAGCACATGCTGGGGTAGTATGTGACCCAGCACATTTCACTGGCTCGATGAGCATAATGTGACCAGTCCCCCTCTCACAATACTTGATGTGTGCTCCTGGGAGAAGTCTCACTGCCAGTTTCCAGCTCCTTCTCACCAGCAGGACTTTGTATTGGTATTGGTATTGGTTTATTATTGTCACTTGTACTGAGGTACAGTGAAAAACTTGTCTTACAAACCGATCATACAGATCAATTCATTACACAGTGCAGTTACTTCAAGTTAGTAAAGAGTGTATTGATGTAGTACAGGTAAAAACAATAACAGTACAGAGTAAAGTGTCACAGCTACAGAGAAAGTGCAGTGCAATAAGGTGCAAGGTCACAACAAGGTAGATCGTGAGGTCAGAGTCCATCTCATTGTATAAGGGAACCGTTCAATAGTCTTATCACAGTGGGGTAGAAGCTGTCCTTAAGTCTGGCGGTACGTGCCCTCAGGCTCCTGTATCTTCTACCCGATGGAAGAGGAGAGAAGAGAGAATGTCCCGGGTGGGTGGGGTTGTTGGTTATGCTGGCTGCTTCATCAAGACAACGAGAGGTAAAGACAGAGTCCAAGAAGGGGATGCTGGTGTCCGTGATGCGCTGGGCTGTGTCCACAACTCTCTGCAGCTTCTTGCGGTCTTGGGCAGAGCAGTTGCCGTACCAAGCCATGATACATCCAGATAGGAAGCTTTCTATGGTGCATCGGTAAAAGTTGGTGAGAGTCCAAGGGGAAAACCAAATTTCTTTAGCCTCTTGAGGAAGTAGAGGTGCTGGTGAGCTTTCTTGGCCATGGCATCCACATGGTTTGTCCAGGACAGGTTGTTGGTGATGTTCACTCCCAGGAACTTGAAGCTCTCAACCCTCTCGACCTCAGCACCATTGATGTAGACAGGTGCATGTACACCGCCCCCTTTCCTGAAGTCAATGACCAGCTCTTTTGTTCTGTTGACATTGAGGGAAAGGTTGTTGTCATGACACCATGTCACTAAGCTCTCTATCTCCTTCCTGTACTCTGATTCATCACTGTTTGAAATACAGCCTACAACGGTGGTATCATCTGCCAACTTGTAGATGGAGTTAGAGCAGAATCTGGCCACACAGTCATGAGTGTATAGGGAGTAGAGTAGAGGGCTGAGGACGCAGCCTTGAGGTGCACCAGTGTTGAGAATAATTGTGCCGGAGGAATTGCTGCCTATCCTCACTGATTGCGGTCTGTTTGTTAGAAAGTCAAGGATCCAGTTACAGAGGGAGGTGTTGAGTCCTAGGTCTCGGAGTCTGGTGACAAGCTTGCTTGGTATTATTGTATTGAAGGCAGAGCTGTAATCAATAAACAATAGTCTAACGTAAGTGTCCTTACTGTACAGATGCTCCAGAGCTGAGTGAAGGGCCAGGGAGATGGCATCTGCTGTAGACCTGTTTCGCCAATAGGCAAATTGCAATGGGTCCAGGTTATCTGGTAGGCTGGAGTTGATGTGTGCCATGACCAACCTCTCAAAGCACTTCATGGTGGTGGATGTCAGAGC